>NC_073624.1:258800532-259120532 GCF_029407905.1 Bubalus kerabau
CTTGCCCTGGAAAAACGACACATGTCAAAAAAAAAAAAAAAACAGGATAAAATATGTCTTCATTCATTTTAAAGGACATATTTTATATTTTCATCTAACTGAAAACAATCATTTGGCATTCTTGGTTAGCTTCCTAGCCTTTTGTTTCCCTTACTACTAAACTCTTTTTTTTTTTTTTTTAATTTTATTTTATTTTTAAACTTTACATAACTGTATTAGTTTTGCCAAATATCAAAATGAATCCGCCACAGGTATACATGTGTTCCCCATCCTGAACCCTCCTCCCTCCTCCCCCCTCAAAAGTCTACAAGTAATAAATGCTGGAGAGGGTGTGGAGAAAAGGGAACCCTCTTACACTGTTGGTGGGAATGCAAACTAGTACAGCCACTATGGAGAACAGTGTGGAGATTCCTTAAAAAACTGGAAATAGACCTGCCTTACTAAACTCTTTTTAAAAAATATCGTCTTCTTACACACAAATTCCTCCTATTTCTATTTCGTTACTGAGATAACTTTAACTATTATTATGCCTGTTATAAAGCCTACATCTACAACAGTCCTGAATTTGTAGTATTTAACATATTTAATTAGACAGAAATATATTTGAATTTTGATGCTAATAATAATTTACAGATACCTGTCTAATTACCTTCTAATTATTTTGTAAAAATAAAAGAAAAAACATTATTTCACAGAAAAGGTGTGATACTTAGAAAAACAACTTTTTTAAAATTTCAGGATAAGGAAAAAAATTGTTTATGCCACCTAACACCCTTCCTTCAATATCGTACGGCACAAAGTGAGGGAAAGGTAAGTGACTTCACAAGCAACCCTGAGGGCTGAGTCACCACGCTTGGAAGTGGCAAACTGTCGTCTTATTTTTATCACTGAACACTTAATGAAAGTGAAAGAGAAGCGAGGTTATAAGCAGCTGGCCAGGCTGGATGTGCATGATTCACCTGGAGAAAAGGCACAGACGTAGTTTGTTACAAGAGCAAGATATCTGAAAGAGACTCTAGCATAAGATCCCCCATGAGTCTTTCCCCAGACAACTATCCTTTCTCCAAAGACCCTCTTGCTCGTATAACAATAGTAGAGATGACAAGAGCAACAATATCCACAGGGCATCCAGTAAACGCTAGTTCCTAGGACAGATACTTTTCATATATAATCTCTAGCCACTAAACCAGTCCTATGAAATGGACAGTATTACTTTTGCTCATAAATGAGAAAAATCAAAGCTCAATGAGGCCAAGGCTTATCTGTGGCTTGCCCTTCTTAATACTAAGAAGGACTTCCCGGTGCTTGACCTCAAAATTATCTGCTATCAAAGCCCACACTCTGCTCAACATACTTTGCTGGTAAATATAAAGTGGGAAACAAGCACAACGGATATATGAAATATAAATTTAGTACATAAATAGGCTCACTAAATTAGAAATTTCTATGTCATATTACATCTGACAGCACTTATTTTTAATGTATCACCTAAGATACTGGATAGTCTTCATGAATCAAATGAATCCTCTCTCTCCTTTTCATTTCCTCACTTCATAAATGCTGAGTCAGACAGGGAACAAGCTTATTCCAGGTTTTTCATCAGTGTCTTGGTTAAACCCAAAAGACAGATACAGAAACACACACCACACACACACATACACACACATACACACAGAGTCCTGAGGGTAAGAACAAACCTTGGTTAGAAGGAGTGAAACACAGTAGGTCTTTCCAACCTCCCTAGTATCTATAATTCTAATTAATTATCCCTGACTTGTCCCTGACCAAACAGGATAAGCCAATCTCTGACCCCTGGAATTCTTTCTCTTTACTCCTGATGCACAAAAGGAAATGCTTCTAGCTTTCATTAACTTGTCATATGCAATGGATTAGTAATAATATCCATGCAATCACTGCTGGTTTCTAATATAGTCCTGGGTGTTTTCACTCTATATAATTATAATTTTAAATATTTCTAAAAGTTTTCTTGAGCTATGATTTCCAGCTTATAATCAATGAAGGCCAAACTTGGACCTCAAGAAATATTCCAATTACTTGAAAAATTCATGAACTCCTTAGAAACATTATCATAGTGTGACAATCTGAGGGAGAATCCTACAACTTAATAGAATAAAGAGTCCCTAATTATAAACAGTAAGACACATCCCACGCCTTAAGCAGTGCATGTTGAAACGAAGGTCCCTTTCTCTGCAAATGAATGCTTGATGACCAGGGAAGGGGCATTTTAAGTTTGACAATCTTTTACCTTTCATTCTGTTTTATTTCCACCTTATTTTTCTTGGTAATTACATTATAAACAGTTCATCAAGGAAATTTGTTAATATGCTACAGATGGTGAAGAGACTACAGTGTTTTATTCTTCAGCATTTTCGTCACTTGCCTCATTAAAATAGGTCCCAGGTTACAATTAAGAAAAGGTACTTGTTTTTCTATTGCTCTCAAAAGAAAAAGCATCATTCATCAGTTAGAACAAAGCACTGAGAACTTGTAACATGGATTCTCTTTATGACTTTCCTTAAAACTCTATTTGACTATATCAAAGTTATTAACTTTTTAAGTGTTTAAGAATGTTAAAAGGAAGACAGTGCTACCTTCCTAGAAAATTGTATAAAGCTCAGTGTATTAACATTTACAAAATAATTTGAACTCTTGAAGTTTCACAGATCTTCTAAATATTAAAATAATATATTAATTCAGTATCTACTTTTTTAATCTTTTGACTTTATTTAAAATTAATGTATTTTCTCTGAAATATAAGTAAAAATCATCTGAATAAGCTAAGTAACAGATTTCAGCATTGCCAGTAAGGCAGTTTTCCTATGCTTTGCCAATATCTTTGTAAGTCTTCTTGTTAATCATTTTACTTTATTATTTATTCCATATATATTTCCATGAAGAGTTCTTAACTTGATGAAAATCTGATTTCTTGATCCACAATCAAATCTCACTATGGCCAGCTGCTATGTCTTCATAACTGTGAAGATATTACATCTCTTTGCAAGTTGGCTCTAATACAAGAAAGGTTACTAAACTAACCCAATTAAATTGAGCATATCTGCAAGTTTAGATGATTATTGCTGTTGTCTGTGAGGGCTGGGATCCAAAGTGATGGATTGTGGCTACCCTAGTGAAGTCTAGAGGGGAAAAATATCCCATCCTGGGTTAGCTTGAATTGGCTTACACAAAGGTTTTATGATGCAAATTGGAGATATTGGACTTAGTAACAACCTACACTATCTGTTATATTCTCCTGTCTGATAGTCACAGGAAGCTTTCTTGAGTATGACGCTTCATCCTCATTAATAAGCTCTGTGTTGTACATCTTTGTCTGATATGAAACTGCCATACCTTGTCACCAATTATAGACTCTGAAAAGACCCATCTCATTATAGTACTTAAATTGCTTGTTCCTGAAGGTGATGCTTGGTGTGTCTCTTCTTCCTCTTGCCAACAGGAAAATCACCCTTGACGTGAATAGATGTCAGTCAAAAGCCACAAAAGGAAAGCAAAAAGAATTAATAAAAAAAAACCCCTAGAATATTTATCAGCTTATTGCACAAAAAAGAATATAGATCAGACAAATAAAATGCAAGGCTAACAGAGACACTGTGAAATATTTTAATCTCGTGAAACATATCTGCCCATAAGTTTGGGACCAAACAAATATTTTGAATATGAATCACATACGTGACCCAAAGTAAATTACCATTCTGTCATTGTTGCACTATGGCACAGTGGTAAAGAATTTGCTGCCAATGCAAGAAATCTAAAAGTTGCAAGTCTGATCCTTGGGTTGGGACTATCCCCTGGAGTAGGAAATAGCAACCTGTTCTAGTATTATTGCCTGAAAAATTCCACAGAGAGAGGAGCCCAGTGGGCTACGGTCCATGGGGTTGTAAAGCTGGACACACCTGAGCACACACACTTTGTTGCACTAGAGGATAGATACAGAGCTTGAAAACACTTTTTCTCTGTTTCCCATTACATCTCTAGATGGTAGGAAACTGAGGATGATGCAAGAGAATTCTTGTCTTTGGAGAACATCACTCTGTATTGCAAACTTTGTCTATAGGCAGTTTTTAGTAAATTGTGATTGACCAGTAAATTGAGATATCAATTAATGAATTGCTAGGTCGAATGGGCATAGAAGAGTACTTTTCTGCCAAAGGAAAGCTAGCATATTAGGCTTAAGCATATGCAAAACACATTTGAAATGCATTCAAAGAACATTCATTCCCAGGTGCAATAAAGTTCTATTTATTCTATTCCATTTCAAAAAGAAAAATTTTTTCACAAATTCCTCTTACTAACAATAAACCTCATTATAAGCAAGTGTAGGGGAAAAAATGTTTATATTTTCTTTTTTGCCTCTTTGCTTTTGGAATGTATGAGTTTATTCACAAGTTAAGCCAATGGAGACTATTTTAATGGTGAGTACTCTCCAAAGGCACTCTAGTTCAAATAACTGCCCCACACCTCCCCAGCTACAGAATTGAGTCAGCCAAGGGCAAGATGAAAAAGGCTCACAGAAATCCTTAGAAACTAGCATACAGTTCCTAGCTTAGCCCCTGGAACACAAATATATGCTAGTCTTTTACAATAGGTTTCAAAAGTATTTATAGATCTTGTGGTGTCATTCAACATACTGTGCCTCGTTTGGAAAGAAAATGTTCAATACTAACACCACCAGACTTCCCCTTGACAAGAGGGTCAATGAATTACACTCATTCTTTTAAGAAGTCTACTTAGTCTACTTAACTATATCCTCAAACACCATGAGAACTCACCATCTGCATAAAGTATCCATTTGTTTATATGTAGGTATATACAGTAAATACACACATAAATATGTATATACACATACCCACAAGTTTTAAGAAGGAACAGAAAGAGAATAAAGATGATCAGATCACATAGAGAGCATCTATGTTAAAAAATACTTGATATAAGACATTTTCACAAGACATAACACCTATCTCTAGTTTGAGATTCGGTATTACATACACCATTTCTTCATGGAAATTTTCAGAATCTAATAATACAGCATTTGAATGTGAGAGATGGGGGAAACGGTCCGCTTTTCACTGTTGGAGAAAAGAGCAATGAAATTCTAATATCCTTGCTGACCTCAAAAGAACATACTTTGCCACCCCATGGACTATATATAGCCCACCAGGCTCCTCTGTCCGAGGGATTCTCCAGGCAAGAATACTGGAGTAGCCGTTCCCTTCTCCAGGGACTGAATCCAGGTCTCTTATACTACAGGGAGATTTTTTACCATCTGAGTCACTAGGAAAGCTAAAGAGTTCTTTAGCCTCCATTCAGCGTATTTGAGAACTGAGAATGTTATTATTTTCACTGTTTTTTTGCTGTTACTCTACAAAGCTTATTGTAAACTGTAAAGAATCAAATACTTATAAGGTCTTATTTCTGAAGTGCTGTTAAAGTACTGCACTAAATATGCCAGCAAAATTTGGAAAATTCAGCAGTGGCCATAGGACTGGAAAAGGTCAGTTTTCATTCCAATCCCAAAGAAAGGCAATGCCAAGGAATGTTCAAACTACAACACAATTTCACTCATCTCACACACTAGCAAAGTAATGCTCAAAATCCTCCAAGCCAGGCTTCAGCAGTACATGAACTGTGAAGTTCCAGATGTTCAAGCTGGATTTAGAAAAGACAGAGGAACCAGAGATCAAGTTGCCAACATCCATTGGATCATAGACAAAGCAAGAGAGCTCCAGAAAAACATCTACTTCTGCTTTATTGACTACACCAAAGCCTTTGACTGTGTAGATCACAACAAACTATAGAAAATTCTTAAAGAGATGGAATACCAGACCACCTGACCTGCCTGCTAAGTCTGTATGCAGGTAAAGAAGCAATAGTTAGAGCCAGATATGGAACAATTGACTGGTTCAAAACTGGGAGAGGAGTATGTCAAGGATGTATATTGTCACCCTGCCTTATTTAACTTATATGCAGATCATGTGAAATGCCAGGCTGGATGAAGCACAAACTGGAATCAAGGTTGCCAGGAGAAATAGCAATGAGCTCAGAAACACAGATGACACCACCCTTATGGCAGAAAGTGAAGAGGAACTAAAAAGCCTCTTGATGAAAATAAAAGAGGAGTGAAAAAGATGACTTAAAACCCAACTTTCAAAAAACTAAGATCATGGCATCTGGGCTCATCACTTCATCACTTCATGGCAAGTAGATGGGGAAACAATGGAAACAGTGAGATACTTTATTTTTTTTAGGCTCCAAAATCACTGCAGATGGTGACTGCAGCCATGAAATTAAAAGACACTTGCTCCCTGGAAGAAAAGCTATGACCAACCTAGACAGCATATTAAAAAGCAGATACATTAATTTGCCAACAAAGGTCCATCTAGTCAAAGCTATGGTTTTTCCAGTCATCATGTATGCATGTGAGAGTTGGACTGTACAGAAAGCTGAGTGCCAAAGAATTGATGCTTTTGAACTGTGATGTTGAAGAAGACTCTTGAGAGTCCCTTGGGCTGCAAGAAGATCAAACAAGACAATCCTAAAGGAAATCAGTCCTGAATACTCATAGGAAGGACTGATGCTGAATTGAAACTCCAATACTTTGGCCACCTGATGGGAAGGGCTGACTCATTGGAAAAGACCCTGATGCTGGGAAAGATTGAAGGCAGGAGGAGAAGGGGACGACAAAGGATGAGATGGTTGGAGGGCATCACTGACTTGATGGACCTGAGTTTGAGTAAACTCCAGGTGTTGGTGATAGACAGGGAGGCCTGGTGTGCTGCAGTCCACGGGGTCTCAAAGAGTCAGACACGACTGAGCAACTGAACTGAACTGAACTGACAACTATAATATAATCCAAATCTTATATCATTCAAGTTGTATTTTCTGCTTTGGTCTTGAATCTTGAATTGCTTTATTTTCAAAACACAGAAATAAAATACTTTGGTAGAGTTCAGTAATTTTATAGATGACAGATCAGTTTAATAACAATACTCTAAGTCTGCCATAGTTTTGCAGTTTGGTGTTAAACTGTCTTAGAGGACACCATTTAGATGGACAACAATATGAAAGTCACCCCCCACAATTTTCTGCAGGGAACAAATAACACTGCTATGCAGTACAGCCCTGGATAACAAGATGAACAAGTAAGACAGCTTAAACTTCCAAGTCCCAAAGTGTAAAACCCTAAACATCTCTCATGAAACAGTTTTTAGATGCATGGAAGTAGCTCCTGGTGATTTTACACTGTTTTGATGTTTTAATATTAAGGAGAACAGCAAATGTAAGCAGAGGAATGTTTCCCTGAAATAGTGACTGATTCTTGAAAAGCTCTGATTGCTCTATTCTGGATATCTCGATCTGTTTCAAATACTGAGTCATAAATGAAAACAGAGATATCTTTATTCTTACACAGGTGAAAAATAGCCACAACTGAAAATAGTCACAGAAATTTTCATTCCCAGAGTGTTGTGAATATAACTTTCCTCTTACTGCATGTGTGAAGCACCATCTGATCTATGGTAAATGACCTCAAACAACAGTTTGGTTGCTTGGCTCTTTGATTATATAGTTAATAATGAGAGATTCAAATATTACATGTAAATTAAATATGTAACACTGTTTTTGAGAAACATTTTTCATTTGTTCTTTAATTCTGTTCTGTACAGCATTCAAACTAATTTCCTTTCACTTTAATTTCTTTTATTATACAGTGTAATGGCCAAGGCACAAATAAAATGAAGTAGCAGCTTTTAAGCCCCTAATAGGAATCATTTTTAATTGAGATGGTGATTTGTTACCAAATACTCAAAATCATCTTCTCATTGTAAAGGAAAAAATAATTAACTCAATGGGCTATCTCCCCCTGAAAGCTTTCATAAATTCTATGCAATTTCTTTTTAGTTGTTTGTCACTCATGTTTACACATAAAGCAATCAGTAAAAAGGAAATTGTTTATTTTTATTTCCTTAATAATATATAAAGATATTTAACTTCAAAATGCAATTTAATATTTATTAGTGATCAAAATATTTTTTAATTTTATAAATTAGTCAGGAACTTAAAGTTATCCTTTTGATTTACTAGGTAAATCAATGTATTTTCAAAACTATTTTACTATTCATAAAGTATTCATTTAGCTAAACATTTCTGGAACAAAATAGGAATCATTTAGCTAGTATATAAACACTGTGTATAGTGTTATCAACATGAGGGTAGTTATAAGAAATCAAGAACTTCAGGGTGAACACTTTACTCTTATTTTTTGCTTTTAATAATGAGATCCTCTTTGGTTTAGACACTGATGTATAGAACAGTCTTATGGACTCTGTTGGAGAGGGAGAGGGTGGGAAGATTTGGGAGAATGGCATTGAAACATGTAAAATATCATGTATGAAACGAGTTGCCAGTCCAGGTTCAATGCACTATACTGGATGCTTGGGGCTGGTGCACTGGGACGACCCAGAGGGATGGTGTGGGGAGGGAGGAGGGAGGAGGGTTCAGGATGGGGAGCACATGTATACCTGTGGCGGATTTGTTTTGATGTTTGGCAAAACTAATACAGTGTTTCAGGTTTAAAAATAAAATTAAATTAAAAAAAAAAAGAATGGTTTTAATAAGACTCCTGGTTTTAGGTTTAGTTCTTATACTAGTACTGCCTTTACTTTATTTCAATAGCTTCTCAATTATTAATCAACATAACTAAAAAATCACTCACAATTTTTTAAAGGATGGTGGCAACCCATTTCTGCAGTCTCAGCTGTATCCAGATTCAGACACTAGCCTCACTGAAAATATATAAGAAAGTCTTTGGAAGAATAAAGAAAATAATTGTAATAAAGCTCAAGAGCATTGCATGGGAAGTATGTCCAACCCTCAAACAATAGTCAAATGACTTGGTAATTCATGTAGAATTAAGAGTATTCTCTTAGCAAATGTGTCCACCTGGTTTCCTTGGAAACCTTGATTTCTTACCAAATGATAGTGAACACCTGATTAGAAATAAGAAGAAAGTGTTAGTAGCTGATCTATTGTGAAAAAATAAGAAAACACTCACAATCCGACATCAGAATCATCAGAGTTTACCTGTAGTCATTTACTTTAAAAGCAAACCTAAGCTCAGGGGTTCTGCAACTGTCCATGTATTTAGAGTGAATACAAACACTGATGGGCATAATTATGAGCACAGCTAGTCAGGAAAGTATTAAGCATTACTCTTGTAGTCTATTTAATAAGGTAAAGAATGGACATTAAATTTTAGAAATGTAGCTGTGAAATAAGTAAATAATTCCAAACATTAGCTTTTAAATGGATGTTTTAGGTATTAGAAATGTTCTTATTTGTTCAGAGTATCAATTTCCCAAAATAATATGAAGCCATCTTATTTGATAGTCAGCTTAGGTGTAAAGAACAGAACTGTATGAAGTGATATAAATGTGATTAGGAATATGAAGTCATGAAGTGGGAAGCTATTCTCTTTTGATATGAAGAGTAGTTTATAGTATTTCAACTGCTTCAGATGACAAAAATGAGAATAAAAGAATATATGTAAAAGAACAAAGATATGTACATATGGCAGAGTTAAATAAGCAAAAAAAAAGTCTCGATTTCTCTGTGTATAAATGAAATCAGTAAGTAAAGCAAGGGTGGCCCTACTTTAAAGGAATGCTATCTTCTTTTACAATAAGTAGTTTTGGCTTCCATGAGAAAAGCGTGCCTGCCCAAGCCTTTTTTTAGGTCTCTTAATGATGCTAGTTACTCTTCACAAAGTAATATAGTATGCTTTACTGCATTTTTGCTCCAAAGTCACTTTTTCACATTTTTACTCAATTGCCATTTTCCTACACCTTAATTCTACTAATCCTACTTTGTAAATATATAAAATATATATAATAAAATATATACATATATATTGTAGTTAAAGCAGGGTTTAATAAAATCAACTCAATACATTTTTAATTTTTTGTTACAGAAAATTCCAAATCTATGTTGAAAGCTAGAAAGATAGGCTAATAAGCCACCTTATATCAATATCCACTCATTTCTCCCCAAGCCCAAATTATTTTGAAGCACTTCCAAGACATCTGGCTTCAGGGGCCAAGATGTAGTAAGAAACAGAATTATTGAATATTTCTGAAAAGACACAAAATTGAACTTTTAAAAATGGCTGATCTGTCAAGACTAATAAAAAATGAAATTTAAAAAGTAAAAACCCAAAGTATAGCAAGAGTATAAATCATTGAGTAAACAAATATCTAGAGCCTGAAACGTGGGTAAGAGTGTTAGAGTTCTGGTTATGTGTTGAGATGAGCAAATAAATTTCACCCATGGAAAAGAGACATTTACTGGTCTGCTAACCAATCTGGCAAAGCTTTGTAAAGATGGAAAGAAATTCAGAAGGTAAAAAAATAATACAATTAATAAATCCTGAAAGTCTCTTTTTAGAGCTCTCTTTCTATCCCTCTACTTCTCCGGGTCAAAGTATAGCCTCCTCAGAATCAGAGCATTCTCTGCGAATAGAATGACAGCTGCCCTTTGAAGAACGAACAGCGACTTTCTGACACAGAACGTCTGATGGAGGTGATTGTGCCCCCTTTTAAATCAGTGTCTAGCAGAGAGAGATGTCAAGATCTCTGACACCATGTAGTATTCAGCATCATTCCTCAATGTCCTCAACAACCTTTTTTCCCCCAAAGTTCATGTTACAGAGGAATTTGGGGGGTGGGCAACTGCCCCACTCTCTACTTGTGACTTGTTTTTATGAATTATGTTCAGGCAGTTTTAAGTTACAAATATTTTTTTCTTCCTACTTTTGTAACTTCAGAAACATACTATGTGATCATCAAGCTTGATTACTATGCCTCTGCCTCAGCCTACAGAATGAAAATAAACACACTTTTTATGTCCACAGAAGTAAGGCATTACTGTATCAATTATGATGACTAAAAATATGTTTCTGGGATACTGTTTGTATTGAGTAATAGTGTCTGGACTTTATTAATTCCTCTATTTTAGAAGGAGTTTTTATCTGACAATATTTAACAGTTAACGTTCTAATGGTTGTTAAGAATGAGAGAGCAGACAATGTATTCAAGGTGTCTACTTCAAAATCAGCTGGAACACAGTATGCAGGAAGAAGAAAATATAATGATTGAACCATGGTTTATTCATGCAATAGAATACTAGTCAACATTTTCAATGAGTTAACCAGAGAAGGAACTAGACTAGATGTCTCATCAGGATGTAGAGATATTGGACCCATCATACACTGCTGGTGGGAATGAAAAATGGTATAGCCACTTTGGAAACATAAATTTCTCTATATAACAAATATAGAATTATAGTATGATGCCACAGTTCCATCCCAGGAATATACACTAGAGAAATAAAAAAATATATTTCTAAAAAGCATGCATATGTATGGTCATAACAGCATTTCTCATAATAGGCAAAAGGTGGAAAAGACCCAAATGCACATCAAATGATAAAAGGATAAAAAAATGTGGTATATCTATTCAGTACAATAATATTGTCAACAAAAGGAAGAAAGTACTAAGACACACTAAAATATGAGTGGACATTTAAAAATTTGTGCTAGGTGCACGTAGCCAATCACAAAAGACCATGTGTATATTATTTCATTTATATAAACTATCCAGAATAGGCAAATCATGGAGGTAAAAAATAGATTCTTGCCTAGATCTGGTGATGTTGGGGAAGAATGGAGAGTGATCACTAGTAGATACAGATTTCTGTCCCAGAGGACAAACATGTTTCAAAATTAGGCTGTTATGATGGACACACATCTTGTGAAGAGACTAAAAAGCACTAAACTGTATACTTTAAATAGGTAGATCATACGGTGATGAGTCAAACATCAATAAAATTGTTATAAATGCATCAGGATAATATAAACCAGTTTTGTATTTGTACAAATACAAAAGGACTTGTATTAATGAAAAAGTAAAAAGGGACCCAGCTGCTATTTTTTTTAATGTACAATGTTAAAATTTCTTAAATTTGAAGTGTAGATACACTGTGTCTGTTAATAACATTTTTTGTTCTTTTTAAAGTTTTACATCAAAGTTCATACCAACATTAAATATTAAAAACAGATCTAAAAACCGACAAACAGGAGTAGGTGCTTTCACATTGGTATTACTTATTCTTCATGATTCTCTAAGGTAGAGTTTATTATGTCCATTTTACATACAATTAAACTGAGACTTAGGAACTGAGTTCAGTAAAGTCACAAAGTTAAGAAACAGTATTATTGAGACTTGAACACAGACCTGTCTGTTATACAGTTCTTTACACCATACCATACTGCTTTTAATTACTAAATAAAGAAATTTTAGAAAGAAATAAACAATAAAGCAAAATTTTATAACATTTCCACTAATACTTAACCTTATCTAATGTCACTCTAAAATCACTTATACTCAAGTCCTTTCAAGCCGTTTATCGCCATTCTTCGAAACTGTTCAGCATCAAAACATCTATACAAATGCTTCAATATGATCATGAGAAATAATTTTTTTCCATTTGGTATCTACATACTCCCACATTTTTAATAAATATATTATTTTGTAATTAATGGAGTATATAGAAGATGGCAACCCACTCCAGGATTCTTGCCTAGATAATCCCGTGGACAAAGGAGCCTGGTGGGCTACAGTCTATGGAGTCGCAAAGAGTCAGAAACAACCAAAGTGACTGAGCACAAAGCACAATAGTCATTTAATATCAAATAAATTCCTTTTAACAATTATTTAATTTTAATACTAAGATTATGTATTTTTTCCCTCACAAGCAGTTCTATGCCCATGTTTTCATAGTAGTTTTCTAGGAGTATTTTAATCCAGAAGAAAAAAACTTGCAAAAATAATAAATATACAGTTTAGATGTTAAATCTGCGAACCTCACTCTTGATTATTACCTATATTTTTATGAAGATTTTGTCATAAACCCTGGTTGTATCTTAATACATGAAAGAACAAAAACAATTATAAAGATTATTATACCACCATTGAAATCCCACAATTTCATAATCTATCTACCAAAAAGGCTAAATCGTTGCTTTCATGCTTGTAGAAATCTTTAGAAAAGTCCCTGACCCTTAACACTCACTCCCCAGGTCAGTCAGCAAGGGGAGAAGTGACAACTCGCTCTCAACTAGGTTGTTAGCTTGGCAGGTCTACCCCTTTTCATTCTGTGAGTGAACTCAATATCACATATCTTATTTGTGAGAAACACATGTTAATGGTCTCTTCCTGTCTCTTTCAGAGTCTCTGGTCTGAGCATCTTTGCAGAGAGCCAGTTTTGGACGCACCCTGCTCTGATCCTGCCAGAGCCTTCCCAGAGACAGACCATGCTCTCTTAGTTATATACGGGCCGCACTGTTGGCAGCAAGTCGCAACCCACTTGAATTTTAATAAAGATTCATAGGCAGTTGTTATGAAACAAACACCATAATGACACCCAGACAGGCTGCAGAATTATTTTTAGCCAGATGATGTGTGTGGCCCATGCCTCAGGCCCACCAAGTGATAATAATAGTAACACTATGCCGTAAGTAAAGAGAACATTTTTCATAAAAGTTGTATAAATCACAAAATGTTTCCTGCTATCCTTCTGCTTCCTGCCCACCTTCCTTCCCCTGCCCACCTTCCTCTCTACACCATCAGCAGTTACAGGGCTCGGTATTGACTGCCTCGCAGAATTCAAGTAACAATCCAAAGAAAAATAACATTCTTAATTTTGTTGAAGTATCAGTAGAGAAAAACAAGGGATGGCATCACACGTGTACTATGAAAATGGCCAAGTTTTGCGCAGTTTTAAAAACTACACCCAGATTTGTCTTTTTAAAACAGGGTGATGAATGGATTCTTCCATATTTGATGTTGTTTTTCGTATGTATAAGTTAATATGCAGCAGTGGCAGAGGATTGAAATTAATGCATTTCAGAAAAGAGCTATCTGTCAAGCTGAAAACACTTAGAGGGAAAAGACCATTCCTGACAACTTAAGAAACATTACTATCATAAGAAAGCTAAAGAAGTCCTTTTTGAAGAGTGGTATGTTAGGCTATTGATAAATTTAGATTGCCAAACACGACTTTGGCCTCTTAGGAGTCAGAGAGCCCAAATTTCGGTTTCATCTAGTAGTTAAAGAAGCTAATTTTTTTCTTAAGCTCCCTGCTTGCTCTTCCATGTACTGTTGAGAACTGCAAGATTGGCTAAATGTGGAAACCATTTAAAGGAATCTTATTAAAAATCCAACTTCCTAAAATTGAACCTTAAGTGAACTCCAGCCTCAGAGAAAACCAGTAAAGTGAGATGAATATTTATTTACTGCAATTCAGATTAAAAAGGAGGTTACAGTATTAAAACTTGAGAAAGGAAGCATTTAATTCTGTACATTTTATTTGCTGCATTTCCCCAAATTTTGAAAAAGACATAATTAAAACTCAGAGAGGGCAGGCAGTGTAACAGACTCCGGTACATCTGGGTCTGAGACCCTGCTCAGCCCCTCATGGATACCTCACCTTGGGTGGTTTTTCATCTTTCTATCCCCCAGTCCCCCAGCCATAAAACACAGAAGCAAGTAAGCAGCTAACAGCGGACTTTTTCTTATCTAGAAACTAAGAGAGAAAAACAACGAAGGGGACTATATTAAGACTATTTCAGCTTAGTCTTTGTTTCTTTAAAAAGATTACATTGATGTCTGTTTTCTTTATTTCATATATTCACACTTACCTTCTTCTATCTCAGTTTTTGATTCCTAAGTATTCCCATTTCTTATCCATGCTTAAATTCTTTGTTTGTTTGTTTTGACTTATTGTTATTTATGTCCACCTGTAAGGACTTCATTTCCTGTCCATTCCCAGTTACTCAAACTTGTGTTTGATAAAGAAAAAGAACAATACCAGATTCCCTTTCTCTTTAAATCAGCCCAAGTCTCAAACTATCTTAACTTCTAATTCTTAAAAAGTGTGAAAGAGTGATATCCTGAGAAACACACACATTTTAAGCTTTGCCAGACCCACGAGACAGCAAAAGAGACACTGATGTATAGAACAGTCTTATGGACTCTGTGGGAGAGGGAGAGGGTGGGAAGATTTGGGAGAATGGCATTGAAACATGTAAAATATCATGTATGAAATGAGTTGCCAGTCCAGGTTCGATGCACGATACTGCATGCTTGGGGCTGGTGCACTGGGACGACCCAGAGGGATGGATGGAATGGGGAGGGAGGAGGGAGGAGGGTTCAGGATGGGGAACACATGTATACCTGTGGCGGATTCATTTTGATATTTGGCAAATCTAATACAGTTATGTAAAGTTTAAAAATAAAATAAAATTAAAAAAAATTAAAAAAAAAAATAAAAATAAAAACAAAGTGATGGAGAAAGTAAATATAAGTGCTGCATCCTTTTTCAGACTCCAGTTGCTAATCCTGACTCCAACAACTTTGAGGTTAATAAATTTTATTGTGGTCCAGATTGCAATCACTCCTATACCTCAGGAGTTTTGAGTCTTCTGAAAATTGCTCCTCTGTGTCTTATAGCATTTTCTTTAATCTTAAACTACTATATGTTAAAGCTCTGAAGTTGGGAAAATTGCCTCGTTATAGGAATGATAGGAAAATATTTATGATCTCTAAACTTCTGAAATTCATTTCTACAAAGGTGATTAATATTCAGTCTCTAAATATTCACATGAATGCCTGGGTCCCCACACACATTACTTATGCTAAGAGATTCCTTCTAATTCCAGGATAAGGCAACATTTCTGAGATCAGTGGTATCCTCTAAGTTTTTGATGCTCAAGTCCAAAGTCAGAACAACTCCCTATGCTTAGCTTTACAAAGGGACACACAACTCTTAAAAGAAGTAAATTAAAAAATAATCAAAAATTTAAAAAAAATCATTAATAGCAAGGACAAAATCCCCTGATTTGTAAACAGTTTCAATTAAGTTGGTAATGACATTGGCAGTTCTATTGCCAACCATCACTCATCGGGTTCTTACTATGCTCCTCTTTCTTGAAGGTGAACAGCACTGATCGAACTATATTTTGGGTTTTGATGCTCTTTCAAGTTTTCCTCAGTAGACTTTGAGTCTTTTAAGAGGTTTTTTTTCTTTTTTTTTTGAAATCTCTGAGCAGCTTAGTCTAGGGACTAGGAAGTAACAGGAGTAGCCGGGTAATATATTATAATAATAATAATTATTATTATTATAACTACCACATAGGGGGTTCTGATAATGTGCCAGAAATTATGCCAGTTATTTTATATATTATATAAACCATGTCAGACAAGTTTAGTGTTACAGCAGGCAGGTACCTAGGTATGAGCAGAGAAATGAGGGCAGGGTCAGGTGGCAGGAAATCACACATCTTGTAAAAAGCGGGGGTCCATAGGCAGACAAACAAAAGTAGAAACCTCCAGACTGACAGGAAATCACACATTGGGTGATAAGTGTCCAGGTAGCAGACAAAGAAAAGTGGGACAAGGTAGGACTCTCCTGCATCTGAATGTAACCTGTTGCTCATTAATTATGCTCTCATTACAATAATATTAGCCTTGCACATAGGTACCCATCATAAACCAAGCCGGCACCATGACCCTTTTCATCAAAGCTCAATAAGGACAAAAATCCCTCCTCCCCTCTGGAAAATGGAGTTGGAATGGAAAATCAGGAAATAAGACGACCCTGAAACTCCTCCTTCCCCAATGAATATTCCTCCCCTTCATTTGCATGTTCCTCATAACCAGCTTGCCAAAGAAAACCAGGGTAGCAGCTCATCACCTGTCTGCCTGCTCTCCTGAGAGCATATCCTTGCTTAAACAAGCTTTCACTTAACTTTCTCAATCTCTCGGCTTCATCTCTGAATTCTTTCAGCAGGAAGAACCTTAAATACACCGAGAAAATTAGTATCCCCATTTTTACACAAAAAATTCAGTTCCATGAAGGTTAATAGGTCTGCCTATGTTCACATAGCTTGTAAGATAATATTTTAAACTCAAATTTAATCAATAAATGATTAGTGATCTTTAATTAAATGAATAAATAAATGCACAAATATATAAACATAGAGGTATGAGCATACACCTATCTCATAGTCACATAATTTTATTCTCATTTATCCTTTATATATAATTTTCAGATATACATAAAGAGGTTTTAGTTGGGGATGAGGAGAAATTGGACTCTGCCTTCTCCCTGTTGTTTTAAATTATTCACTCATTGAGAACCAAAACTTACCGTGGAGTACACGTAATTATGACCAGTGGCAAAAGAGAAAACAAAATTACTTTGTCCCATATTCTATCTATAAAGCCTGACCAAAAGAGAAGTATTGATTACAATACACTGATTTTAAACATGATTTGGGAGGGGGGATGATTTTCAGATTCAAACTCTGGGCAAACCACAAGAACAGGTGTCTCTGCTGCCCCTGGAGAGGAGGAGCATTGACTGGCACAGGAAACGCACCATTAGCCAAATCCCTTCCTGTTACATTCACATCCAAGACACAAGACATTCTCCTTGAAGCAACAATTCCTTTCAGAAGATGAAATATATTGTCTTAGCATAAAACACTATACATAAAACCCTTGTGAACCAGAGTGATAGTATTGCCCCGATATGGAAAAATATTCCCCCCCATCCTGGACACCTTCATTCAAGGAAATGTTTTTCAGATCATTGTTCCACATCTCTTCTGTTCCACAAAAAAAATAGCACATCTAGCAGTTTTAGGAAGATAATATTCACCTGCTTTTCGGCCACATTCTTTCTTGTTAGACATCTAAAAAAAAATGAATCTAGATTAGAAAGAAAGAATAGAAAGTAATATGAAAGAATGGCATGAGAGTCATTTATTGAATTAAAATTATAGACCCCAAAGGGTCAAAATTAACGCTTCTGTTTCTTCCTTCTAAGGAGCAGCAGTCTCAGCATTTCTTATAGTTGGATGCTATGTACATGCCAAAGAATTCAAGAGGGTGGCAGGCATAAACAATTTTGCAACAGCTAAATGAGGAGTTTTGGGGGGTTGTTCATCCCAAATATCTATTAGAGGACTTTAGCTCTAAAAATCTGTAACCCATTCAGTGCAGCAAATCATGTTCTATATACAAAGAATGGAAAGAGAGGCTTTAAAGACTTTGTGCTCTGTCTTAATTTCTCTGTATGCAGTCCATTGTTGAATTTTTTTTTAAGGAAATGTACCTTTAAGGCATCTTCCATTTGATCAAGAGAAATGATATAGTAGTATATGTCTACTTTCTTCCTTAAAGTAACTATCTAACAAAACAAAACAGTACAATATCCTATGGTATAAATTCAATAAAAAGCAAAGCTAAGGAAATGAAAATGTACACCCATATGGGAATAAAAAAAAAAAAGAAAAAGAATGTCATATACAAGAGAAACAGTGAATTGAAATCAATGTCTTAAATTTTAAATACAATACTTTTGTAAGTACCCAGGAGCATAGTAGGTTTGTAATACCTGTCATTGCTTTCTGAGATCTTTCTACAGGTGCATAATTTAATCATTCCACCTGAAGTGTCAGGCACATAAAGGTATTATTAGTTAAGACTGAATTGTAGTTTAACTTGAAATGGGAGACTTGAATTTTGCTTTTAACTATTAGAAACAGACAAAATTAAAGTGAATAATTTTATAGTTTTAAACAGTCACAATTCTTGCTATTTTAACTTTAGCCAAGGTGATCTTCTAAAATGTATGACAACATTTATTTTGAGGCCTATTATGTCTCAACTTTTGGAGAAAAATAAGTGCAATATACCACAGAGACTTGTAACCTTTAAAATTCCTATGGAGAATCAATTTTAGGAACAGATAGAGATTGAAATTAATTTTGTAAACATATATTCAGTGACCATTACATGTCAAGCATTATTCAGTTCAGTTCAGTTCAGTTCATTTCAGTTGCTCAGTGGTGTCCGACTCTGCGACCCCATGAACTGCAGCACGCCAGGTCTCCCTGTCCATCACCTGCTCCCGGAGTTCACTCAAACCCACGTCCATCGAGTCAGGGATGCCATCCAGCCATCTCATCCTCTGTCATCCCCTTCTCCTCCTGCCCCCAATCCCTCCCAGCATCAGAGTCTTTTCCAATGAGTCAACTCTTCGCATAAGGTGGCCAAAGTACTGGAGTTTCAGCTTTAGCATCATTCCTTCCAAAGAACACCCAGGGCTGATCTCCTTTAGAATGGACTGGTTGGATCTCCTTGTGGTCCAAGCATTATTAGGTATGGTAAAGAATTATGGATAAGACCCAGTTCCTGCTCTCAAGGATCTTATGTACTAATGGGTGGGACACATCATATAAATACATTACATACAATAAGTTAAATGCTAAGGGAGGTGTATGTACAGAGTGCAAAGAGAGAATAGATGAGGAGTAATAAATTCTAATTTAGGGGTTAAAGAGTCTAAAGGAAGTGGCAGCCAAGCTGAAATTCTAAAAGAAAGATGTTTGTTTTGAAAACAAGGAATAGAAGTAATTCTTGGCAGAATAAAAATATATGGAAAAAGACTGAAGTATGGAACAGAATGATTTGTGTTATATAAAAACAAATGTTTTTAGAGTATGACTAAGACCTTGGGCTCTGAGGAAGATGGCTTGAATTTGAATTCTGACTCCAATATTTACGAACTGCATGGCCTCACGCTGCTGCAGCTGCTAAGTCGCTTCAGTCGTGTCCGAGCCTGTGCGACCCCATAGACAGCAGCCCACCAGGCTGGCTACCTAAACTCTCCATGGCTCAGTTTTCCTGTGTGTATAATAGGGCTAATAACAGTACCTAACTCACAGGATTATTGTGGGGATTAAATTAGGTAATCCTTGTAAAGCACTTAGAACATTACCCACTTTATGGTGAGAGCTCTACAAACAATAGCTCTTGTTGTGGCAAAGACACTCTACTGACTACAGTGGAGGCTAACATAACTTGTAAAATACATACTTTTAGTAATAAATAAAAACAACAGTATGTCAATTACTTTTTGAGGCATGAAATAAACACTGCTAAGGAACTGGGTGTTCCACATCCATTTAGGAAGTACAACTGATCATAATTCTCATCATAGCAAGTAGAGCAAATTTTTAAAAATATAAGGCATATACAAACATATATGTATAACGTACATGCTTATTTAAGATTTCGTGGAGTTTTATAGAAAAATAAGTCTAAAATAATTAGTTTCTTTTCCAGAGAATAATAAAGGCTTTTTTGAGCAAATACCAGTGCTACTTCTCTATCTGTGAATATTAGCCATGTCTGGGAAAAAATGGGCGAGAAATGGGCCAGCTATGAACAGAACTCTGCTGGGATACCAAGAAATATGGCAGTTTTTAATAGCTGCACGGGCTGGCATGATGCATTGGAAACTATTGTATCCCCAAACTCAGAGCTGATTCTTCTGACCAGGCAGTGCTACCCCAAGAGAATTTTGCTGCTAGTAGGGCAGCATAGGATGCTTTGGGCTGGGCTGTAAATCAGAGAGAAATCTCCATACCCTATAGTGCTTCAATCCTAAACTTCCCCTAGAGGGTGCCCGTAATCACTCAGGATAGATATAACTGAAGACATCGAAATCAAAGGTAAACTGAAACTCCAGCTGCAACCCAAACACACTCCATCTAAATTCCTATTTGGATCAAAATAATCAACTCCACACCCTACCAACCTACCTGACAGAGAAAGCGATGTGTTTTCTCTGAGGAAAACTATTTTTTGCTTCAAATTCTTTGGTTCATTTAATTATGCAACCCTACACAATGTCAAAAATGAAAATAAATGAAAGGAAGAGAAAAATTAATACACAGAAGTAGATTCACAAATGAATCAGTTATTGGAGTCAGCAGGTTATAGATTCTAAAATTATTATAAATATGTTATTCAGTTCAGTTCAGTTGCTCAGTCATGTTCGACTCTTTGTGACCCCATGAACCACAGCACACCAGGCCTCCCAGTCCATCACCAACTCCCGGAGTCCACCCAAACACACATCCATTGAGTTGGTGATGCTATCCAACTATCTTATCCTCTGTCGTCCCCTTCTCCTCCTGCGCTTGATCTTTCCCAGCATCAGGGTCTTTTCAAATGATTCAGCTTTTCGCATCAGGTGGACAAAGTATTGGAGTTTCACTTCAACATCAGTCCCACATTTCTCCAAGTCCCAGTAGTCCCAATAGTGTCCCACATTTCTCCAAGACTGTTTATTGTTCTTTATTCTTTTATTCCCCTCTGTCTTTATGTTACATAATCTATACAGTTCTAAATTTAAGTTCATTGATTCTTTCTGTTGTCAGCTAAAATCTACTCCTGAATCCCTTTACTCACTATTTTTTCATTCCAGTTATTGTATGTTTTAATTATAGCCTTACCATTTAAAAATAATTTTGTCTTTTAATGGATATTCTCTACTTCATAACAAATTGTCATCATATCTTTAATTCTTTAAGCATAATTTTCTTCATCCTTTGAACCTAGTTATGACATTGTCTTGTAGTCTGCTAAGTCCAACATCTAAGCCTTCTCAAAGGCAGTTTCTATTACCTGCTCTGCTTTATCTTTGGATGGGTCATACTTCCCTACTTCTTTGTATGTCTTGGGCATAATTTTTCATTCATTTTTTACATTGCTTATGCATGACTTTGGCCATAAAGTATATGGTGTGAATTTGATGTAGCTCAGAAAAATGCATCCTTTAAAAGAGAAAAAACCTCAAAACTCTATAGTCATATCTTCATATGTCACTATCAAAAAAAGCACAAAATAATTATTGCTGCTTGGAACTTCTACAGGGAAAAAAAAAAAACTGCCAAATTATAATTTTTTTAACCTCCATGAGATTTCTCTGTATAATCTGGCCAAATTGGACAAGTTTTCCAATATCAGTACTTCCAATGCAGTATGGGCTGCATATAGAAACTTCTTCATGCACTCACATTCACAGCCTATTCTTCATTTCAGGGTTCCTGGACCCTTTCCTAACACTTGTGAACTAGTCTAAACACTCATTTTTGACCTGTTTTAAACTACATGATGAGCACCTAATTTAGTTACTTTCTTTGACACTTAGTGCTAGCCTTGATGGTGGCTAGGGTTTTGTGGTTCACCCATGCGCACATCTAATTCCAACATCAAACTTCATCATTTTGATATTGTGTAATATTTTTCTATATATAAGATGTGACTTTCATTTCCAGAACTTTTGCTTTTCCAATAGGTTTCATGGTTTAACAAGAAAATTTCACAGCGTATATTTCATCAAATTTCATTTACTCAGAGAAAAAAGAAGGAGACTGATAAAAAATACAAGTTGTAAAAATCATTTAATTACCATCAATGCTATGTCTCTAGATAGTGTTTAACTTGGCAATATCTTAACAGTCAATTTTTCCCTCTTCAAATAAAAAGATGTAAACATTTCCAAGACTGAATTAGCCTTTGTGTAATTCATTCCAGGATATTTTAGCAGTCCTGTATAATTGTACACTAGGATTTCTCTAATACAAGTTCTTCTGGGACAAAAAGTTGTTAATTACCCAAGAAATACAGAAATATGGATAAATGGCAAGTGAAAATATGTACCTAGGTAAAAAGGCAAAATAGTGAAGATGTTAATTCTTCCCAGATGAATCTATGAATTTTACACAATCATAATATATCAGAAAGTTTGTTTTTTCATATATGACAACATCGTTCAAAGATTTTCTGGAGGATATACGTGAGAGACCAGCTGTGAAATACTTGAGAAGTAACATTATGGCATATGTAAAAATTACTTTAAAGACTTAATAAATAAAAGAATAAAGCAGAAATAGATCAATGGTAAAGATGAGAAAGATCAGAAACAGATAAAAATATATTAAATAATTGAGGATATAATAAATATTGTATGTCAAATCAGTGGAGAAAGATTTCAGTAGCATTGGGAAAATTGTTAACCAGTAGTAAAAAATAAAATTTGATTTTTATTTCACACCACAGATCAAAATTCTAGCTGAACTAAAGATCTAAATAAAGACAGGAGAATAAACAGAGATGTTAATTATGTAATTTGAATGGAAACATTTTATATATGACACCACCTAAATAGAAAGTATGAAGGAGAAGATTATTGGATCCAGCTATATAAAAATACAGAGTAAAAGGCCCTCTCATAATTGTAGCATATCTGATGGCAATGAATCAACAGAACTACTATATAAATATTTCTCACAAATCACAAAAAAGTCACCAGTAAGTACACAGACTAAGGAAGAACACCAAATATTAATGGAAGAGTAAATATAAGGGGAAACATTCTACATCATCAATAACTGATAAATGTAAATTAAAAGAATGAAATACACACACACATATACATATAGCTGGAAATAACATTTATTGAAACTCAATTTTGAGAAAATAAGACTTCTCAATACCAAAGGGGGTGTAAATCAGTATATTTCTAAAATGAAAATTGATCACGTATCAAAAGTGTTAAAATATTTACTGTTCATTTATCTAATAGCTGCATTTTCAGAAATCTGAGAATAGGAAACAGTCATAAAACTATGATAGATTTATCTATGAGAATAAGTACTGTTTATAATAGGGAAAAACTGGAATTTCTCAAAATGACCGACTGATTAAATGTGTGGTACAAAGATATTGGGAATAATTGTTGTTATTGTTGTTTAGTTGCTAAGTTATGTCCAAGTCATGGGATCCACTGAGATCCCATGGACTGTAGCCTGACAGGCACCTCTGTCCATGGGATTTCCCAGGCAAGAATACTGGAATGGGTAGCCATTTCCTTCTCCAAGGGATCTTCCCAACCAGGATCAAAACTGGGTCTCCTGCATTGGCAGATAGATTCTTTACTGCTGAGCCACCAGGGAAGCATAGTGAATAATAAGTAGCCACTAAAAATAAAACCCTAGATGATACTAATGGCCTTTAAAGTGAAAATATTTGCATTAAATCTTATGCAATATAATCCCACAAATGTGTGTTTGTGTGTACATATTCCATTTACAATGAAAATGTAATATTTTTCTCTTTTTGTCTACCTATATTTACTAACATTTTAACATCACATAAAATGAAGAAAAAAGAGTTATTGCTAATCATTATTAGGTAGGTGTCCAATATGCTACTAGAGAAGAGTGGAGAAATAGCCCCAGAAAGAATGAAGAGACTGAGCCAAAGCGAAACAACACCTAGTTGTGGATGTGACTGGTGATGGAAGTAAAGTCTGATGCTATAAAGAACAACATTGCATAGGAACCTGGAATGTCAAGGTAAATTAGAAGTGGTCAAACAGGAGATGGTAAGAGTGACTATCCACATTTTAGGAATCAGTGAACTAAAATAGACTGGTATGGATGAACTTAATTCAGGTGACCATTATATCTACTACTGTGGTCAAGAACCCCTTAGAAGAAAATGGAGTAGCCCTCACAGTCAACAAGAGTCCAAAATGCAGCACTTGGGTGCAATCTCAAAAACAACAGGATGATTTCTGTTCGTTTGCAAGGCAAACCATTCAATATCACAGTAACTCAAGTCCATGTCCCAAACATTAATGTCACAGAAGCTGAAGTTGAAGAGCTATGATGACTTACATTACCTTCTAGAACACCAAAAATGAGGTAATTTTCACCACAGGGGACTGGAATGCAAAAGTACTAAGTCAAGAGATACCTGGAGTAACATGCAAGTTTGGCCTTGGAGTACAAAATGAAGCAGGGCAAAGGCTAACAGAGTTTTCCCAAGAGAACGTATTGGTCATAACAATCACCCACTTCCAACAACACAAGAGACGACTCAACACATGGACATCAGCAGATGGTCAATACCGAAATCAGATTGCTTATATTCTTTGCAGCCAAATATGGAGAAGATTTATAAAGTCTTGGGCTCCAAAATCACTGCAGATGGTGACTACAGCCATGAAATTAAAAGATACTTGCTCCTTGGAAGAAAAGCTAAATAGCATATTAAAAAGCAGAGACATTACTTTACCAAAAAAGATCCATCTGGTCAAAGCTATTGTTTTCTCAGTAGTCATGTATGGATGTGAGAGTTAGACCAGGAAGAAAGCTGAGCACCAAAGAATTGATGTTTTTTAACTGTGGTATTGGAGAAGACTCTTGAGAGTCCGTTGGACTGCAAGGAGATCAAACCAGTCAATCCTAAAGGAAATCAGCCCTGAATATTCATTGGAAGTACTGATGCTGATGCTGAAGCTGAAGCTCCAAACCTTTGGCCACCTGATGCAAAGAACTGATTCATTGGAAAAGACCCTGATGCTGGGAAAGATTGAAGGCAGGAGGAGAAGGGGATGACAGAGGATGAGACGGTTGGATGGTATCACCAATTCAATGGACATGAGTTTGAGCAAGCTCTGGGAGTTGGTGATGGACAGGGAAGCCTGATATACTGTAGTCCATGGGGTCGCAAAGAGTTGAACATGACTGAGTGACTAAACTGAACTGACTGAATATAAGCCTTCTTCATTTAACTCAAATTTCTGAATGAGTAGTATATCTGGGCTTCTGTGTCAAGTCTGGATAACAATGGGTTTAATCTCAGTTAAATGAGATCAGTCCTGGGTGTTCATTGGAAGGACTGATGCTAAAGCTGAAACTCCAATACTTTGGCCACTCATGTGAAGAGCTGACTCATTGGAAAAGACCCTGATGCTGGGAGGGGTTGGGGCAGGCGGAGAAGGGGACGACAGAGGATGAGATGGCTGGATGGCGTCACCTACTCGATGAACATGAGTTTGAGTGAACTCTGGGAGTTGGTGATGGACAGGGAGGCCTGGCGTGCTGCAATTCATGGGGTCGCAAAGAGTCGGACACGACTGAGCAACTGAACTGAACTGAATCTTATAGGAATTTTATCTTGTTCATCTTTCTGCACACATGAAACAGTACAGGGCTTTAAACAGAGCAGCAATTTCCAGGTACCTTTTGTTGCATTTTACCTCCTCCATTTTGCTTTTACCCCTGATACACTCAGCTTAGTTCTCCTTTTAGCCACAGTAAATTCCACAGTGGTAGAGGACTGAGACAACCCCTCCACATTCCACTGCTGATTCGTGCTTTTGTTTAGCTGGAGAGCTAGGCAATGATTACAACCTTGGAAACTCTATTGCTCTTCTGTTGCTTCAAGGGTGGTATTTTGTTCTTTAATTAGAATATAAGCTTCTTGAGCCCTGGAACAATTCAATGTTTTTAGATCTTTTTTTCTTTTCTAATGATAACTATGTTTTACCCAGAAGGGATGAAGAAAGCAGACAATTGGGAAAGAAAGTCACGAAATATATCAGAAAATGTCATTTTCTCTTGAATACTTCTCTACCTCTATAGCAGGAATTTAGCATTCCGTCTTATCTGTGCTCCCCTGGCACATAGTACGATGTGCACATGGTATTTTCTCTTCTTTATAATTTCTTATAGGCATACCTTTCACCTCTGCCTGCAACACATGCTTTGTGGTCAGGGAATTTGTTTTATTACATCTCTATACTTTCAATCACCAATATCTCAGGGTATATAGTGATCCCTCAATAAATGAATTCATAAAATGATGTGTTAATTAGTCATTCGAGTACTACCAACTCTGCAATTTAAGGATGGTCAATTAGGTCTTTGAGACTGTTTTTTCCTTTATATAATCAAAATAATACTATTGACTTCATAAGATAAGTGGAAGGATCAAATGAGATAAGTAGAACATGATCTATCAATTGCTGTTTCCAAAAAAAATGTAAATACTCAGTAAATACTTACAAATGATGTGAATTCTAATTCTATTATAGAATCCAAATGAACATTTTATGGTCATTTGCAAAAAAGAAGCCTTACCCAGGTTTAGGAAGCTTGCTTGCTCTTTAGTCTTATTTTAACTTCCCTCCCAACCCTGCTATCCTTGATGGTGGTACACTTTTACATCTTTGTAAAGACATTATAATTTCATTGCTAATATTCACATATATAGAAATTTGGCAACTTTTCCATCTTTATTAGATTGGGATAAGCTCTAAAATGCATTGTCTTATGCATATTCGTGGCCTCAGGATTGAAAGACATATCTAGGTTAGTATCTAACATGTTATATGCTTAATATATTTTGTGAATGATAAAGTAAAAAAAGAATTATAGATAAGAACTTTAAAATGCCATTTATACCCTATCTCAAAATATGGGATAAATACTGCTATACTTAGCATCATAAATGCTATGAAAATAGATTATATGAATTATATTACTAATGCTGACCCAACCTGTTTTCTGGGTGCTGTTTACCTAGTCTTTGTCCTGGAACTGAACTTTGGCAGGTAGGAAGCATATTCTAGTTATTCACTTTTATCCTGTGGAAGGAAGAACATAGGGTTTCAAAATTAATTTTGACATATATGACAAATGGGGGTTGCCATTTCACACCTAGAGCGTGAATATTTCAATGGCAAAGAGTCAGCAACTGTTAATTAAAAATGGGTATTGTTAATTGGGCCCAGTGTTGTGGTTTTGTCAGCAGCTTCAGATCATTTCCAACCTATTTCAGTGGATCTTTATGAGCTGATAAGGTATCTTTTCTTTCTCATGTAGAAATAACTATTGCAACCCTGAGTTTCTTCCTTCATCATATTAGTTCTGTAGGTGTATATTATTTTATAAAGTGGAGAAACTCACAAGGACTGAAATTTGGCTCAATAGCCCTCCATCTATTCAATCCAAAATAGTTATTAAGCACAACAGTGTGATACTTACTCACTTTATGATCATCTACAACACAGAGATGGAACAGTAATTTTGGAAGATTCTTTTCACACCAGAAGAGGAAATGTGTTTAAAATGTAAAAGTAGCTGAGATAAAAGAAGAAAGATTTGTTTTTTTCCTAGGTTATTAAAGTGTACAAATGTTCAGTATTCCAATTTACTCTTGTCATCAAAATGTGTAATTGACACAATGTAATATTTTCATGTGTGATAATATTTCTGTAGACCAAAAAAATAATAATGTAAGGAATTGTGAATTGTAACAGAGTATTAATTGGGCCAGTTTTAACCTGATATTCTCATTAACATCAATTAAAAAAAAAAACAAGTCTGAAGTATATATTTGGAGGTTAAATTCTATTTTTAAATTATACCCCGTTCCAAGTAAGGTTAAATTTGGAATTATATATTTAACAATATCTCCACGTTTGCAGCAAATATGAGAAAGCAAATCAGAGTGTGTGTGTAGGGAATGTTTGAGGAAGGGAGTTGGCTGTGAAGAAAGCTGAGCACCGAAGAATTGGTGCTTTTGAACTGTGGTGTTGGAGAAGACTCTTGAGAGTCCCTTGGATTGCAAGGAGATCCAACCAGTCCATTCTGAAGGAGATCAGTTCTGGGATCTCTTTGGAAGGAATGATGCTAAAGCTGAAACTCCAGTACTTTGGCCACCTCATGCGAAGAGTTGACTCATTGGAAAAGACTCTGATGCTGGGAGGGATTGGGGGCAGGAGGAGAGGGGGATGACAGAGGATAACATGGCTGAATGGCATCACTGACTCGATGGATGTGAGTCTGAGTGAACTCCGGGAGTTGGTGATGGACAGGGAGGCCTGGCGTGCTGTGATTCATAGGGTCGCAGAGAGTCGGACACGACTGAGTGACTGAACTGAACTGAACTGAGGAAGGGAGGGTAACACAAGGCGCTGGTCACTCTAGATAACTTGTCTATCTCACTTTTTTCCACTCCCATAGTATTCTGAATCAATTGTTTCGGGAGCCAGTCAACAATATGCTACAGCAAGAGATACCCAAAAGCTATTCTGAATGTGCATATTTGAGCTAAAACATTCTTCTCTATTACTGCTTAAAAATCAGTGAAGCCAAGTAAACCACATTAACACAGTGAGACATTCAAGTTCAATAGTGTAAATGCTCAGAGGCCTTGTTCTGGCCTTCAATCTAAATTAAGCAAATTTCTCTTAATCCTCTCATAGATCCTTTTAATTTCCTTCAAAAATTTTTTCACAATTTTAAATTAAATATACACACTCACATGCACACATATACTATGCTGAAAGCTCTGTAAAATAAAGGAAACCAGTTCCTTTATTTATGCAGGTCTGTGTAGAATTAGTGCCTAGCAATGTATCTGGTATGGAGTTGATGTTTAGTAATTTCTTCCTGAATGAATGTGTGGATGAAAGTATGAAACAATGGTGGAAATTCTGTGGTATTGCTTTAGTCTGAGAAACTTGAAAGCTATCAGTTAGTATTATTTGCATTATTTGCTTACAATTATTACCTAAATCACTACAAAAACTATACCATGATGATGTAAACTATGAAAGAACTGCTATGTTGAGCAATCTGAACTGTATTGCAATCAAAGTAGAACTAGATACTCGTACAATTCTTAAGATTTTTGCTTATATACTTACTCCAAAACAAAATGAAATAAAGCACTAACACAATGAGCAATGAAGATGATTCTTATAGTAAATATTAGAGTCAATTTCTCTGCCAATTAGTAATGACAAATAGTGCCTATATTTAAAATATGGTCTTTCTTCCTCTCCTCTCCCACACACACACAACAAACACACAATCATGAAAAAAAACAAAACAAAACACTATTGTTCATTTACATTTTGCTCTTCTTTCATTTTACTTACTTATAACTTAGAATTACAAGTCTCAAATACAAATAAGCTTCCAAACAGGGCTTAGGCACATAATAACTTCCTGAAACCATCCAAATAACATAGCTAATAGCATAGCTAATGTGTGACTTAGAGTTTCTAGTCCAAGAGGTATGGATGTTATTAAATGTCTACTTAATATCTGGTCTCTTGAAGCTTCTAGCAATTAATCCCAATGTAAAGATGACTTTTGCTTTTTTTTTTAGTCTTAAGACTCATTTTCTAGAAAACCATTAATTCATTTCATTTTCACTACTGACAGCTATCAAATAATAATAATAACTATGGGTTTAGATCAGGCTGGTTTGCGTTCAATCTTTTTATCTACAGGAGAAAGATTCTATATCCTGTTACCAATGCCCTGAGCCAAAAGAGACCCTCAAACAGACTTAAAACTGAGCCCTGGTGACCAGAAATACAGTGATAAATGTTAAGCTAAAAAGGTAGGATTTCATAAAGCTTTTGTCTATAATCCTCAAAGTAGAGTAGTTGGTACTGCTGCAGAGTTAATTAGCATACATGTGGAAGCAGTTTATGGATGCAGTTTAATCCCAAACAAATGTGAAAATAAGCTTACATTGTTTTGTAGAATGATTTACATTCATTATCATCTACTTAAAACACACACACACATGCTTTAAAAAAAATCATTATTCCTTCCAGAAAATCAGAATAAAGCATTTCCATATTTGTACTTTTGAAAATTATGTATTTCTAGACAAGGTCATATTCCTCAAATTAAAATAAAGTGGAAGCTTTTGTCTAAAGTTATGGCTTCCCAACTTCATCCAGATAGAGAGATTACTGAATGACACAGGATTCATGATGTGAGTCAACAGATTTAACTGACTATACATCATTAGAAAACCAAACTGTTTTACTAGTTTCTCTGAGGGACATTTTGAAACATCATTAAATGAGATCTCTATAAAAGGTACATGGTAGAAATATCTCTAATACTTGCTGCTGCTGCTGCTACTAAGTCACTTCAGTCATGTCCGACTCGGCGCGACCCCATAGACAGCAGCCCACCAGGCTCCCCCATCCCTGGGATTCTCCAGGCAAGAACACTGGAGTGGGTTGACATTTCCTTCTCCAATGCATGAAAGTGAAAAGTGAAAGTGAAGTCGCTCAGTCATGTCCGACTCTTCGCGACCCCATGGACTGCAGCCTACCAGGCTCCTCCGTCCATGGGATTTTCCAGGCAAGAGTACTGGATTGGGTTGCCATTGCCTTCAAAAACAAGGCCTATATTTTAATACCATCTCATTATTTGCTTGCGATGACAGTTTTCAGTAAACACAATTTGACCAGAGAAACAGGTATAACTTGTAATGATAAATCAATCATATTGTAATGTAGTTTGACTGTTCATGGGAATCTTACAACAAAGTTAATATATCTCATGGACTCAGTGGTGCTTCAGGGTTCTTTGAAATAGTCCAAGTGAGATACTCACTTAGAAATGGAGTCTCTCTACTTTTGGTCTCTTTGAACAATTATATTAGGAACGAGGCCAAAACTCAAATGATTTACAGACATAGTGAATGAGGCAATGTTTAATTAGGGATCTCTTATTTGTAAAGCACTTGATCAACTTACCTACACTTTAAATACAAGCTTTTTATCAATTAATAAATATTTTTATTAATTATACATAGTGAGGGTACTCACTGTGTGTCAGGCATAGGACCAAAGCCTTCGACACAATGTGAACAAGAAAGTTAATGTTCCTGTTGTTCACAGGGTTATAGCCTCATGAGGGAAATAGTTATGCAATTTGAAAATTTCTAACTGTGGAATAAACATCATAATAAGGAAATGACAAAATAGTCACAATCTACAGTGCAGCCATGTAACCTAGGGTTTGGGAGTATGGGAATATGCCCTGGATGAATATGCCAGGTAACTAAAAATGAGAATAAAGAGAAAGCAATTCAGGGAAGAAAAATGGGAATATCCCCAAAAGATGCTGTCTCAGAATGTTGGAATCTGAATGGTTAAGAGAACCATCATGCTAGATAGTAAAGCAGCATGCTAGACAGTTAAGTAATTATGTAGACAGTCCTCAAAGCACATTAAGGACTCTGAACTTTATGCTTTGTCTTAACTACTTGCCTACTCTGCTGCTACTCTTCTGTGACATTTGTCAAATGCTCACTATCTATGGAACAGTGCATTCAGCACATATTTGATGATCAATTGAAAGTTTGGATATGATGGATCTATCATAGAGCCCATCCAAAGGTATTGGTTATGGTGGATTCAAAACAAAGCACCCATTCTTTCTAATTTTTCAATATTGTTTGTTCCTACTCATGGAGATTATTAGAGTAAGTTGCTGATTTAAAGGCAAAGTGCTATCCAGACTGTGTCATGCTTCAATATGAAACTACACCAAAGCACCAATACTCTATTAATTCCTTTTAAGTTTTACTTTCCCCAGCAGACAGCTAAGACATGGTTGTCTTTTGCTGGAAAATACATAGGATGGGCTTAGAAGGCATATAAATTTAAACAAGCATGATGTGTGGGTAGGAAGTACAAATTATGCAGAAACTACTTGAATTTGATTTTGCAAATGTGATTTACTGGGTCCAGGATTATTTATTTCAGTCAGACTTATACTTTTGGTATGTTTCACTTTCATGCAATGCTTCTACTCCGATTAGCCTTTCTTCACCCTATCATAAGAACATCAGGAATACCATGCAACATCATGCTTACAGAAGTAAAATGCTGCAAAAAAAAAAAAAAAAAAAGAAAGTTATAAGCTAGTGATCCTTTTTTAGATAATCATATCTCAAACTGTGTTATTATAAGTGGTCAGTTTGAGATTTTTAAAAACATGTTGATCCCTTGAATGTCTTCTAAGAGAGGTCAGTATAAAAGAGAAATGTCTGCTTTTATTCAAACCTCATGGGCGTTCTTACAGTTAATGCAAAAACAGCTGAGTTTTATGAAGGCAGAGTCTTGCCAACAGATTCGTGTAAAATATTTTTCTTTTCTGTGCTCTCTTTTTTAGGCAGTAGAATGAGAGCCCTCAGAGAAGGCTTCCTGCAGCTGTCCTGGATTTTTAATCTCTGTATTCCTTTTAGGGATGGAATCGGGCATTTCCAAAGTCACAAAGAGAGTAGAGACACCTTTATTTGAGTGGCGCCAACTAATAAATCACAATTTTCCTTTGGAGTCACCAGCATCACCATTCCCTGATTACTTAGCCAACCATATTGGCAGATGAAAATATTATAAATGACACATCTCTTTCTTGGTTATTTCTTCTCTTTCTGACATTCTATAAATTCTCTTTGTTGAAGAAGACTTCCTCAGAAGGAAACTTAGAAATAAGGCACTGTGAATGAACTTTTCCTTCACTTTAAGAATACTTTAAATAAATAACAAATTTGTGGCAGTTTTCTCATTTCTTACCTCCTGAAGTAGGAAAGGAACACCTGTTTCAAATTCATGGATAATTTGTATAATGAATTTTCATTTAATTTAGACTACAGCATTAGTTGATTTCCCTTTTACCCCCTGAATGTGAAAATCCCTTGGAACTTCCAAAGTGAGTTATTTTTATTGGTAAAAATTAGTGAGGGAGGTGTTTCTGCCACAAGACTATATAAAGTAACTTTTATTTCTTTTGCATTTTCTCATTTTTCTCCACTATGACTCAATAGAAAGTGTAATCCTGACACACACACAAACCCAGAGAAATAAAATAGTTTTATGCATATATTTTTCTCATTGACTTCCATACTGCTAGAGATGTTTTTTAAAGACAAATTTATCATGTGATTCCACTGCTAAAAATCCTTTAGTAGATAATCTCCATTGCTTTCAGGGGGAAAAAGCAACAACAATCCTCTTATTATGCAAAAATGAATCCAGTCAACTAATAAATAGAAATATATAACTCATTATGCAGAGTTGCTACTCTATCAAAATGAATTGAGAGACATAACTTACCCAACATCATTCAATAAAGAAACAGTAGAGGGGGATTTGAGTCCAGATAGTCCTGTTGCTGAGTCTATGCTCTTAACCACGAATACAAATAGCTTCTCTTAATTTTGTAAGGGCTAACTCTTCATCTTCACGTCTCACAAATGCTCAGCTTTCACCACTCACTGCTGACATAACAAATTATGTACTTTAAGTTTCCTAATGTTCCATGACTGCCCTTTCCTCTGATCTCTTTCTACACATCACTCCCTTAGCAAAAATCATTCCCTTCCCACCTCAGTAATGCTTAAGGTAATACCCATCTTTCATTAATTTTTACATTTACTCTATGAAACTTCTAACAGTACCCTTATTTTATAAATGTGAAACTGAGATCCAAAAGATAGTTAATGTGCCCCGAAGTCACACAGTCAACAAGTAATAAAAACAGCACTAAGACATGTTAATTCCGACTTATAGTTCAGCTTTTTCTCATAGGAAATATTTTCTGCCATTTTAATCACTTTGCTTTTCCTCTCAAAACTATCTCTAGTTTCTCTATATCTATTCTGATTATTTTTATGTTTTTGCCCTCAAAATGGACATACTGAAGACTTGATTAAAATAGTACCATGAAGAAGGCTATTTAGAATTCACACACCATAGTAGTCCATGTCCTATTTGTTCATTCCCCCTGAAAAACAGCCCTATATTACTGCTTATGGTTATAATGCAGATCAGATAACAGTACTCAAGTCTAATTTAGCAGTACAGAGATCATATCTGTAACCTACCTAGCTCACTAGCTAGAGCCACTGCTCAATAAATCACCGGTAGTATTATCACTATCTTGAACTGTAGCCTTTTTTCTGGAACAATTATTTAATTAATAGATCCTATTCGATGCATGCATATGGATTTATACCAATGCATCAATTGAGGCATATGTTAGAGGTATAAACTGGTCTCTTTCAATTTCCTTATCAAAGTTTAGAGCTTGAAATCCATAAAATAAGAATAATAATATCCTTGCCTCCAGGGGTGGTTTAGAAGATCAAATATGATAATTCACCCAATATGCTTAGCACAATCACTGGCACCTAGACATTCTCTATAATAGTGGCTTAAGTGTTCTATTTTAATTAAGTTATTTTGTTGTTGTTCAATCGCTAAGACATGCCTGACTCTTTGCAACCCCATCGACTGCAGCATGCCAGGCTTCCCTGTCTTTAACTATCTCCTGAAGTTTGCTCAAATTCATATCCATTAAATCAGTGATGCTATGTAACCAACTCATCCTCTGCTGCCCCCTTCTCCTTTTGTCTTCAATCATTCCCAGCATCAGGGTCTTTTCCAGTGAGTCAGCTCTTCACATCAGGTGGCCAAAGTATTTGGAACTTCATCTTCAGCATCAGTTCTTCCAATGAATATTCATGGGTTGAACTCCTTTAGGATTGACTGGTTTGAACTCCTTGCAGTCCAAGGATTCTCAAGAGTCTTAAGCACCACAGTTTGAAAGCATCAGTTCTTTGGAACTCAATCTTCTTTGTGGTCCAACATTCACATCCATACATGACTAATGGAAAAATCATAGCTTTGTCTCCATAAACCTTTGTTAGAAAAGTAATGTCTCTGCTTTTTATATGCTCTCGATCTAGGTTTATCAGAGCTTTCCTTCCAAGGAGAAAGCATCTGTTAATTTCATGGCTGTAGTCACTGTCCACAGTGATTTTGGAGACCAAGAAAAGAAATCTGTCACTTCTTTCACTTTCCCCTTTCTACTTGCCATGAAGTGAAAGAAACAGATGTCATGATCTTAGTTTTTGAAATGTTGTTTTAAGCCAGCTTTTTCACTCTCCTCTTTCACCCTCATTAAGAGGCTCTTTGCAGAGACATTACTTTGCCAACAAAGGTTCGTCTAGTCAAGGCTATGGTTTTTCCAGTGGTCATGTATGGATGTGAGAGTTGGACTCTGAAGAAGGCTGAGTGCCAAAGAATTGATGCTTTTGAACTGTGGTGTTGGAGAAGACTCCTGAGAGTCCCTTGGACTACAAGGAGATCCAACCAGTCCATTCTGAAGGAGATCAGCCCTGGGATTTCTTTGGAAGGAATGATGCTGAAGCTGAAACTCCAGTACTTTGGCCACCCCATGCGAAGAGCTGACTCATTGGAAAAGACTCTGATGCTGGGAGGGACTGGGGGCAGTAGGAGAAGGGGACGACAGAGGATGAGATGGCTAGATGGCATCACCAACTCGATGGATGTGAGTCTGAGTGAACTCCGGGAGTTGGTGATGGACAGGGAGGCCTGGCGTGCTGCAGTCCATGGGGTCGCAAAGAGTCGGACATGACTGAGTGACTGAAATGAACTGAACTGAAGAGGCTCTTTATTTCTTCTTCATTCTCTGCCATTAGAGTGGTATCATCTGTATATCTGAGGTTGTTGATATTTTTCCTGGCAATCTTGATTCTAGCTTGTGATATATCCAGCCTGGCATTTAACATGATGTACTCTGCATAGAAGTTAAATAAGCAGGGTGACAATATACGGCCTTATCGAACTTCTTTTCCACTTTTGAGCCATTCTGTTGCTCCATGACTGAGTCTAACTATTGCTTCTTGACTTGCATACAGGAGACTTCTCAGGAGACAGGTAAGATAGTGGTTTGGTACGCCCATCTCCTTAAGAATATTCCACAGTTTGTTGTGATCCACACGTCAAAGGCTTTAGTATAGTCAATAAAGGAAAAGTAGATGTTTTCCTGGAATTCCCTTGCTCTTTCTTTGTTTCAACAAATGTTAGTAGTTTGAACTCTGGTTCCACTGCCTTTTCTAAATCCAGCTTGTACATCTGGAAGTTCTCAGATCAAGTATTGGTGAAGTCCAGCTTGAAGGATTTTTGGTATAATCTTCTAAGCATGTGGAATGAGTGCAATTTTAAAACAGTTTGAACCTTCTTTGGCATTGCCTTTCTTTGGGATTGGAATGGAAACTGACCTTTTCCAGTCCTGTAGCCACTGTCGAGTTTTCCAAATTTGCTGACATACTGAGTGCAGCATCCATTGATACAGATAAGCACTGGAAAGCTTAAATTCTAAATCACAGTATAGTTTAGGATTTGGTTTACATCTACTTGATTTACCTGATTTTTAAAAATATGTGGAAAGTTATTCTCAAACTTTAACCCATCCAGATTTTATCATATGTACTTTAAAAGGAGATAACAGAAACATGTTTAAATTTGAAAAATCAAGTTTTAGGTAATCAGTGTCTAGAACCATGAGTACCCACTATGTATTTAGAATATTCTTTGGTTCACAGTAAGTTCTCAATTAAGTTTGATTAAATAAATTAAAAGTCTTTGAAAATACTGTAAGTATAGCATTAGAAAGTTACAATATGTTCTGATTACCTCTTATTATAAGCCTTGGTTTCCCCATTTGCTTTTTTCAATTTATTTTTTTAAAATCCTAAGATAAATAGTGTTTTAAATATGCTTAGGTCAGTGCTTGAGCACAAACCGAACTGTTGTTTAGAGAGCAATCATTCATCTGAGAATAAGCGTTTCATTTTATTCTCGAAACTAATATAAGAAATTAATTAACATTATTAGCATTTCCATGATTATAGATTTTGCCACTCAATAGGGTGTCACACTTGCACTGAACTTAATGTAGTCCTGAGAAAGGTCTTGGAAAGTATAATGGAATTATTAAAACAAGACTCTCAGTTAAAAGTAAACACTTTTCTCAAAAGGAAGCATAAAGTAAGCCTGTTGAAAACAAATTTCTTCCAGCTCACCTCCAGATATTTATCTACCTTCTCAAGTCTTCCTTTCCAGAACTATTACTCTCTCTGGTTCTCACTTGTTAATACTCTGTTTTTATCGATGAAGTCTATGGATTGTTTCTTCTCTTTGTTCCATATTGGTTCATTCAAGGAAGCTATTCATTTCTCCCTTCCTTATTGTTTTATGTGTCTATGTCCAATTTTCCTGAATGCTGTGGTGAAACAGGCTTTATGTTGTAGTCTTTCAAAGAAATTAAAATTAAACTGTACACAGTTAAAGAAGAAAAAGAAGAATTATACTCGTAAAAGAAGAAAAACTTGTGCCACGCTATATTTTTGAATTATCCTTTCTCCTCACCTTCCTCCATTACCTTTACTCAGTCCCTAATGTTCCTATATATTTAACTTCTATGCAGAGTACATCATGAGAAACGCTGGGCTGGAAGAAGCACAAGCTGGAATCAAGATTGTCGGGAGAAATATCAATAACCTCAGATATGCAGATGACACCACCCTTATAGCAGAGAGTGAAGAGGAACTAAAAAGCCTCTTGAAGAAAGTGAAAGAGGAGAGTGAAAAAGTTGGCTTAAAACTCAACATTCATAAAACTAAGATCATGGCATCTGGTCCCATCAGTTCATGGGAAATAGATGGGGAAACAGTGGAAACAGTGTCAGACTTTGTTTGTGGGGGCTCCAAAATCACTGCAGATGGTGATTGCAGCCATGAAATTAAAAAACGCTTACTCCTTGGAAGAAAAGTTATGACCAACCTAGATAGCATATTCAGAAGCAGACACATTACTTTACCAACAAAGGTTCGTCTAGTCAAGGCTATGGTTTTTCCAGTGGTCATGTATGGATGTGAAAGTTGGACTGTGAAGAAAGCTGAGCGCCAAAGAATTGATGCTTTTGAACTGTGGTGTTGGAGAAGACTCTTGAGAGTCCCTTGGACTGCAAGGAGATCCAACCAGTCCATTCTAAAGGAGATCAGTCCTAGCTGTTCTTTGGAAGGACTGATGCTAAAGCTGAAACTCCAATACTTTGGCCACCTGATGGCAAGAGTTGACTCATTGGAAAAGACCCTGATGCCTGGAAGGGTTGGGGGGCAGAAGGAGAAGGGGATGACAGAGGATGAGAAGGCTTGATGGCATCACTGACTCGATGGACGTGAGTTTGAGTGAACTCCAGGAGTTGGTGATGGACAGGGAGGCCTGGCGTGCTGGCAATTCATGGGGTCACAAAGAGTTGGACAGGACTGAGTGACTGAACTGAACTGAACTGAATGTTCCTATTTATTATTATGTAAAGTAGTTACCAGTCTTTTTGTTTTGCTTATCTGTAGGCCAACAAATTCCCTTAAAATTTGACCTATCACCTAAGGCTAACCAAACATTCTGAGCCTTTATCAAAGAGTTATCCTAAACCAAGAGGAACCATACCAAGATACACCAAAGTATTATCTCTTTGAAAGGAATCTTGGTGCCAACTGTCAAGACCGTTTTAAAGTCCACCACCGGTGCAATCTCTGGAGCCTCCTCAGGAACACCCTGAACACATGGTATCTAGAGATAGTATTCTGGAATCTGTAAATTGAAATGTAACCAGGCCTGACCTCTGGATGTCAAGAAGGACAATACTGTCAGCCAGTGATGGTTTACCCTTGTTTAACAAGTCTGTTCTTTCCAAAGATATAAAATCTATCCCTGTTGCTGAGTTCTCAGTTTGGCAATTCATATTTTACTTTAACTTTTAGGCAGATATCTGTTTTCTCCCTATTAATGGCTGTATAACCTCACTCTTACCTTCTGAACAAATCCCCACTTTGAAATTTCTCCAGGGTAGAAGAGAATCATTCGATCGGGATGAGACAAATCACTTACTTGAAGAAAACAAAAAGCTGTTTCCTTCACTTGCTTTCACTAACAAGAATAGAAAATTATGATTTAAAAAAAAAAAATCGGCAAGAGCTTGTTCTTATCGCATTTCATGCTATTTCTGAGTTTGTGCACTCCCAGCAGCCTTCCACAGTGTCAACCCATTATATACCTTAAAAAAAAAAAAAAAAACACCTTCCTCCATTAAACTTTAAGCTGTCAAGGATTACAACGAAAAGATGCAATTTTTTTCACTGCAGGAAAGGTCTGATTTAGTAACAAGCTATAAGCTAACAGAGCAGCAGAATCCACATATAATGTTTCTTAGAAAGGAGAAAAAAAAAACATGCTGCTTTTTTGTGTGCTCAACCTTGTTTTTTCTCTTTTCTTATAAATAAATAAATATATATATATATATATATTCCACTTAGCTTTCAACTACAAAGGAAAGTAGGAAGTGTTCTCCTCTTACATTTGTGGCTACAAATCTTGGTGTTCGAGCACTTCAGGCATCTAGTTGGTTTATGCACCTTTGTATTGGAGGGAGCACCACAGAGGGGGGAAAAAATGTTAGTCCACATTGCCGTCTAGCTTTCATGTTTAATATTGATTTAATTAGTTATTTAATTCCAAACACCCTTATTATCCACTTGTTTGAAAAGGCTATTTACTTTCACCACAATGCATACATTAAAACAAGTGACTGAATAGAAAGCCAGGCTTGCGGCCTGGTGCTTTCTTGGTGCAGAAATGATATCCTCCTCCCCCACTTTCGCTCCAGCATCACAATGTCAAACATTCTGCACACATTCCCTAAGGAATCTGCAAGGCTAATTAGGGTGAGCTTCGCCATAAAGAATACAGTTGTTAAAACAGCTTCTGTACACACTAGAGTAATGAGCATTCTTTACACACGCTGTGATTTGTTACTGCAATTTGCAGTCATATATCTCTTAGGAAATAACTCATGTGTTGTTATTTATTGCATGTATGATTATTAATGATATATTAACAACTGTTGAAAGCAACTTATTTCACTTCAATAACTCATGTACTTAGCTCAATGTTTAAAAAGCTGGGGAGGAAATCAATTCTTCCAGAAAACTATGCTATTGTCTTTTTCTTCCTCTAGGATAGTTAAAAAAAAAAGTCCGAAGTCTGATAAGTACAAGAAATATTATTTAACTTGCCTTAAAAAGATTTTATCATGGTTACAGGAGAGCATATTTTTAATACAGCATTGCTTACAATTTTTTTGAATCTTCCAATAATTTACTCCATCCATATAATCCAATGTCTGCTATTAGAAATAAAATTCAAATATTGTATGTCTATTATTAGTAGTAGTGAATAGGGACAAAATCATGTACAGAGTTATCTTTTCCTATTAATGCTACTAGAAGAAATATTTTGCTGCTCATTCAAACTTAATTCAAACATAGAGTTACCTAAATACTTCAAAATGCTGTGTTAGTAGCTTATCGTGCATTAAATATACAAGGAAGGTTAAGCTACTGACTTAAATATTATGTGTGAGACATCACACGTTCAGCATCGATGAAAGCTGAGCTTCTTACTGCTTCACTTTCAGCACTGACAGATTTTTACCAATTAACTACTACCCAAATGTCTTCTGATAATTGGAACATAGATTTAAGAGAGCCTTTGTTTCAGAAATTAGAAATATAGCATTAGATGTAAACTTTCATGACTCTGAGCCATTACATAGGATGATGTCAGGGTCTCAAGACCTGTTTTGGCTTACCTGAAATCATGGCTGCTTTGTGCCTGCATTCCCACAGGCATCTCTTCCACAGATATAAATTGCATTACAAGTGTGGCACATTTCCAGAGAGACAAAAGATTCTGTCTTTTGAAATATTCAGAGATCTGAAGAAAGCACTGCACTATACTCAGTTTCATTACCAAACACTCAGATAATGTCACAGATCTACATGATCCTAAAGGCAAATAAATGATTAATTCAGCTGTGATGATCAGAAAGGATGATTGTTGACACAAAGTGATGCCATGTGATGAGACAGCACCTTAGGTTGCTAATGACTCAAGTTTATAAAATCATTTCTGACAAGTGTTCATCTCATGAGCCTTTTCAAGCTCTTGTGAAACAGAGTTTTGCAAAGAATTTTGTTGGAGTCATTGAAAAGGATGATATTAAGTACTACCTTCTTTGAAATATAATCCATTGTGCAGTTTGCATGTGTGTATGCCAAAAAAATGGATTGCATTAAAAAGTCAACTCAAGGCATTCAGTTCTCAAAGGAAGAGTATGAAGCTAGAAGTATGAGGCAGAAAAATAGTATAACAATAAACAGGCAAAGAAACCAATCAGCAGGCAATGGGTATGAGTCTCTAGTCTCTAGCAAGACTGAAGGGACAGGACTGGAAGGGAAGCAACACATCTGCATATCTAAGGAGAATGATAACAACATCAGATGAAACAAGTGAATATCAGGACTGAAAAGGCTGCAGGAGTTTGCAAGCAGATGTCAAAAAGCATACAAGAAAATGTCAAGCAAAGTATACCAAGCAGCTAAAACTGGTTGCAGAGATTAGGGTGCTAAATATATGCATGATGAGAACACTACTCTGCGCCTTACAGACCCAATTGCTGCTTCACAAGCAAGAAGGGGAAAAGAGCTTCTTAAATAAATTCTGCAAATAAAATTGGGATCAGGATGTAAACAAAGGTAGAAAGCAAATAAAACTCTGCTTGGAACTTGCTTCTAGAATCTCTGTGCCAGACTACTTAACCAGATAACAGAATGACCCTTTATTAAATAGAAATTGTAAAATGCCCTAGGTCTGGAAGGGAAATACAGAGAGATGTCCAGAAGTAATTATTATAATTTCTAACTTTCAGAATATTTCTACTCTGTGAAATATTACAAATAGGAATTGGAATTACAGGACTGCTGATGACTTCATTACAAATCATATGGAAAAATTAAGTTTTCTGAGCTCAACCTGAGGTATTGTGTTTAATGTAATTTTTGACATAACTCAATTCTAATTCCAAAGATTCACAAGTTTAACCAGGCATGAAAAATTTACAGATGCCAAGGTACCTGATTGACTGGGCAAAACCAATAAAATTCATAGGACTATTGCCACAGAGACATCCACTATTAGCTTAATTTTTAATTTAAATTTTTATTCTTATTGAGAAGCAAATGACAGCACAAAATCCTTCTCTCTTTAGAACATGACTAAATGAGTTATCATTCGCCAAGAATAATATTGCTGTACCAAGAGTTTTGCCTATATTCAGTGAGACTAGCAAAACATTAGTTATGAAAACAAAACAAAACTACACCATGGAGGTACCACAGGCTGCACCTTATTTCTCTTTCAAGGACAAACTACTTTGCAAGAGACCAGAAAATCTTAACGATATAGTCTTAAAGACTTGGCATCTAAGCTGCTATTGTGTGAGTTTCTCCTAAAACCATATCAGTCTTGCTCACCAAGATGGCAACAAACTAAATTCTCACTAAATATTTATTGACTTGAATTTACTGTATATTCAAATGCTTTGGGCCTTTTTTTTTTCCTAGGGTTCCCTGGTGGCTCAGAGGGTGAAGTGTCTGCCTACAATACAGGAGACCTGGGTTCAATCTCTGGGCGGGGAAGATCCCCTGGAGAAGGAAATGGCAACCCATTCCAGTACTCTTGCCTGGAAAACACAATGGATGGAGAAGCCTGGTGGGCTACAGTCCATGGGGTCACAAAGAGTCGGACACAACGGAGCGACTTCACTTTACTAGGGCTGTACTCGCTCCTCAACTCCAAAGCTAATTCATAAGTGCAGAAGTGCAGTTCTTAATCAGACATTTCTAAAAGATCTATTTTCTCTGGGATCTTTTTATCAGCTTTAAAAAAGACATAAAACATTTTTGTCACAGAAGCATCACTTAAGTCGTCACTAGGATGGTGGTCATCTGGCCATCTCATTTCCTCTGAATCTGTCTTATCCACAGCATTGTCTTTTATAATTTCTTCATGCAGACCAGAATCACATAAGACATTTAATTTTTACAAGACTGAAATAGACTTTCTAGAAAGAATTCAATCGACTTGGAAATGATAAAGTTTTAATCAGTTAAAATATGATCAATAGACGGTTATATACAAGGTTCGTCAAAAAGGTCTTTGGGGGTTTTTCATAGCATCATACAGAAAAACCCAAACAAACATTTTGGCCAACCCAATACATACGTACTTACCTACCGTATGGAGTTTTTGTCAGCTGAAAAACTAAACACTATGCCCTTTTGTTACATCGTGACCTATCAGATGTCAGAGCAAACTAACCCAAAGTGAAATTGATGAAATGCTTCCACCACAGTGAGAAAAGCCCAGGAAACCACTCTTCATTACCACCCAATTCACCAAGGATATATGGTTGATCCTTGAACAGTGAAAGGATTATAGTTGCAGCCCTGCACAATTGATAACCCTCATAGAACTTTTGACTCTCCACAAAGTTTACTAATAGACTATTGTTGATTAGAGGGCTTCCCTGGTAGCTCAGCTGGTAAAGAATCTGCCTGCAATGCAGGAGACCCAGTTCGATTCCTGGGTCAGGGAAGATCTGCTGGAGAAGGGATAGGCTACACCCTCCAGTATTCTTGGACTTCCCTGGTGGCTCAGATAGGAAAGAATATGCCTGCAATGTGGGAGACCTGGGTTCAATCCCTGGATTGGGAAGATGCCCTAGAGAAGGGAACAGCTACCCACTTCAATATTCTGGCCTGGAGAACTCCATGGACAGAGGAGCCTGGCAGGCCACAGTCCATGGAGTTGCAAAGAGTCGGATACAGCTAAGTGACTTTCACTTTGACTGTTGATCAGAAGCCATATTAATAACATAAACAGTTAACACTTATTTTTATGTTATTTATATATCATATATTATATTCTTACCATAAAGAAAATATTATTAAGAAAATCATAAGGAAGAGAAAATACATTTATAGTATGTATATGTCTTAACAGAAAAAAAAAAAAATCCACGTATAAGAGGACTTGTAAAGTTCAAAGGTCTACTTTACTTATAGGAAGAGTTAGGAAAAAAATTTCCAGAAGCAAACAGTAATGAGAAAGTAAAGAGAAACTATTTGTATAGAGCACAATCTCTCATTCAGACCAGATCATTCTCAGAAGTCTGGTTACTTCTGGCAACAGCTCGAAACTCCCCAGCTTTGTACTCTTAAAGAACTTCTTACGGCAGTACCCAGGGCTCTAACCAGCACCACCTTCTATCTGTTTTTTAATTTAATTCATTTTACTAAAAGTAAAAACATATGCAATGTAAAAGACAACTTGGATCCATACCATAGAGATAAAAGTCTCATTCCATTCCCATCCCTCACCTAGTCTGTCTTAGCATTCCCTGGCTAAAGAAGAAAAGAGGAGAGAGGATTTACACATTCACTTTTGCCTCAAGATGCAAAAAGTCTTTATTATTTTCTGAAGAAGACTCTTCTATGGTTGTAAATGCCATCTGAAATTTTATCTTTCTTACCTATTCTTTTGCTTCCTTCTTTGTTCACTGTTGCTCTGATGCTGGGAGGGATTGAGGGCAAGAGGAGAAGGGGACGACAGAGGATGAGATGGCTGGATGGCATCACTGACTCGATGGACGTGAGTCTGGGTGAACTCTGGGAGTCGGTGATGGACAGGGAGGCCTGGCGTGCCGTGATTCATGGGGTCGCAAAGAGTCGGACACGACTGAGCGACTGATCGGATCCGATCTTGCTCACCGTATCTGATCTTCTCTGTAGAGCTGCTCTTATTAATACTCCACAGCTTAATAAAAAGCACCATGTTAATAATCCTCAAATCTGTATCTCCAGCTCAGAATTTATTTCTCAATCTCAGGTCTATCTCTCTGACTTGAATGTTCTGCCAACATTGTAAATCCAACAAACCAATTCACTATACCTCCTATTGTCCCCAAAGATACACTATTTTAAAAATTGAATAAATTGCATTGTATATGAGGTGATAATTGATACAGAAAAATATCAAGCAGGGAAAGGAAAAAGGTGGTATCAGGGAACAAGGGTAATAATTGCTATCAAAGAGTATCTTTAACCATTTCTTCTTTCTGCTTATCTCCTGCTTCCCTTCTACTTAAATTTCTTCCTTCTTCAAACTGCATTTTTTAAAGAGTAGCTATGACCTTCTCCAGCACGTTGATCATAAAACTGGTCCTTTGGAAATATTTTCATTGTCCTGTGGAAATATATTAATTCCTCTCAAAATTTTTAAACGCCTACACCTATGTTAGAATTAAGCCCAACTTATTTTGTGTGTTCAAAAAATTTCTCCAAATATTTTCTCTAATACATCTACAACATCAATTCTAGCACATAATTGACTGAGGACCTACTAGGTGTCAGGGGCTGTGTTATATACAGGAAAATTACAATAATTCGGATATAGTCTCTACTCTAAGAGTTCAGAATCTGGTAAAGATGGATAGCAAACAACAAATATCCCAAACCTACCAGCTTTGATCTTTCCTTCTAAATTTTACTCATAGTGTTTTCCTGCTCTGGATTGACATCCATGCCCAAGCTTACTCCAATCTTATTCATCTTTCAGAGCTCATTTATAGATATAACCAGTCTCCTCCCTCCAAGGACGCTTCAATGATTAGGGTTATTTACAAAACTCCTACACAGAATTGGTCATTGGTACAATGAACTTTGGCACTTGTGCCAATATTAAAATTTGTCTACTGAAAATCCACTCTTCCTTCTTCTACGTTAACAGATGCTAATTTTACTCCAAGAAGAAATGCGCCCACCTAAAGAATTGTTTCCTCCCCTGCTTTGCTGATGGTGGTGACCAAAGAGAAGTGAGAATAAGGACTGGACAGAGGATTCCAAGGAAGTTCTTTAGAAGGGGATTGACTGAGATGCTCATTGCTCTGTTTTGCTCTGCCCTTCTTCCTCCTTCTTCTTGCCTACAACAGAGATATGAAGGCTGAAAATCCAATAGTTATTCTGGATCAGGAAATTACTTTGAATATGAAAACCCTGCACTAATAATTATTGAGGAGAAAGACTGAAGATCCCAGATTTGATCATGGTGGGGTGGCCACACCAACTCTTAATAAATACCTTTGGCTTTCTTTAACATGAAAGATAAATAAAACACTCTTTAATCTGCTAAGGTTTTATTTGGGTGGGGGAAAAGAATATTTCATTTCCCTTACCCAAATACAATCCTACCAGATTTGGCACTATTTAGCCTCAAATTCAGTCATTAACAACACACTTGTTGTGCATTGGGCATTTCTTATATACCAGATATTTTGCTCCATACGGATGACACAAAGACAAATGAGAAATGATTTTTGCCTTCCAAGATCCCCCCACATGCAATAGGAAAGTTAAACAAGAAAAAAAAAACAATTGATAAATGCAATGGACAGAAGCACTGTGGTTGAGGCAACTCTCAGGTGCTATGAGAACTTTAGGTAAGCATGTGAAAGAAAACGCCCCCAAGGAAGACACCTGAGCCAAGCCCCAAATGCATCCGGAATTACCCATGAAGTGAAAGGGAGGGTAGTGAAAGTGGGGCTGGACAAGTGGCCAGAAGGCAAGTTATAAAATGCTTTTTATGCCCTGCTCAGGAATTTAGGGCTTTACCTGCACATATTTAGAAGACACTGAAGGGTTTTCAAAAGGAGGAATAAAATAAGACATATTTTGGATCCATTCATCTAGAAATTATTTGTTGAAAACTTTGAAAAGAGAAAGATCACTTAGAAAGCTGCTAGAAAAATCGTTATACTTTTCTAGAAAATAGGTACGCTGGTCAAGGAAAAAAGACTCCATTGAAAAATTATTTGAGAATTATTATTGACACTATTTCACAGGGATTCGTTTTGGGAGCTGACGGGAGAGTAGGGAGAGTGAGGTATGATTTAGGCTATGGTTTCTGAGATAATGGGAATGTCACCACCTAAGAGGGGGAAGATAGGAGGAAGGGCAGCTTTATTGAAGATTGTAAGAAAACTAAAAGTTCAGTGGGACTGTGGTGATCTTGAAGTGGTATAAGATAGCCTAGTGAACGCTTAGAGTGGTGGTTATATATAAATACCTGAGTTTATATACAAATACATGACAGAGGTTTAGGCTGGATTTAGAATTATCAATGTCTATATGATGATAAATGGGTACAAGAGAAAACACCCAGAGGATGAAATTATAGGAGAAAAGGATGAAATTATAGGAGAAGACTTCCGCAGAGCTTCACCTATCAACAGAACAGCAAAGGACAGAAAGGCCATGCATGGAGACAGAGTATATATCCAGAGAAGGAAATCAAGAGAGAAGGGTGAATTAAAAGAAAGTTTCAGAATGTGGGCAGGGGTAAAATGTTGCAGATCAGTTTAATGCTATAAAGCTAAAAGTTAAAAAAAAATTTTTTTTAAAGTATGTTACATTTGATTGACCACAATTGCCTATGCTGCTGCTAAGTCACTTCAGTCGTGTCCGACTCTGTGTGACCCCATAGACGGCAGCCCACCAGGCTCCCTCGTCCCTGGGATTCTCCAGGCAAGAACACTGGAGTGGGTCACCATTTCCTTCTCCAATCCATGAAAGTGAAGAGTGAAAGTGAAGTTGCTCAGTTGTGTCCAACTCTTAGCAACCCCTATGGGCTGCAGCCCACCAGGCTCCTCCGTCCATGGAATTTTCCAGACAAGAGTACTGGAGTGGGGTGCCATTGCCTTCTCCGACAATTGCCTATAGAGCTCTTTCAATGACTTGTGGAGCAAGACCCAAATTAAAGTGAGTTGAAAACAAATGGGATATCAAAGTATTGCACTATAGCTCAATTATTCTGTATATCACATCCTGTATCCTGAATTAAACTACAAATTTCTAGAATGCAGTGTTTATACTACTTTTCTATCCTATTTCCATCCCATTTTATATGTATATATATTTATGTGTGTGTATATGTACATACTTACATATGTGTGCATGGATGTGCATAATCAATTATGCATATATTTGTGTATAAATGTATGAACATATGTGTAGATATATATTTACCCTGTATATTTAACAGTGGCTGCAAAAATATCAATGAGCAAGGTTAACTTAATAAAGATACACATAAAGTCCCTGAGTCTCCAAGCCCACTCTGGCAGCACCGATACTTTTAGTCACTGTTATTTCTTTTTTCCCATCTCTCCTAAGCAATATCCAACCTGTTTTTGTCATAGTCTTTTGTGTAAATCAAATATGTAGCCTGATGTTTCTCTTTGCTCCCATTTTTTTCCCTTTCACATCTTCATATTCTTTCCTCCTCTTCTCAGATCATGTGCAGTCTGCCTTCAACAGCTGGCATTTATAGAGCTATAAGTTTCCATAACTTCTCCAGGAGCTCTGCATGCACGAGCATGCCAAATCAAGCCCTTAAGCTATCCTGCAAATAATTTCTACAGTAAATTTCGTTTGTAATGACCTGAAGTTGAGTTTGTATCCTTTAGGAAAAAGCTCTATCTTCTCACAGAACTCACAAGCTCTCTCCTTGCAACGTTAAACTCAGATTTTAAGAGTATAATTAGTATACATATGGAATTTATGGCACAAAAAGTATAACTGATTAAAACAAATGGAATCACTTTAAAACAACAATGAAGCACAAACATACTTTTGTTCTGAAAACCCCTTATTCCTTACTGTGTCTCTGGGTTTAGCGTTCCCTCTAACCACAATATGGTATGTTTGGGGCTTCTATTATCTGTTTTGGCATTTCACACATGGAACACCTGCATGAGATAAGTTCCTTGACTCTACAAACAGCTTGCAGGATAAGAATTTATTATTGAATGAGTCTTATTCATGCTGTTTAAATGAAAGGAGGAGCTCCACTAATGGTTTCTTCAGTTTAGTAACTGGAATATTTTATAGTTTCATCTAACTTTTATCTTCCCCCATCTGCTTAAGTGGCTTTATTCTCGCAACTTGAGAATTTCAAGGCTCTTTACTAATAGGATGTTAAAAAGTATTGCTGCACTTTTTGTTTTCCCTGCCACCTTTTTTTCCCCCCTAATAGTCTGCTTTTGTTCTTCTCAGAGGCCTTTTATAAACCTTTCCTTTTCCCTTGATATTCTCCAGTCTAAAACAGTTCCAAAAACCGTATGAAGTCACAATGGAAGAAGAAGAGTTCGAAGAATGAGAATTTAAGTGGAGGATGAAGAAGCAATGAGTTTGAGTAAACTCCGGGAGTTGGTGATGGCCAGGGAGGCCTGGTGCGCTGCAGTCCATGGGGTCTAAAAGAGTCAGATACGACTGAGCTACTGAACTGAACTGAACTGAAGAAGTAACCCCATTTTAAGGAAATACAGTCTACATTGCCTCAGCCAATGTGGTTCTCTAAACTGTTCAATCAATAACACCCCTCAACGTTTTCACCTTCTAAATCTTTCCCCCATGCTTCACTCTTGTGAATCACGGACATCGTGGTATCTTACAGTCTTAGAAAAGCAGGAAACTAAAAACATCATCAAGTGTGTTTGTTCATATGAGTCCAAGAAATGATGGGGTTGGAGGGCATTCTGTCCTCACTTTCTCCAAGAAGTTCTAATTCCTATTAGCACAGTGTAAGGCATTAGTCCCCTCAGAGCCCATGGTGGGCTAATTAACCGTCATGCCTTCACTTTCCTTTCTTAGCTTTCAATCTACCACAAAGGAAGTATGTGCCTTGTGGGGAGGGGAGGGGATGGGAGCTGGGGAAGATGGGAAGGTATTAACCGAAAGTTTGATTTTTAACATTTGCCATTTTCCATGGTGTAAATATACCCACCATGGTTAACTTTAATATAACATCAATTTATGAACTGGCTGCTGGATTTTTGTCAATTTAACAATCAGCTCTCAGAAACTGTTATGAACTAGCCCCTGCACACCACTGCCAAGAGTGTTATATAAAAAACTTTGAGGAGTAATACCACATTTCCCTTTCTACCCGACTCATTATTCTACCCTATGCTTTCTGTCTGACTTTCTTAGGGCCAGCAATAGGCAAACTCACAAAGTTAGAACTCAGTTTTGCTTCACCTTTCAATTTGCCTGACTTTTCATCACTTAGCAGTGTCCATTGCTTAGCTATGGATTTAGCAATCCTACAATACACTCTCACCTCCATTAAAATCACTTGCCTGCTTAGCATTCTGTCACTGAGACCTAATAACTTAAGTGAGCCAATAAACTCACAAATGAGCTAATGGGCACTAAGTGTTAATAGAGATAATGGCTTGGTTCTGTATTCTGTCTAGTGTTATCTGCAATATAGAGAGTGATAGTCTGAATTCTTGTCCTGGCTCTGAAGAGTGACTCTGAGGCACCATAAGGCATTAGGAAAACAACAGAGCTTTTCATCTGTCAGGTCAATTCTCAAATGTTACCCTGGACATTCAGTCCAAGTTCTTCCAAAACAGGCAGGGAAAACTTTTGTGGGGAGAAGCTGTTATCTTCGATTATCTTACTCAACTTTTCTGGCATTTCAGAAGCATTTTATTCATGATTTCCCTAAAATCTTGAGCAGAACCAAAGCTTGTCTCCCTTCCCTCTATAACCAACATTTTTACTCCTCTCCACACCTACGCTTCTTCACGGCACACTGGTTGCTGCCCTTCCTTCCTCCTGAAAGTCCTTATCTTATTGAGATTGTACTAAAAATTTAGCTCTTTCAAAAGGATTTTCCTAATTCCGAGCCCACTTTATCTCACCTTCATTTTTAGGCCTGTATACACAATTGTCTTACTAATTAGATGATCCAGAGCAAGTGACCTCAACATTCTGTGCCTTCAGTTCCTCATCTTTAAAATGATAATGAGGAACTCAGAGGTAGAATGTGAAATGCCTGTAAAAGAGTAACTGCACGTAGAATGACTTTGCAATAAACATCAGCTTGTAGTGGTCGCAGTATTATCAAGTAATAGTTTCTCTCCATATTCAATTCAAATTCTTAGTTCTTTGAAATCAAAGAGACTATGTCTTAACTCTTTTGTATGCTAAGCCTCTCTCTTCATACCTGGCATTCAGTAGAGGCTTGATGAATATTTATTGACTAACACAGGGTAGCTAGCAATTTTTGTCTAGTCAAATTGTATGCATATTTTTGGTCTTCCAAACTAAATTGCAAATTTTTATATGCCTTTTACTTTTTCATATTTATCAAAGAACGTAAAGCAGTTCAAGAGATCTCCTCAGAAATAACATTAGTGAAAGAATTGAGTATGAAATGGTGTTAACCCTAGTTGAACTAAATTCATTGTGTTCTCCTACCATTTCTTTCTTTTTCTGCGGTGGTTGTAGCATTCAGGATAGGAGCTGCCAGGGCAGAAGCTATATTTGATTTATGTTTGACTTAAATATTTAAAAGTGTTGAATAGGTTTTCAGCACTCAGTGAACAGTAACGATAACAATAATAAAGATAATAACTGCAGTAAGCTGGTTAAACAAGAATCAGGCACCAAGACTGGCAATTCTATCACAGCTGGGGAAATGAAGCTTGGTTACTGTTTGGAGAAGGAAAGCCACTTTCCTATTAAACTTAGGATACACAAGCGACTGCAAACAAATAATGATGAGTCAAATAAATTAAGTGGAAAATATGTAACTGAAAGTTCTCTGTATCAGGATAATGTTTTAAATAAATATTGTGAACTATCTACCCCACATAGATGGGTTGTAATTAAGGCAATCCGTAATAGTATTCAAGCTGAATTAGAGGCTTGATCCTAGGAGATAAAAATAATATTTATATTGGAATTTAAAGGACTTCAAATTCCCATCAATCTCTACTATATTCCTGTAGATAATTGGCACTATTGAAATAGGAATAGAAAGAAAAGAAGTCACTGAAAACAAAGAAGACAAAGAAAGGATAAATAAGATCATGAAGTAGGAAACCTTCCAAACTGAACTCAGTATCTTTTCCACAATTAAAAACAGGAGGCAAAAGTGTTGGGGGGAAAGTGGTATCAAACTGACATCACTCTTTCTATTAATATCTATTCATTCTACAACCACTTACTAAGTTATTATTGTACTAAATACTGTGGTAAATGCTCACATGTCATAAACATCTTGAAATACCCATCTTCAGGCATTATTTAATGCTCATGAATGAATCAAAATTAAATTATACTTTGATTCTATGCCAAGTTAACTTTTCCTGTGAGCTATGATTATCAATATAACTATTGAGTCTCTACCATATATCATATATTGTATTAAACCTCCCCTGCTGCTAAGTCACTTCAGTCGTGTCCGACTCTGTGCGACCCATAGACGGGAGCCCACCAGGCTTCCCCGTCCCTGGGATTCTCCAGGCAAGAACACTGGAGTGGGTTGCCATTTCCTTCTCCAATGCAGGAAAGTGAAAAGTGAAAGTGAAGTCGCTCAGTCGTGTCTGACCCTCAGCGACCCCATGGACTGCAGCCTTCCAGGCTCCTCCGTCCAAGGGATTTTCCAAGCAAGAGTACTGGAGTGGGGTGCCATTGCCTTCTCTGAAACCTCCCCTACACTCTATGAAATAAGTACTAATGTAACCTTTTTGCATATGAGGAATCAGGAAGTTTAAATAAATTCTACAATGTCACACTGCTAAAAAGTGGCAGAGCTGGTGTTTGAAGCCATGAAATCCTCACCATTAAGTATGCTGTATTACAACAAGTGTTGAAGTGTTAGTGAAAGTTGTTGCCGTTCAGTTGCTAAGTCACGTCTGACTCTTTGCACCCCCATGAACTGCAGCTCACCAAGCTTCCCTGTCCTTCACTATCTTGCAGAGTTTGCTCAGATTCATGGCCATTGAGTCCATCTTATCCTCTGCCACCCTCTTCTCCTTGTGCCTTCACTGGTTCCCAGCATAAGGGTCTTTTCCAGTGAGTCGGCTCTTCACATCAGGTGACCAAGTATTGGAGCTTCAGCATCAGTGCTTCCAGTTAGTATTCAGGGTTGATTTCCTTTAGGTTTGACTGGTTTGACCCTCTTGCAGGCCAAGGGACTCTCAAGAGTCTTCTCCATCACCACATTTGAAGGCATTAATTCTTCGTGCTTAGTCTGCTTTAAGGTCCAACTTTCACATCCATACATGGCTACTGGAAAAACCATAGCTTTGACTAAAGCTTTGTCAGCAAAGTGATGTCTCTGCTTTTTAATATGCCATCTAGGTTTGTCATAGCTTTTTTCCAAGGAGCAAGTGTCTTTTAATGTCGTGACTGCAGTCACCATCTGCAGTGATTTTGGAGCCCAAGAAAATCTGTCACTGTTTCCACTTTTCCCCTTCTATTTGCCATGACGTAATGGGACTGGGATGTCATGATCTTAGTTTTTTGAGTGTTGAGTTTTAAGCTAGCTTTTTCACCTTCCTCTTTTACCCTCATCAAGAGGCATTTTTTAGTTCCTCTTCACTTTCTGCTATTAGAGTGGTAGCATCTGCATATCTGAGGTTATTCATATTTCTCCTGGCAACCTTGATTCCAGGTTGTGATTTATCCAGACCAGGATTTCACATGATGTGTATATGTTCTGCATATAAGTTAAATAAACAAGGTGACAATATACAGCCTTGTCATACTCCTTTCCTAATTCTTAACCAGTCAGTTGTTCCATATAAGGTTCTAAGTATTGCTGTGAAAGCTATTTGGGCGCTTATTATGTACCGAGTGCTCTAAACATGTTAACGTCACTGATATTCACAGTAAGCCTGTGATGTAGGTACAGGCGAGCAGCTCAGAGAGGTTACTTCTTCAACAGCACGTAGCTAGTAAGTGAAGTTAAGTTTTAAGCCAAGAAGGCTATCTGGTTCTAAAACCTGTGCCTATAAGCACTGCACCACGCTGCCTCCATCTGAGATCGTTTCAATTCTTGTATGTGCAAGGCTCATGACTGCACAAATACTCTTGGCCACACCACTGTCATGGCAGACATCTCAGCAGAGAAAAAATGTTCAAATTGAAGCAGTAAATGCCCTAGTTCACTAAGCCTCCTTCTCCTTTATTCGTACTTCATGACTACAAAGTTGAACCATATTGCAGCCCCAATCAACAGTAATAATATTCAGGAGACTGGCATGGGATTGGGCATCAGATGATTACATGTATGATGGAAGAGAGAGTGAGCCTTCAAAATCCTTTCTCCATCATAGCTTAAAGAAAAAACACTTTTTTTTAGAGAGTTCAAGGAAGAAACACATACAATCAAGGAGGCCAGAAAAGGAAGACACCAGAAAAAAATTTAAATGCTAAAATGTAAGTGGAATTTGGAGTTAAAACAATTTTGTACATAAAGACACATTAAAAGAAACAAAATATAGTAGGGATAATATGGAAAAGACACTGGGGACATGTATCAACTTGAATAAACAGAAAACATTAAAAAAGGAAAATAAATGTGTAGTCATAAAAGATAAGGGGGATAAATTCTATACATGAAAATATATCATGCATATATATATATAGTTCATATTTCTAAGGAAAAGAACAATGTTTCTTAATAAGGCCCTTAAAAAATGAAATAATAAGATCTGAATTTGTATATTAAAATTATAAATTCTATCATATGGAAATTAAGTGATATGGATCAACCAACATCACAACATATTCTGGAAGAGATGCTGGACTTTAAAGTACAAAAACTAATTCTAGGCAGACAATAAAAATAAAATATATAACCAATTAAAGAAAAGAATAAATTGCTGAGGGAAGGAAAAGGTGGTCTAAATTATTTAGTCCTCAACAACAAATAATTAATAAATAGTCTCTTAATAATTAAGGCAACAGTGAGAAATTACATAGAGCCCAGGCTATACAATCCCCGTCACAAGATCAAACCTGACCAAGATTAGTCAAAATAAAAGACGAGGAGTGAAACTTTTAGAAATATAGCAATGATGATTTCCAAGGGAAGGGGTGGTGGAGAGGAAAGATTTGGAAGTTTGGGATTAGCAGGTGCAAACTATTACATATAGGACAGATAAACAACGAGGTGCAGGGAACTATATTCCATATCTTATAATAAACTATAATGGAAAAGAATATGAAAAAGAATATAATGTATAACTGAGTCATTTGGTTGGATAGAAGAAATTAAACATGGCATTGTAAATGAACTATTAACTCCAATAAAATTAAAGAAAAAAATTTAAAAATGGTGAGTACTGATTCCATGCACATAAACTAAATAATGGTAAGGAAATATGGGTATTATTATTACTTGTCAATTATATAATGATATAAATGACAAAACAGAAAGAGGATGAGAGAAGAGGAAGTTTGATGAAGTGAGTGCATAATTATTTCCTCAGGGAGAACTCAATATATATTTTCTAATTTTTTGAAATAAATTTTACTAATAAAAGTCAATAATAATCATAATATCAACCAAAACTAATATATTACGTACTTGTAGGTGACAGTAACAAAAGTATAAGTGAGTTAATTTTTTTAATATATTGATGTAGGGATTCGATTAATTTTCTAAAGTTAATAAATTAAGAAGTATATATAGTTAAACAGACAAGAAAAACTTGAAAGTTAATAAACATTCCAAGTCACAAGAAAAAAAGTACATAAACAGAAGCATGATAAAATACAGACTTCAGCAAAAAGACTGAAAATAAGGAAATATGAAATATTCATTAGATATGAGAGAAGGCAATGGCACCCCACTCCAGTGTTCTTGCCTGGAGAATCCCAGGGTTGGGGGAGCCTGGTGGGCTGCTGTCTACGGGGTCGCACAGAGTCGGACACGACTGAAGTGACTTAGCAATATTTTTCACATCAATGAAGCCAAACAGAATAAAATAATTTATTAAGAATAAAAGATAATCTAATTGGATCAACAAGAAAGCTCAGTCCCATAGCAAATTAAACTTTTAAAATAAAGTGTCTCTAAAGTAATAAGGGCTCTGCTGGCTCAGACAACAAAGAATCTGCCTTACAATGCAGGAGACGCAGGTTCAATCCCTGGGTTGGGAAGATTCCTTGGAGAAAGAAAAGGCGACCCGCTCCAGTATTCTTGCCTGGAGAATTCCATGGACAGATGAGCCTGGCGGGGTACAATCCATAGGGTTGCAAAGAACTGAACACAACTGAGCAACTAAAACTTTAATTTTCAAAGTAACATAAGAAACAAATAGGAAAAGGCATATTGGGAAAATGCTAAGAAAAAAGAAGGCAAAATATGTTACATTAGTAGTAGAGCTGAAGAGGAGGAAAAAGAACACCAAAGGAGTACAAATAGGTGGTTTAATGAAAATAGAAGATACATAAGAGCAGCACAGCATTTTAAACACATTTTTGAGCTCATTTGGTCAGAGACCAAATGAATGTGTATAGATATTCCTAATAAAATATATTTTTATGAGTAAAACAGCATATGGTTTAGGTTACAAAGAAAACTTAAAGTGATTTTTTTAAACAAAGAGATTAGAGAAATTCTCTGCTTATAATACAGTGCAGTTATGATAACAAAAAAGGAAAAAACAATATACCAAATCTTTAAAGATTCAGAAGTTCTATATTTAGCAATTCATGAGTTTAAAAAAAGTATAGAATACCAAGAAAATAACTTTGAAGTCATTATATATCAGAACCTATGAAAACTAAGATTGTAATCAAAAAGAAATTAACATGTTTTAATAATCACCTTTCTTAACTACCAAGGATAAAATAATTTAATAAAATATTCTATTGAGGAAATTTTAAAAGTAGCAAAACAAGAAAATAAGAAAAGTAAAAGGAAGGAATTACTAGTGATAAATGCAAAATTAATAAATTAGAAAATAGAGAAAGTGTAAAAAAGCAAATTCATTAATTGAGGTATTCATATAAATATGTATTATTAATAACTGAATATATATTAGACATACATGCAAATATTAATCAATATGCATATATACATAATATTGGATAATATTCACAGAAAAGCACATGTAATAAAAAATAAAAATTCAATGTGTTAGCAACTATATATTATATATCTATACTATGTATTATACACATACATTATATATGACTATATACATGTATAAATTTAAGAATATGTATGTGTGTCCCTGCATGTGTATGTATGTGTGTATGTATAAACTCATCTTGGAAAAATAAGATAAGGAGAAAGCACATACAATAAATAAAATAAGAAAAATTAGAATTTGTTAATAAATACAGATGAAGAAAAAAATGAAAATAATTATGAGAAAATACTTGTCACACACTAAAGATAAACTTAAATGTGTGAAAAGGATGATGCTTTTTGTGATAACAGTCATAATTGTTCCTAAAAACAGCAAAAGTCAAATTAGGTAAAGGCAGATTTTCTAATTTTCTTCGGGGAAAAATTAGGACAAATATTTATTCATCCCTAACTGTAAACAAGCCAGTCCTTTACTAAAGAGTTTCAGTGATGAATTCTAAACATCCCCTGAAAAAGAGAAAAATTATAAAGTTATTTTAAATATTCTAGAAAGCATAAAAACATAGCTTCCAAGTTTATCTTTTATGAAGCCAACATAAAATTAATGTTCTAAATCTGAAAAAACATCTTTCCAGATTTAAAAAGGTGGAAAAAACTACAATGGATACTACTTTTGTATATAAAACAAAACAAAAATTCTTAGACTATTAAAAGGATAGAACAAGATTAATAAGTTTTATTAAAGGAATATAAATATCCTTATATAAAACATATACAAGGATATGTTATAAAATGTCCTTATATAAAATATATCAATATATATTAAAATATTAGAAGTAAGAAAATAAAAACAAATGATTATCTTTGTACACAGGAAAAAGTCATTTGATAAACAGAATTTTGGTTTTTAATAAAATTGTGTAAAATAACTGGTATTTTGTCTAAGTTAATCTGTTTGATATATATGTCTGAAAGCAAAATCCATAAGCATAGTGAAATATTAAAAGCATCCTCATTAAATTCAGTAACAATGAAATAGGATACTTACTAATATCACTACTATTTAAATACTTAATATTACCCTAGGAGTATCAGATGCTATAGACCTTAAAAACTTTTTAGAAACTTAAACTGATTTTAAATATAAAAGATGTAAATACTGGAAAGGATAAAGCAACGTTCTTTTCAGATGATTATACAACTAGAAAACGTAAAACAATTAAAATTAAAAGCAATAGAAATATTAACCCAGGGAGCCAAATCCAAATAAATAATACACGAAAATGAATTGTTTTCCTAGAAACAAACATATCCAGCTATTTTTAAAAAAGAGAAATAAGAATCTCATCTTTAAAATAAGAATAAATATCTAGATATGAAGTTAATTACATAACGTGAGAAACCTCTTTGGAAAAAATGTTTTAATTCTACTAAAGGATATGTATTTCTAAAAGGCTTCAAAAGGAAAAATGACAAAAATTATTCCTGCACAGATTTAATACTGCAAAATTGTAAGTTCAAACTAAATTAATCTACAGATTTCACAAGATCCAAATAAAATACCAACAGCCTTATTTTTGGAAATTGAGCTAGCTGATTCTAAATTTCTTATGTAAAAATAAACATGAAAAAATTGGCAGCCAGTTTCTGAAAAAATAAGATGCAGTGAAGGAGAATACCTTCATAAGATAGTAAAATATATCTTAATACAACTAAGTATTTGGTGCTAGTGTCTAATTAGGAAGCTTGAGCAATTAAATGAAAGAAACAGTCAAGAAAGAAACAGAAATACAAATGAGAATTTACTGTATGATAAAGTTGGCATTTCAAATCAATAAAAAACAAATAACTTTCTGAATAAACATGTTGGGACAGCTAGCTAGCCATAAAGAAATTATTATGGCCTTAAGGGTAGACCCTAGTAAATTCCAGATGTATTGACGATTTAAACGTAAAAAGAAAACTTTTAAGTACTAAAACATTACATTAAAAATAGTTTTGACATGGAAATACTCTTTCTAAATAAGAGTAACCATCTAAAGCAACATTAGAAAATATTAATAAATTTGACTACATAAAAATTTATATATTCTATTTCCCAAGCCCCATGATATGAAGACTTAAATAAAAATATTTTATAAAGCTTTTTAAAGAAGATAATTTTTTACTTATAATAAACATATATATTTTTTATACATTCTAACTGATGTAGAAAATAGGCACACACAGAAGGAAAATGTAGTCAGAAATTTAACTATAAATTTATCTAAGCTGTGACTCAGTAATGCAGCTTCAAAGCATTTATCCAGCATTTATATATACATCTATAAACAAATAAAAACAATGATGTTCATTGCAACATCCTTAGAAAGAACAAAAATCTGTAAAAATCTCTAAATGCCAAGTAGTCATAAATGGGTTAGATCAATTTCAGTCTACTCATAAATGAAATAACTCTGCAGCCATGAAAAGCAAGGCAAGCTATAGAGCTGATAATGAAAATATCACCAAAATATGTTTTCAAAAAGATAAATATTTTATGTCTACATATATTTGAAAATTGTTTAAAATACAAAAGACTCTAATCTGAAAATTGGGACTACAGAACAAGGATGGAAGAAGAGTTGCTTTTCATATTATAACCTCTTTACTGTTTGGAATTTTTTGCATATATATGTATTTAAATGTGTGTATTACTTTTTAAATTTAAAATATTAAAAAATATTAAACCCGGAAGTTAAAGTAAGCATTACTTAGATTCTTTATAAATTTCGTATTTTCATGATTTGACAGTGATGGATACATTTTACAAAAGTTTTAAAAGTCTGATAACAACACTTCATGTCATAATTGTCATCTTACTATTTGTCCCCTCAAGGCAAAAATAATTTTGAGGGTCAAGGGAAGGTAAAGAGATATTCAGTGTTCAATGTAATCTTTTTAAATTCTAATCATGCAACTGCAGACGATTCCTACACATAAATGAGGCTGCAAGAATTTAATAGCATGCATGTAATTTAGAGAAAACAGTAGAGGAATTAAATTCAGACAACTTGTTTTGAAGCTGCTGTACCACTTATTTGAGCAAGTTATTCCATCTTGAAAATTCTCAACTAAGCAACAAAATAGAGATATGGGTAACAACTTCATAATGTAGCTGAGAGGATTAAATTATGACATAGTAAATAAAGAGTAAAGATGCCCAGATTTTAGTGTGATGGGATAGTTATAAAAAGAGATTATCTTTGTGGTATTGTCTACAGCAGCATCTTCAGACCAGAAAATGGTTAGAGGTCTCAACAGATCCAAAGTAAATACTAAAAAGCTATAAAAACAAGAGAATGAAAACCACATACAACTTAGTAGAGTCTCAGTACACTAAGAAACTCCTGAGCAATGTGAAAAACTCACAGAGGCATGTGGGTTCTATTCAGCTGGATGCGTTTTGAATGCTTTTTAAATACTCTTTAATTTGTTGTTCTTTTTAATGACCTGATTGAGAATTTTCAGGGTCTGCTAAAGGAGCATTTTATTTGTTTCTTCACACTATCTCTTTTCTTCTCATTTCCTTCTCTCCTCTGTTTTCTGCCTCTTCTTCTATTACATAAATAGATAGGCCCATGCCATATGTGTAATTTGCTTCAATTTCACTCTTTATCCCCTCACAGAAAGCTGTTTTAAATGGACTGGACCAACAGAACTAGAGGTGCTAACTAGATCAAACAGTTAATTCTGAAAATTTTGAAGGCTTTCTGTAATATTTATGTTGGCTTTTTCATTTAGCTTCTAGGAAAATTTTATCACTGTGACAGTTAATTCAAATCCCAGCAAGACCTGGTAAGCAAATAACTTGCCAAGTTTTAACTCCAAGTACTCCTTAGCCTTTACCAAAAGAAGGACCAATTTGAGGTGTATTTCTATAATGGATGAGCCTTCTGTCTGAGTATTCCATTACCTCATTCATTTTAAAGTCAATTTAGAACTCATGGACAGTGCCAAATTTACAGCCCTGAGTCCAGACTCCCTTTTTTAGTCTACAGAGAAGGCACTGCATAAGTTGTCTTGCTGCAAGTCTTCTGAGCTAGCCCCATTCCATCACAACATTGTCCCTGAGGGAGCAAGGGTTTCAGACTCTTAGTCTATTCAATAACGTGAGTACCATTTAAGATCAGCAAATCCAGGGGCAACCTTGACTCCCCAACTGATACCCATTATTGTATCACTAACAAGATGGGTTGGCAAAAGCAACCAAGCTCTAAAATACCCAAGACTCGAGCCACTGAATACCTTTGCATTTACTCTATCACAAATTAGTAAATCGGGAAGTTCATAAAATATTTAATTTTTCTAGATGTTCTTAAGAGCTATTCCCTGAGAGACTTGGACCCCTAAATGGGCAGAACCTAGGTTCAAGGAATGATAGATTAGATCATCTTCTCTAAGAAGAAATGATGTCATGGCTGTTCAGGGAGTTAAGCCTATTTGTGTGCAGACCCTGTCTATAATTAGCGTTTTCTGAGGGATGGGCTGCGGCATTGCTGGGGTAGGATTACCTGGCTCTTTCACAGTATCACTGCTATTGTGGGCCTGGTTACCTCATTCTGTCAAATGTCCTCGTGCATGAGGGCACAGAGAGCTTTGACCCCCTCAGACAGCTTGCTTTTTGTTACACAAGTCCTAATCATTGCTGTCTATGTTTTCTTTTTTTCCTTTATAGTTTCCTCTGCCTGAAAATGTTCCCAAGTCCCAGCAAGGTGTTCAGTGTGAACTCTGCAGGGACACCAGGCAGGATGGTATCTGGGGTTGCTGTACTTCTGTAATCAGAGCTGAAGTCATGTTCAAGGGGAAGTTCAAAACAGGGAAAGACATCTATTTTCACATATAGGGGCAAGCAGTGGAAAACTAGGTCAAGGGATCTGAGATTTGAGAGGGTAGTAAAATCCAAGAGTCTAAGAAGAAAACTTAAAATGTGAAGGGTGTCCAAGGCTCATTTTTAACAAGACAGGACACAGCAGAGTTGAAAGGGGTAGCAGTCTTCTTGCAAATAGAGAGTCAGAACAACCAAGTATGCCTTCCGTCCCCTCTCTACTACCCATGCTGTTTTCATCCTTCGCAGATATCCTTCAAACATCATCCATCTTCACAGATACCCTTCAAACATCATCCAAGCCTTCTGGAACTCTCCTTCCTGACTCTCAGGAGAATGAATCATTCCCTCTTTTGAGCTCTCTCTCAAGACTTGCTCAAATTGCCTACTTTGCAACTTATCATTTTAATATAGTTAGATATAGATTTATCTTCTTGGGTAGAGACTAGGTAAGATATTTCAGTCTTCTTTATATTCCTAAAACCTAACCAATTCATAAGGTAGATGCATAATTTAGATTAGATGAATTGAATTCAAATGTTGCTTGCATCTTCCATGAGATCAGGTTATGCATATAAAAGGCCATAGGAACTTCAATGAACCGAAGTTTATTTCCTACTTGATTAATAATTCCACTATCACCATAAAAGATGTTTTAGTATGCCCTTGGATTAGATGAGAAATTTGTAAATAAACTGGATACAAAAAATAAAACTATGCAAAAACGTTATTGGAATTATTCTGGATTTATGGATCAAGGGAGGCACGTTTCAGAGAGAAGATAAATTTACTTTCGGCAGCAGACTCAGGGAAGAGCCAGTAGGATGATGAGGGAAGAAATAATTCCATTGAGCCACCCACTGTGGAAGAATATTGAATATCTATGATAATTGTGATACCAATAACTTTTTCAAAGGCAAAAAAATGGTATTTATGTTACGATAGTGGCATCCGTGAAACATTTGGATAATTTTAGTTTAAGGTTTGAATCTTTCTAATTTTCAGAGCTTTCACAGTTGCAGTGCCCTGTCATGTTCTGGAAGGAGTGCTTATTCATAAAAAGCTGTATCTTCATTCTTTTGTCATTAGTAAAAATGGGTCATAGATCATGCCGTGTTGTCTGTAACATAGTTATAATTCCAGCAGGAGGGAAGTTCCAAAATCATGATTTCATATAGGAACCTTTAAAAACTCATTAGCTTCTAATAATTATACTAATATATAAAGCATTAAAAGCACAGAGCTAATTTCTGCAAAAGATTGGCAGTGAACGTGTTCTGGGGAAGTTTTCTCTTTCAACTTTCTGGGAACAAAAGAGAAGGCAGTTCAGGCCTCTAACATGACATCCTATTTCAGATGCAGAAGAGAGAATTTCACAGAAGCCTCGCATCGTGAGTTAGCGGATTCTAAAATGAAAAGCAAGAATATTAGAGCAACATCTCAAAATGTGACTCTGGGCACTGGAGAAGCCTCTCCACTTGTGATTGATTTGCATTTCTGCCTATGTCTGAATTCATATTCCATAAGCACAGATGGAGGTGTGATAGATTTTTTTTTGAGCACATCTATTTATTCAGATACCGGATTCAGTCTCTGAGTAGAGAGATGGTAAAGGCTGCTGTGAGCAGATGGCACATAGGCACTATGACTTCAGAAACAACATTCTTTCAAGATAAGTGGCACAGTAATAATAATAATACTTAGCACATATATTGCACCTTTGGTCTGCCAACATTAACTAATTAATCTTCAGTAGACCCCTGTGAGATAAGTAAGTACTTATAATTATCTCTATTATGCAGTCAAGTCAACTAAGAATGCGTCTGCACATACTGTGGGAGAATTGGCCCAAGTTAAAGACCGGGTGGATCCAATTTGCATGGCTCTTTAAGATTTCTGCTCTCATAGCAGAGACTAGTATTTCTAGACACCCTGCTGTTTGAGGCCCCAAGTAGATTTGAAGCAGGATATCAACTGCAAGACATATTTCATTCAGAAGGTTTCTGCAGCAGGGACCCAAAATAGGCCTGAGAAAAGTTGAGTCATTTTTCCCAAGCTCTAGAGGCCATGGCTGGCTAGAAACAGGTGTGGAATTACAGAGTCTCTGCCTACTGTTCTTTAAAGCAGGCAATTTGACTACCTGTATCTTTCGAAGATATTCTTTACATTATTATTGAACAAAATATAGGGTCAGATAACTCTGACATTTTCTCTTGGCGACTGCTGTATCTGCGGTTTTTCCACCACAAGCAGGTTGAATGTGCCAGTGCTTTGACTAGGTATTAATAACCCACATGAAGGGCTGGTGAGGTTCTTATGACACCGAATTTCTTAGATTTGAGGTTCTGATGCTGCTGATGTGAAAGAGCAAAAGTGTCTGTCCTGAGGGTCTGAAATTTGGGATTATTGAAATATATCATATCAAGAGGCCCCAGTCTTAATTTGAAATGTGTGGTAAAAACCTTGGCAAAAGTGGCAGCATTAATGCCGCACATACAAACTTATTGTAAGGATTTAAGGAGAAAATACATGGGAAGTCTCTCAGTACCTGACACATGATAGATAAACAAGCAATAGTTTAATCCTTAAACTACTGTTTATTAGCAGCATGACCCTAGGCAAGTTACAACCTTCATGACTCATTTTGCTCACCTACTAAATAGGGCTAATCCCACCAAGTACAAAAAACTTAAAGACCCTAAAACTATTTCGAGTTCTCTCAATAGGGTCTAGAAGTCTTCATAACCTCATGATTTCATATTTTAAAACACTCTTATGTTTTCTATTGTAATATTTATTACAGCCTTCTTTGCATCTAAAGGAATAACCCTTTACTTATAAACCTTGGGAGTTTATCCCCTTTGAGTTAATATTTTCCTCTTGTCCATTTTAAACCTGCTCTTGTTTTATGCAAGGGGCTTCAAATTCAAATGTCTTGAAAGCATTAAGATGTGGGATTGTTAAACATACATTAATAATGATAGCTAGTGACGCTGACTTGGAGAAGGAAATGGCAACCCACTCCAGTGTTCTTGCCTGGAGAATCCCAGGGACGGGGGAGCCTGGTGGGCTGCTGTCTATGGGGTCGCACAGAGTCGGACACGACTGAAGCGACTTAGCAGCATCAGCAGCAGTGATGCTAACTAGAGGCAAATTAGCAACTGCATGCCCTAAGTGTAGATACACAAATTGGCCAAAGTCATTTTTAGCAGACACCACATCTGGGACACAAGATATATTTCTCTCCCTTAGAATACACTCTCCCTTCTTCTCAGATATCAAGATCCTTCCCACCTTTAAAAGTTCAGATTATATCTGAGCCCTCCCACAAAGTTGTTCTTGACCCTCATAGTTTATGATGATATCTTTTACTCAGAATTCAAAAGTTTTATCTTCTAAATTCTGAGTCTGGAATGCAGAATTTTGCATTAACGAATCACAATTCCGTTTGACATTAAAGAATGGTATAGGTAACTATTTTTTAACCTATCATACACCTTGGCATTGTTATCTTTTTAGGCTATGTGTATCTATGAGTAAATTGTGTTACATAAATTAAATGAGCAAAAACTCATTAAACTGAGAACTATGATGGGCCACACACATGAAAAAAAAAAACAATAAATATCACCTAGTATAATTATTTTATCATTAATATCTTGATTTTCAACTAGACTTTTTTTCCTGGCACAGAAAAATGAGCATAAAGATATCTTACATTGTTATAACAACTTTAAATTTACCAAGCAGTTGGTCAGCCATTTAGCCCTTAGAAAATAATTAGAGGTAAGTAGTATAAGCGTTCTTGCCTGGAGAATCCCAGGGATGGGGGAGCCTGGTGGGCTGCCATCTATGGGGTCACACAGAGTTGGACACGACTGAAGTGACTTAGCAGCAGCAGCAGCAGCAGCAGCATTAGCCATCTCTGAGAGAGAAAGGAGTTAAGGTTTGGGAAAAGGTTAGCAAATTAAACAAGGAAACTTAGCAGAATGTTAATAAACAGGAAATTCAGGGCCCCTGAGTTGAAGGCAAGCCCAGGGAAAGAATTTATCAATGATGGCAAAGGTGCTAATTCATCAGCCCTCCTTAATACAATCCCTGCTGCTACTGCTAAGTCGCTTCAGTCGTGTCCGACTCTGTGCGACCCCATAGACGGCAGCCCACCAGGCTCCCCCGTCCCTGGGATTCTCCAGGCAAGAACACTCGAGTGGGTTGCCATTTCCTTCTCCAATGCATGAAAGTGAAAAGTGAAAGTGAAGTCACTCAGTCGGACACGACTCTAGCGACCCCATGGTCTGCAGCCTACCAGGCTCCTCTGCCCATGGGATTTTCTAGGCAAAAGTACTGGAGTGGGGTGCCATTCCTTCTCCGTACAATCCCTAAAACAAACATTTTTTTTTCTTTTCTTTTCTTTCTGAGTCATGTGAGTTTGACAATATCTGAACTAGTCTCTAAATTATTTACAGGTTATATGTCTTCTATGTAGATTATAACTTTCATGAGGGAAGATGTTACACTAAGTATTTTCAACTCTCCCCTAACCACTTGTTATAACACTCAGAATACCCTTTGAAGGTTCAGTACATATTTTTAAAACTTCGGTGTCTAATCTTACTTTGACTACTAATTGGCCATGTGACCACAAAGATAATCAGGAAATATTTATTGCAAACATATTAACTGTTTTTTTTTAAAAGTAATTGCCAATCAAATGATGAACTATAGACTTAGTCTCCTGAGTTTTCACTAAATCTATTCCACTTAATCAGGCTATTTTCCTTAGGTTGAAATGTTATTAAAAATATGTGAAGCACATTGGATGGTAGTCGTTAAACTTCCTTTGACAGCACGAACCTCAGCAGTTATGGCTAATTTTGTGAAAGTCAGCAAACTATTAATCAGTTCCATCTCATTCAGAGTAACTCAATAAATGTTGGGGTGTAGCTCTGGGGGTTTTAAATTGCTTATTAATGTTAAGTTTACATGAAATGCAGAGAATGCAAAGTAACAGCCAAGACTACTGGTGTCTACTCACTAAAAGCTGGTATTTATGCTGGTACTGGTGTGTATGTACTATATCTCCCTTACCTGTTCATTCATTTTACTCACTAGAATATGAGCTATTCTAGATACTAAACACTGAAAAATAATCATGAGGTTAACACTAAAAATAGAGCATATACTAGATAATAGTTTAATTATTTTCCTGGAAATTGGGAGAAAATAACCACTACTTGACTTTGATAATGAAGAAAAATTTTGATGCTCAACATTTGAAAACACCTGCAGTAGAAATTAAGGTAAATCTGAATTGTCACTCCATTCTTTACTTATTAAAAAAAAAAGTATACCAACTTGTTTATTCATTTACCTGTCACGTTTTTCTCTTTGAGTGCTAATCACACACATTTCATAGAAACATAATTCTTTAAGAACCTCTTCTTTCCCAACAACGGGGAGCTAGGTCTGGGGGTTACAAGAAAACTGGCGATCATGACAAACATATGAAGGCCACGGTCCTTCTAACATTATAACTACAGCTGGGTGTAAAATTTTCATGTTTGCTGGATGTTAAAAATGTAAATCATTATAAGCCCATAGACCGTGTACAAAAAGATAATTGCAAAGCTAAAGGCTCAGATATGTATGTATGTATATATACATGGAAAGAGAGCAAGAGAAAGGGGAGTGGTGGCCAAATCAACAGGAATACTTTTATCAGCCATAACACGCATATATGAACATTCTATTGCTATTCTGACAGTCATTGAAGGAAGACTCCAGAACTAAAAATTATGACGCAACAAAAGGAGCAGATTTAGTTTTCCCTCCTGTCAGTAAATATCCCTCATTCATTTTATCCATCAGTTCTAGGAAAACTTCCTTTTCCGAGCATTTGTTCTCGGCTTAGTGAAGCTACACCGGTAATGCTGTCTCAGCAGGAAACTGTCTTCTTGCTGAGGGCCGCCAATTATTTGTAGTGAAACTAGAACAGAAGAATAAATATTACATGTTGATGGATACTTGTCAGGAAAGGGAAAGAGGTGCTTTCAATGGGGCTTGTCAGACACAAAAACCTTCAGCAAATCTGCATTTTCAATGGCAAAGTGGCTAGAATTCTCCAGCTGCTCCACTGGTGAACCTCAAGATTTATCTCATAAATTTAAATTATAGATGACATAGCACTGGAATAGAAATAGATGACACCTTTAAAAATAAATCTAGTGCAACATTTGGGAAAAGGAATCACACATTTCAAAGGGGGAAAAAATAAAGTTCCGATGTGCCAAAACAGAGTTTTTATTTATTGTCCTATTTACTATTCTCTGTCTAAAATTAGCATCTCTCTTACTTTTCCTTTTAGTCCCCTTTATAAGACATGCTGTGGAGGAGCTCTGGAAGTTTTGTGCAGCTCAAGGAGTAAGCCGGTTGCAACTATAACAAAAAGCTTGCCAAGGTTGAGAGCCAAACTGGCAAGGTTTTCTGTCATGTCAGCGTTTAAGTATTATTGCAATGTTATCGTATCACTGAAGAAAGGGGAGCATGAAAACAGCAGAGCCAAATGCTTAGGAACATTTGAAGGAAAGTGTGCACCTAGCTTCAACAGAGAGTTTGGCAGTAGAGGACAGGGTTTAGCTTTAATAGGAACCAGTCAATTCAACTTTAATTAGGTCACATGAAACTATGCTTTTAGCATTTATTCCAGGAGATCTTGATTCTAGCAGTCTTTCTGAATCAAATAGTGGTAAAGAATAATAAAGAATATAAGTGTGAAAATCTATACCACCAGATGAGTACTTACATGTGCTAAAAGGAAATTTTCACTGGTCAGAGCCGGAAGAACAAATTTTTCTTGAAGGGAAACTTCAAAGCAATACATTTGAGCTCTCCCCCATGCCCCTTCATGCATGTATTGAGATGTCCATTTAAAAGTCAATGAAAATTTGGACATTTGTCATGAACAATAGAGTTCATGATTTGAGCAAATATTTTACCAGTATTAGAAGAGTCAACTGAGAAAAACACAAAGAGGAAAGCAAGCAGCAGAAGCAAAATGAATTAACCTATCACTAACATTAACATGTTTACTGGAGAGTGGAGAGACTTTCAGCAGCATTTTGATCATTCCATGTGAGGTGTTATGAAAGATGAGCTGCACTAGATTGGAGACATTTTTTTGTTTTTTTCCTTTTTCCTAACCGAGTGAAATCCAGAGGGGGCTACGTACAGGAACATGAGCACTTCAAAAAACAACTTTTCCTTCCACTACTGATGCATTCTGTTCTTCTTCTCAGGTCAGCCATGGAAGTACACATAACCGATTCAGGGGATTTCAACACTGAAGCGGTGTGTTTAATAGCTTTACCCACAGTTACTATTTGCCTCACTTGCTTTCCAAGTCCCTGTAGCTAGAGTCAAGTATATTCTCACCCAGTGATCAGTGTTGGTTTTCAAGTGACACTCTGCATGTGGAGCTCAGGAAAACCAAACACCTACAGGAATGTGTTGAAGAAATGGGATAGCAAGGCCGCCAAGTGACTCAGTCTCTGCTTCCATTCCCTGGAGTTTATCAACTTTGTTAATGGGGCATATGTGCTGAGAATTATGTAACATTAAACATGGGGAACATTTCCTGGAGACATTTTTCATTCTTCCTCAAAGCCGATGCATTGATGAGTCTAGTGTCCAGGTAAAACACCACCCTCTAGTGTACGTCTCTAAATTATGCTTCTGAGCCTCCTCTGATGATAATGATAGTCAAGAACACTAAAGTAAGCATTACAGTGAAGGTCACTTCCTATTAATTAATCCTTAGGGCAATACACACAGGATGAACTGAATGGTAGGTGATCTGTAACTTACTGGTGCCGTCACAGTAACTGTTGATTTGCAGTCAAAATGAAGTGAACAGTTGGACAGAAAAAAAGAGTCCAGCAAAGCTCATCAATTTCACAAGTACTTAGTGAGAATTTGGTATGGGACCAGATGTGTATGGTGTATGTTCAATGACACAACAAGGATGATCATCGCCAAAACTATGAACTAGAAGAAAAGTATTCCAAGAGGTGAATGTCCTCTGAGAAAACATCCTCTGAGAAATGCCTACTCTTTGGGGAAATGTGGTAACTTGCCATGATCAGGGTAGCATTCAATTACCCGAAGAAAATGAAAATGTAACTAGCAGAAACATGAAATTGTTTCTCAGAAACCCTCAAAATAATCAATAAAATATGAATTATCCAAGTTCATAAGGAGTAAAATAAACTTATTAAAGTCTAGATTAGAAGCTTTTTTGATAGCTCAGTTGGTAAAGAATCCACCTGCAATGCAGGAGACCCCAGTTCAATTCCCGGGTCAGGAAGATCCACTGCAGCAGGGATAGGCTACCCACTCCAGTATTCTGGCCTGGAGAATTCCATGGACTGTAGAGTTTCTGGTGTCTCAGTCAGACACGACTGAGCAGCTTTCAGTTTCACTTTTTGATGTTATATAGCCCGATTCCATGAGGAAAAAAAGAAGTAGATGGAGCAATTTAAAGTAGTCTACAACTCTCTGGCATGGAAGGTTATTGGAAAATCCTGTGAAGATATTTGGCATTACTCTTCTCTCTTACAGAACTCAAAGAGACTGACTTCTTTTATTGAAAATATCCATAGCTCCTTTCTACACTTGTGAACACTCAGGAAACTTTTTTCTTAATCTTATCTGGCTTTAACTGTTGAAAGTAGATCTAGTCTGGTAGATAAAGATGTTGAGCATTTGAGAATGTTAAAAACTGCCCACAGGACATGGAATAAGTCAAATTCATATATTTTCCCATTCCCATGATACCTTATTAAACTCTTTCATTGGTATTTTCTAGTGGAATCAGAGAAGACCTAGTATCTCCAGTTAACAAAAACATCATTGCTCACCAATACAATCTTTCAGCTATCACCAAGCTATTTAGATTTTTTGCTACTCACGGATCTTCCCTCACATACCCACAACTGTGACCTAATTGCCTCAAAAAATATTTGGAAGTGACTTCAATTAAAGACCTGTATGTGTGTGCATGTGCACATTTTACCCAAGTTTCCATGTGTGAGCATAATGAACATCAGTGGAATGCAACGTGCTCAGAAAAATATTCCCCCCAAAGAAAAAGATAGTGACTTTGTCCTAGAAATTGTCTTCTTTCATAATTGAGAAATAAACACAATCAGCACACTGGATGCCACAAGACTTAAATCTTCATCCTGGTTCTGATTCTGACCACCTATGTGAGTTAAGAAAAAGAACTTTATGGACCCTCAGATTCCCAGTTCTAACAATGTGTGGACAGGACTAAATGAGTACAAAAACTCTTTCAAGTTGTAATAGCCTATGACTTGCAAGTAGTTTAATAGTTTATGACTTTTTTGTAGTTTGGCTCTCTAATATTAAAACTACTTTGGAAAATTTTAAGATAACACTGGCTACAAAAAAATAAACAAAACAAAGTGAAGTCATTCAGTTGTGTAGCCTGCCAGGCTCCATCCTTGATATTCTCTAGGTAAGAATACTGGAGTGGGTTGCCATTTCCTTCTCCAGGGGATCTTCCCACCCCAGGGATCGAACCTGAGTCTCCCACATTGCAGGCAGACTCTTTATACTCTGAGCCACCATTCAAAATTTTACGTATAACATCTAAAAGAAAAACCTTCAAGCAAATAATTCTACCTAAAGTCCATGCTTCTTTCTGTTGGTGTAGCATTGCAGTTAGTAGAACAAGATATGAAATGAAGTTGCCTAGATTGAAACCCCAGCTCTGCTATCTTTAAATATCACTGTGATATTTAACTTCTTTGTACCTTAGATCTCTTACCAGTAATGTGGGCATAGCATAGCACCTCTTCTATTTTATAGGGTCATTTGGAGAAGCAGATGAAATCAAACATATAAGGCTGTTAGCACAGAGTTTACAAATATTGAGAATCCAACAATTTTTAAATTATTACTACTACTCTAACAAAGAATAAATGAAACAATGAGAAAGGAAAATATACTTAATGATTTCAATAGAATCTTTAAATAAAATTTTTTAACCACGTCAAATTGTTAATAATTTTAAATTGTATCTCTACAATGAATATCAGTGATTAGAGATACAGGTAGCAGCAACTGGGCAACAATTCTAGTTTTCACTATGAAAGACAGCATGTTTGAACTCATGGGGGAAGTTTCATTGAGACAAAGTTAAGCTGTCAAGAATGGATAATGGATAATAAATTAGGTATGAGGGCATTCCTTATAAAGGCATCCTTTCTCCCTGTATTCTCAACAGCACATCCATAAGAGTAACTTGAACAAATAGCAGCCACACAAATATCTGCTACCACACATACCAAAGGAAAGTGGGGAGAAAGGAACATTCCAACTGTGGTGAACATAGCAATCTACCCCAGGAAAACTATATTATTTAGTTAATCCAACAATGTAGTTTGACAGGTTCTTTAAAAATAAGCAAAACAGTGCATTCTGAAATTTATCAAGTGATTTTTTTCAAATAAATATCCATGCTGTGTTTGAATATTCTTTAAACCTTGACATTTATGTTTAGTTATAAACTTGCTTTGAAAATGGAAACTTGGATTTCTCAAACGAAAGCCTTTTGGAGTTGATAAATAATTCTCACTGCAACTTTATAGATTCTCTCCAAACTTCAAGTCCAAATGTCAGAGCTAGAGACTATGAAGACTGATAAAAGTAGAGGTTTTGTTGATGCTTTCTCTCCTATTACTGTTCTTATAAAGGTTTTATTCCAACGAATACAGCACATCATATGGTCTCTAGTTAGTACTGGCAGAGAAAAAAATGAATTTACAGAGTTCAGAAAGACTAAATAGAGATGATATGGCATGAGGATATCAGTTTCGACACATCTCTTTCTTATATTTAGTATTGTGCGTAAAACTAAGTGGGATTTGAGGAAAGAACATGATCTTAAAAGGGTACAAAAACACCCTGAAACTAAGTTAATATTTTGAGAACTCTCACACAAAAAAAAGGGGACTGAGGCCAAACCGACACTGCTTTGTAATCAAGAGTTGTCCTCGTATTCATTGGCTTTACTGGGCACATTTAGCACAATTGATCAGGCTAACTTTGAGAAGCATCGTAAGGATATAAAGACTCCTGCAAAGCAGTGGGAAAATGAATAGCTGAATGGAGAAAATTGTACCACACATCTTCTTGTCCTGTTACTGTTAACGCCAGCAGTCACAATCAGTAGTTTATTGTATAGGGCAATCTTGTTGATTAGAAACTGGATTCAAGTTCATCAAAATGGAATGGCATGTAACTCATCCCTTCTATTCCTACAGAAATAACTTATGCATCTTTATAGACATTTTTATTTGTAGCACTATATTATGTCACAAAAACTGGCTTTGGGAATGTATATAGTGCCTTGTCAATCACTTGTGCCATTAGTTTCTGAAAGAGATAGATAACAAATCAGCAAAAATAAAAAGAGTTTCACTTTGGCAAAGGAGACATTACTATGCTACTTTTATTTAAGAATTTCGAAATATTGGTCTTGAAGTCCGATAGCTATGTCATATTATTCAGGCTACCTTCATATCAGGAGGTAGACACTTTGCTAAAGGCTCCTATATCTAATTCTTAATTTAATGATCTATAAGAAACAACCCTAAAGAAATGGAATAATGTGCTCAAAGTTACCAAAGAACTCACTAAGTGGAAAAACAATGCAAAGCCAAGAATTTTTAAGTTCATAGTCAGCCACTAACTCCTTTCTCTGACATGAAACATCAGTTCATTACCCCTAGTCCTGACCCAAAGAGCTGAAGATAAACAAATTTAGTTGCTTGGCATCAAGACTTAAGAGCAAATTTGCTTTATTCTTGCTTCTTGAGCTGATCATTTCAAGGGCCTTGCAGATCTTGCAACCCCTAAAACCAGCAACTCTCCACAAATACTAACTTACATCAAAATAATGCTGCTGTTCAAATACTACATATAAAGCCACTTCAATAGAAATATTATAATAACCATAGTAATTATTACTTAATAAATATTGATGCATGACTATGCTGCTGCTGCTGCTAAGTCGCTTCAGTCGTGTCCAACTCTATGTGACCCCATAGATGGCAGCCCACCAGACTCCCCCATCCCTGGGATTCTCCAGGCAAGAACACTGGAGTGGGTTGCCATTTCCTTCTCCAATGCATGAAAGGGAAAAGTGAAAGTGAAGTTGCTCAGTCGTGTCCGACTCTTCACGACCCCATGGTCTGCAGCCTACCAGGCTCCTCCGTCCATGGGATTTTCCAGGCAAGAGTACTGGAGTGGGGTGCCATTGCCTTCTCCAATGACTATGTTAGAAACAGTTTTAAGTGTGTTTGTATATCTTAACTTGCAGAACATGGAGAAGAGGTGAAAATTGTACATTGTAAATATGTTGAGTATTTAAGAAGAGACAGAATATATACATGAAGAATATACATTAAAAAACAAAAAAAATGATTATTGGGTTAATGCATGAAGGAAATAAGATATCAGCAAATGTGCATACATCTTCATTAAAAAATATATATGAATATCTATATGTTTTCCTTTCAATGATCTTAAAACACTTAATTTCACATTCTCTTCCAAGTTTTTTGAGATTGAATGAATACAAGTATGTTTTTCCTTATATAAAAAAATAAAAACATCCACTTATGATGAAAAAAAAAAAAAACCTCCAAAAACTGGGCATAGAGGGAACACAACTCAACATAATAAAGGCCATATATGACAAACTCATAAGCTAACATCATATTCAACAGTGAAAATCTGAAAGCATTCCAATATTTGGAAGAAGACAAGGATGCCCATTCTTAACCACTTTTAAACACAGGGAAATCCTAGCCACAGCAATCAGAGAAGAAAAAGAAATAAAAGGAATCCCAACTAGAAAGGAAGAAGTAAAACGGTCACCATTTGCAGATGTCATGATACTGTATAAAGAACATCCTAAATAGGTCACCAGAAAACTATTACAACTCATCAATGAAGTTGGTAAAGTTGTAGAATACAAAATTAATACACAAGAACCTGTTAAATTTCTGCACACTAACCCTGAAATATTATAAAGAGAAATTAAGAAAACAATGCCATTTACCATAGCATCTAAAAGAATGAAATACCTAGAAATAAATATACCTAAGGAGATAAAACACCTGTACTCAAAAAACTATAAGATGCCAATGAAAAAAATTGAAGACAATAAAAAAAGATGGAAAAATACATCATGTTCTTGGATTGGAGGAATAAATATTGTTAAAATGACCATATTACCCAAGGCAATCTATGGAATCAATGCAATCTCTAGCAAATTACCAATGATATTTTTCACAGAACATGAAGCAAATTTTTTTTTAATTTGTATGGAAACACAAAAGACACTGAATAGCCGAAATAATCTTGACAAAGAAGAATGGAGATGGAAGAATCATATGCCTTGACTTCAGACTATATTATGAAGCTACAGTAATTGAAACAGGATGCTATTTGCACAAAAACAAGACACATGAATCAATGGATCAGGATATAAAGCCCAGAAATAAATCCACTTACTTATGGTCAATTAATCTAAAAGAAAGGAGACAAGAACATACAATGGAGACAAGACTCTGTTCACTAAGTGGTACTGGGAAAACTGGACAGCTACATGTAAAAGAATTGTAAAAAAATTAGAACATCCTGATACTTTATACAAAAATAAACTGAAAATGGATTAAAGATTATAAGAATGGATACTATAAAACTCCTAAAAAAAAAAACAAACAGGCAGAGCCCTCTTTAACATAACTTGCAGCAATGATTCTTCAGATCAGGACCTAAATGAAAGGAAATGAAACTAATTTGGGGAACTAATTAAACTTGAAAACTTTTGAAAAAGCAAAGGAAACTATAATGAAATGAAAAGGCAACCTACAGAATGGGGGAAAATATTTCCAAAGATGTGAGTGACAAGGAATTAATTTCCAAAATATACAAACACTCATATAACTCAATATGAAATAAAAAAACAAGCAACCCAATTAAAAATGGGCAAAAGAACTGAATAGACATTTACATAAAGAAGACATACAGATGGCCAACAGGCACCTGAAAAGACCCTCAACATTGCTAATTATTAGAGAAATGCAAATCAAAACCACAATAAACTATCTTTCCACTCTGGTCAGGATGAAGATCACCAAAAATGTTGATAATGAATACTGGAGAGGGTATGGAGAAAAGGAACCCTCCTACACTGTTGGTGGGAATGTAAATTGGTACAGCTGCTAAGGGGAACACTATGGAGCTTCCTTAAAAAACTAAAAAGAGATTGACCATATGACCCAGGAATCCCACTCCTGGGCATGTATCCAGAAAAGACAAAAACTCCAACTCAAAAACATGAATGCACGCCAATGTTCAGAGCAGCACTATTTACAATAGTCAAAATATGGAGACAATCTAAATGTCCATTGACAGATGAATGGATAAAGAAGATGTCCATGCATGCTGCCACTTCAGTCGTGTCTGACTCTTGGTGACCCCATGAACTATAGCCTGCCAGGCTCCTCTGTCCATGGAATTCTCCAGGCAAGAATACTGGGGTGAGTTGCCATGCCTTCCTCAGGTGATCTTCCCAACTCAAGAATCAACTCTGAGTCTCTTATGTCACCTGCATTGGCAGGCAGGTTCTATACCACTAGCACCACCTGGAAGCCGACACACACAAACACACATATATCCACACACACACACACACACACACACAATGGGATATTACTTAGCCATAAAAAAGAATGAAATAATGCCATTTGAAGCAACATGGATGGATCTAGAGATTATCATATTAAGTGAAATCAGACAGAAAATAAAAATATTAGATAAAACCATATAGAATCTAAAAATAATGATATAAAATCTTTAACAAAGATTTATAAAACAGAAATAGATTCACTGACACAGAAAACAAACTCAGGATTACCAAGGAGGAAAGTGAGGGGTGAGATAAATTAGAGATTTGGGATTAATACAAACACACTACTATATACAGGGACTCTCTGGTGTCTCAGATGGTAAAGAATATCTACCTGCGATGCAAGAGTTCTAGGTTCAATTCCTGGGTCGAGAAGATCCCCTGGAGAAGGGAATGGCTACCCACTCCAGCATTCTTGCCTGGAGAATCCCATGGACAGAGGAAACTGGTGGGCTACAGTCCATGGGGTTGCAAAGAGTTGGAAATAACTGAAATGACATAGCACATAAATAAACTAGGGCCTACTGTATTGCACAAGGAACTATATCCAATATCTTATAACAACCTACAGCAGAAAAGAATCTGAGAAAATATATATGTATAACTGAATCACATGTATATGTGTATATATACGTATATACATGAATCATTTTGCTGTACACCTGAAACACTGCAAATCAACTATATACTTTTAGAAAAAGTAAAAACAGAAAGCTTAAAGATAAAGTCATTGCCTCTTCTTAAAGCAAAAAAATTAGTCATATAAACTAGCTCATAAGTTTCAGTTTAATATCCTTTCAATTTGTCATACTTTCAAACCAGACGTTATGTGTATGAGTCTGCATGTGAAATTTCAGCATCATAATTCAACTAGTACACAGGTTAACATTGCAGAGACAATTTGTATTGAAATTAAACTGCTAAGTAATAGTTACTTTACCAATCCAGCTACTTAATAACCATCAATTACCTGGGGCTCACTCTAAGGGTTCTGATGACTAAGTTTCACAGGGAAAGGTCAAGGAACACAGCCTCAATTTTCCTACGCAAAGAAGCACAATGTAACCACAGAGCACTAAAGACATTCCAAGAAAAATGAATGAATCCAGATATTTCAAAATTTAGCCTCTTCTAGGCTCTAGTGGTAAAGAATCTGCCTGCCAACACAGGGGACTCAAGAGACACAGGTTCAATGGCTGGGTTGGGAAGATCCTCTGGAAGAGAGAATGACAACCCACTCTAGTATTCTTGCCTGGAAAACTCCATGGGTAGAGGAGCCTGGTGGGATACAGTTCATGAGGCCAAAGAGTCAGACACACTGAGCACTAAGTGACGAAGCACAATGCAGCATGATGTGTAATTTTAATGTTGATTTTCTTATTTTAAAACATGACATGGCTTGAATCTTGCTAGAAAGACTGCAAATTTCATGTATAGCTTCTTTAAGTATATTTGGTTGTCCCATTATAGGAAGGCTGTCTTGTGGTCTTTCAAATCCTGTAGATACACTTAGGGGAATAAAAAGTTCACAGTGAGAACAATAGTTCCAGACACCACAGATGGAAATTTAAATGTGGTGTGATACTGCACATCAGGAGCCAGCTAAGGTAACTGTGTTGCAATCTGCAAGTTACTCTTGTGAAAAGATCCCTTGGCATTTTCTTAACAAGAGCAGAGTGTTAGTGCCCATGTTCTGGCTTCCTTCCATTTTTCAGTATGTGAGCTTTAACCACGAATACTTTCTACATTTCATATCTGAAATGATTTTTAGGTTATGTAATTCACATTAATATTTTTCCTTTAACATACATTTTAGTGATGGCAACATAGACCATATTAGGTGTTTATGAGATTTCTCAGGAAAAATTTTGTTCTGGTCTTGAGCTACAGTAACATCAGTCTTACATTGTTTTTTTTTTAAACCAAGGTCCTGATTTCATTTTCTCACATTATCCAGCATTTAATCAACTTAAATATTTTCATGTAATTGAACCAAATTCAAGACAGGTACAAATAAAAGCAAAATAGAGGAGACTAGGTAAAGGATCACACACACACATATCACATAACACAATATCTGGCAGCACATTGAATTATTTATCTTAAATTTTTTTGCATAGGAAAATAAGATATATATTGTAATTGTATTTATATACTGTAAATATATAATTATCTTTTATCAACACTTTCAATACTCCTTAATCTAACGAAAGCTAAGCAAATCATGGACACATTGATTTGTTTAGTATGTAAATTTCAAAGATAAAATGTCTTGAAGATTAAATCTGAAAGTCATATGTTTGAATTTTAAATATCAACAACAAAAATTCACAAATAATATTAAAATTTGATATCGGGCTTCCAGTTTCCACAATGGCTTGTAAGAACCTTGGAAGTCACCAGTTCATTCTAACAAAAATGAAAAACTGAACAAACTGAAAAATCAACAATTCTTCCTAGATCAATAAAATTCAGATCACAGGGACCACTGCCCTGCATATTAGAGAGACACACAAAAACAGTGACTCACAAGCCACTGGAGCAGAAACTCGTGAGCAAAATATCTGTAGGAACCAGTGGGGTGTATGCAGAGGGAAGGGAAATCTGAATTGTAATTGACAAATTATTGGAAACTCAGTGTGGACTACTAAGAGTTTAAAAGTCCAGGGGAATCTAGTAACTGGGGTGGCTCCACACTTCTGTGAGTTTTACCTCCAGGAGTTCAACCTGGATCTCTCTGTGAATATCTGACAAAACCACCCCTCATGCTTCCAGCAGCAGGAGGAAAAAGGACCATATTGAAACACACCAATACATTCTGTTCTTCCTAACAAAGTCTGCCCTAAGGAGAAACTGTTTAAGCAGAATCTAACCTGCTGAGGTTCTATCAAGAGACTAACTGAACTACAGGTAGGGAAATAACTCCAGCCAGCCAAGGAAATGGCAACCCACTCCTGCGTTCTTGCCTGGAGAATCCCAGGGACGGGGGAGCCTGGTGGGCTGCCGTCTATGGGGTCGTACAGAGTCGGACACGACTGAAGTGACTTAGCAGCAGTAGCAGCAGCAGCCCTACCGGGATTGTTTAGGCAGTGAACCTACTTTGTACTACAGTGGTGGATGTATGTCATCATACATTTGTCCAAATTCATAGAATTTACAACCCCAAGAGTGAATCCTAAAGTAAACTGTGGTCTCTGGGTGACTGTACTATGTCAATTTAGATTCATCAATTGTAGGGATGTTGATTATGGGGAGACTCTGCATGTATGGCAGAGAAGGCAATGGCACCCCACTCCAGTACACTTGCCTGGAAAATCCCATGGATGGAGGAACCTGGTGGGCTGCAGTCCATGGGGTCGCTAGGAGTCAGACACGACTGAGTGACTTCACTTTCTCTTTTCACTCTCATGCATTGGAGAAGGAAATGGCAACCCACTCCAGTGTTCTTGCCTGGAGAATCCCTGGGACGGGGGAGCCTGGTGTGCTGCTGTCTCTGGGGTCGCACAGAGTCAGACATGACTGAAGTGACTTAGCATAGCATAGCATAGCATAGTTGCATGTATGGATGTGGAGGCAGGGGTCATAAGGGAAATCTGTGTTCTTTCCCCAAATTTTGCTGTGAACCTAAAACTGCTCCAAAAGATAGTCTGCTTCTAAACAAATCTGATCCAGTCTTAAGCTTACATTTTAGTCATTTTTTTGTCCAATCATTCCCATAGTTATATTATTTGATTATTTTCTTTTAAAATCAGTCTATTTGATTTATTCTCTCTTCATCCTACTGCTAATATCCATTTACTGAATGCTCACTTGTGTTTAGTACCTAATGCACATACCATTAACTGTTCGAATTTCCATGGTGAAGTAGAAATGATCATTTCCTTTTTATAGGTGAGGAATCTTGGGTTGAAAAATTTAGTTGGCTTGTTTAAATCACATAGCTGAGAAGCAACATCTGTTATGTCCTAGGATTAATCACATTATACAGTTACTAGTGATGATAAACTGTATCAAACCAAATCCATTAATATTTTTTTACCGAAAGAATTCTTCAAAATTGTTTATTATACCTCTGTAAAGCTACCTTCCCCAGAACTTCTGAATAAAATTAAATTCTTTTGTAGAATGAGTTACAGTTGATTCAAGAGTTTCAAAAACTGGGTGAAAGTTTCTCATTTTATTTGACTTATCATTCAATGTTTCCTACCAAGATTTTGGGACAGTTAAGAGCTATATTTCAGAGAATAGGGATATCTAGACCGCTGCTATAGGAGTTACATACTCTAGAAGAAATAAATGATACTATTTCAATTATAATGAGGGGCTAAAAGTTGCCTGCAACGTTATTGTAGTTGAGGGACAGAAAGTAGATGAAGTCAAAGCTGGAGGACAAGGATATCCATCATACATATAGATGTGATGGATGGATGGATAGATGGCTATACTTTAAAGATAAACAGATACTCTAGTCTTCTAGAGTGAAGAACTATTAGCATAGTCATAAATTAATAATCTGTTTATATTTCTTTTGCAAGGAAAATATTGAATAGCTTTTAGAAGACTCTATGCCATTGCTGCATGTATCAAAATGTGAAAATGCTGACTTAGTCTTTTCTATTAAATACTTGATTTGGTAAACTGTATTATAATTCTGAAAATCAAATTGCATTAAAGACTTCAAGGAAGTCCCAAGTCCAGAACAACAAATGACTAGTACGGATAACCTGAGTATTATCAAATCATATTTTGCTTTGTTTCTCATTTCTGATCCTTACTAAACACATGGCTATGGCCCTTAGCTATGACAGACATACATAAGCATAATGAGGCAGATACAGATTAAATGAAATAAAACTTCTGTATTATGAGAGAAAGAAGAGAGGGATATGTGAGTTTAGGTGGCTATAAAATAATCAGATTTAGGTTGGCTTCTACTTTTTTAGTGCTTTTATATTTTGGGGACACAGTAAAATATACTCCAAACCACATGGCATACTTTGAAATTATAGAAGCATTGTTTCACATTCAGGTCCAAAAAAGCAGAGCAGGATAATTTAAAAAGAGGCAAAACAATTACATTTTAATGCCACAAGCACCCTAAGTTTATGCCTTATTAATGGACTGAAACTTCCTATAGAGAAGAAAGAGGGGGCTGGCAAACAAGAGGTCTAAAATAGGCATTTTCAGAATATTACCATAAAGAGAGAGATTGCTATAATTTAACCACTGAGTTGAAATCTGAAATCCTTAAAGTGCATTTTTAGGCTGCTGATCCTGACCTCCTACAGACCAATTAAAGCTAAATAATTGTTGTTGGTATGACAACCTCAGGGAGAAACAAAAGACTTCACTTTCTTTAACAGAAGCCTCAAAGTTGTTCTTTAGAATAGAAAATAAGCAGGGGTGGCTATAAATTGTGGTAGCTTATGAGATCACATTGGATAATGACATTTTTTCTTATAATAATGTTATTAAGACCACAATGGATCATAGAGGGCTAACCCATGCACATCACTGATTTGTGCATTTCAGCTGTCTTTAATGCAAGAATTGATTATCAAAGCCAAATTGATTATTTCATTTATACGAATAATAAGGCATTTAAGCACGATTTCAAATGCATGATTCTTTAATTTTATGTCTCAGTAGGAGATGCGTTAAAAGGTCTGATGGTCAAAGCCCACGTACATTTAATTTAAAAGAAACACATTTGCAAATGGTCACATTTGATCTATGTAAAAGCTGCTACTACTGATCACATGGAAATGAAGATGCTTGTAGTTTTCATTGCTTTAGTATATATTACTCGATTTTATTGAGATATGACTGATGTACAATAAAGTACACATATTGGTGTAGAATTTTATGAGTTTTAACATGTATTCACTCATGAACTCACCACTGCAATAGAGGTAATAAAAATATACATTATTCCTCCCAAATTTTTATGTCCCATTGTAATCCACTTATGCTCCATTCCCTCTCCCTGAGAGAAACTTTCAGTGACCAATTTACCTGTTCTCTGTTATCATAAACTAGCTTTCCTTTTCTAGAATTTTATATAACTGGCCTCAATAGGGTAAGTACTTTTTTGGTCTGGCTTCTTTCATTTAGCATAACTATTTGAGATTTATCCATTTTGTTGTGCTCCTTTTCATTACTGAGTAGTATACTATTTATATTCAAAAATATAAATAGTATACTATTTATACAATTTGTTTGATCACATATTCTGAACACAAACCCTTTCTGAAATATGAGTTTGCAAGTATTTTCCAAGTCCTTGGTTTATCTTTGCATTTTCTTGTTTCTTTTGAAAAATTGAAGATTTTAATTGTGATTAAATCTAACTTGCAAATCTTTTATTTTATGGATTGTGCTTTTGCCATCTAAAAGTATTTACTTAAGTCACAATGCTTTTCTCCTGTTTCTTTTAGCACTTACAGTTTGAAGTATTTTATTTAGGTTTACAATATATTTCCATTAAATTTTTATATCTAAAAAAAGAAGAAAAGTAAACGTCTGTTCTTTTTCTCTTTCTCTCTTTTGTTTTTTGGTGTTGTGTGTGTTTGCATGCGTGTGTGTGTGTGTGTGTTTCGATCATGGCTGTTCAATTTTTCCAACATTTGTTCAAAAAAATTATCATTTACCCATTTGATTGCTTTGGCATCTTTATCAAAAGTCAATTAACTACCCATGAATCTATTCTGGATTCTCTACTGTGTTCCACTGATACTTTAGCCATTACTACACTGTTTGATTACTGGAGACGTATACTAAATATTTCGTATCAACTAGAGTATGTACTCCATTTTTTTTTCAAAGTTGGAAAAACCAAAGTCATTTTAGCTATTTTAGGTTCTATATTAGCAAATAAATGTATAATGATTGTCAACATCTTCAGCCTAAATCTTGGCATCATTTGTTAATTGACAATATAAATTACCAACTTGTTAATGTTACTCATCTTGACCTGACTCACTTTGCTAATAGGACATTTCATTATGCCTATTGTGATGTCCAATTCATAAAATTCAGTCAAAATTATGTGTTGGCTCAATTTAAGGAACCATTTTGAAGATAAACATGATTTCCTTTTGCTTAAGTAAAAAAAAAAAAAAAAGCATCGAAGTATCTAGATCTAAAAAAAAGAGACAGAATGATCTTTTCAGGTGACATAGAACAGCTAATGGCAACTGGAATGTAATAGCAACACCAGCCTTCTTAATTGGTATCACAGGGGGCTGACTTTTCAAGCATAATTATATGTTGTCTTTAATCCCCAAACATAGAAACACTCAACAGATCTCATCCATGTGCTGTAAAGCTTTTTTTTTTCCCCTCTCTTTTAAGTTTCCCTTTAGCTACAAAGGTATAGACATTGCATATGATACTGGTTAATATAAAGTAAAACTACAGATTAGCTGCCTCACTGTGGAACAGTATATACTATAGGAAGAGCAGGCTATAATTTGAAAATTACACTTCAAATTGTGTGACCACACAATTATAATTTTTACTCTGGGGACCTTTCAGGGATCTTTTAACCTCCCAACATGTCAGAGATAAATGGTCAACAGCAACACTCATATTTTCACCATTAATATAAAAAGCTTAAGTTCTACATAATTTCTAAAATAGCTAAACCATTTACTTAGATCAAAGTTAATCCTCATAGTTTACATGAGGATTTAGACAACTAGCTAGAAACTCAGAAATAGAATACCTCTGAGCCTACTAAACATTATACTGAAAAAGATCAGAATAATTGCAATTTGTTTTTATTAAAGCAAGATACTAAATTCTGTTATATAGAATTGAGATGTGCACTATTCTAGACAAATATTTAGATTGTGAGGAAAATAATCCTACTCAGACTGAGGAAAAGGAAAGGGGAACCAGGAAGCCATCAAGGATGAAGGTAGTTCTAGACACCTGCTACTATTTGCCAGGTCTGTCTGTCATCTGTCTCATTTGCCATTCTCACTCTCATGGTTTCTTAGATTCTCTTTCCAGAGATTCTACATTGTCCTCTTGCTTACTTAGAGCCTCCAGACCTTTGTTCTTTATTTTATTTAAACATGCCCTCAAGACTTTTTAAATGACCTAGCTCTTCTTCCTCAAGAGTATCCTTTAAGTTAGTGAGACAAGAGCTGCAGGGGGGAATTATTAGAAGATAGTGTACAATAGGTGACAATACAGCACATGTAAATTTGCATATCTTCAGAAGATATTTCTATGTCCTTTCTTAGGTATCTGGCATCTATATTAGTTAGGAAAAAAATGTAAAATTCAGGATTTTGTATAATTGTCATGTCACTATTGCTAGTGAAGTGGTAGACCAAAATAAAACATCAAAATATGTAGGATGCAGAGAAATGTCCAGGAAGTTCTTAAAAGGATGTTTTACTTAATACAGTTTTATATGTCTGTGTAAAATGTATTGATCCCTTTAAATTAAATTATTGATATTACTGTCTCAGCTACAATACTTAAGATTATAAAATGAAACTCTGTACTATTACATATTCTATATGAGTGGACATACTGTCCATTTTGAGGTGATCTAAAAGCATGGAAACTACATGCTTCAATAACAAGGATCATGTTTGCTGCATATCTTTGGGTGACTTTATAAAATATCATATTATTATATGCTAGATCTTGTTTTACCTATTTCGTTTATGCATGTACACAACTTGCCCCCAACTAGATTTAAGTAGCTGTTGATTATTCATTATTGTTTACAGACAAAAACAGACATTTCCATGGTGATTTCCTACACAAGATTGTGGAAACTTTGAAGTTTCCCAAAAGCGATTGTCATGGCATAATCATGGCATTCACAGTAAATTAAGACATAGGTAGAAGCAAGGTGTAAATTTCAGGATGGTACCCAGGTATTAAATTAATGCTAGGAAGGAAAATCAAGCTCTGTATCAAATGTTTTGTACTTCTCTTGGCTTAAGAAAAAGCGACTTCTGTTAATAGCTATAAACATCATCAAGACATAAGGTATATCCAGGATTTTTACATTACTCCCCCCTTTAAGATACAAGGTAAGGACAATTCTCTCCCATGTTTGAGGTTTGGCTAAAGAAATGTGAAAGGAAGTGATGTACATCACACAAGGAAGCTGTGAAAGGCATTGGGTAATTCACTTTGTTTCCTTTTCCTGGTACAATGAGTCATCCAAGCATGTATGGGCAAAAAGCCTTCATTAACTGAGTCTTAGAGAAATTGCGATAAAGCATCTCCAATTAACCTGACGACTTTAGCTTCTCTCTATTGAAAATGTAATATGAGTGAGAAATAAATTTTAGTTTATTTAAGCCACTGAAATTTTGAGATCTAGGGGCCATTGTTATCACAGCTTCACCTCCAAGACTACTGAATCACACCATACAGCCTCACACATACCCCTCAAGAACATTCACCCAACGAAAGGGAAAGAAATTGTATCAAAAACAAAGATTCCAATATAAGAGTAAATTGAAAACTAAAAGAATCTCCTGACTTAATAGGTGATGCAAGAATATTATTTGAGAAATGGGAAAACTATCTACATTTTAAAACAATTCTTAATCTTTCAGAAAAATTTTATGGGTTTCAAAAAAATTTATTTCATTATTTGTGAGTATTTCAATGCTTTTACTTCTTACCAGTGACAATGAATGCTGGAACCTACATACCTCATAACTTTAATTCTGAGATTATTTACATTTATCTTAAGCCAAAGTGAAGAAAAAAAGAAAGTGTTAGTCTCTTAGTCATGTCCAACTCTTTGCAACCCCATGGGCTGTAGCCCACCAAGCTCTTCAGATCGTGGAACTCTCCAGGCAAAGAATACTGGAGTGGGTAGCCATTCCCTACTCCAGGAAACCAAGAATCAAGCTTAAAGACAAGTGCTGCTAAGTCGCTTCAGTCGTGTCTGACTCTGTGCAACCCCATAGACAGAAGCCCACCAGGCTCCCCCGTCCCCGGGATTCTCCAGGCAAGAACACTGGAGTGGGTTGCCATTTCCTTCTCCAATGCATGAAAGTGAAAAGTGAAAGTGAAGTCGCTCAGTCGTGTCCGACTCTTAGCGACCCCATGGACTGCAGCCTACCAGGCTTCGCCATCCATGGGATTTTCCAGGCAAGAGAACTAGAGTGGGGTGCCATTGCCTTCTCCGAAAGACAAGTAAGGAACCTAAATAAATCTGCACAGTGCAAAAGATTGTAAAATACAACTCAGGAAGTGTCTCTCCACAATGACTACTAACACATTAGTTATTTGTATAGATGGGTGAATCTACCTACATGGTACCTTTGACAATGCCAAAATCACAGGTCTGACAGTCTCCTCCACCAGAAGTAGAAAGTGTCCATCAGTTCAATCAAAATGATAGTGCTCATACTGCGTGGCACTAATGACCAATCATTTCTTCAGCCGCTTAAAATCTAGGTCATTTCTTAGACTTTCAAAGTTGAAGCCTTTTATATGTTTTAATAATACAAGTTTTGAAGTATTATAGCTAATTTTGTGATCTAGCTTTTCTGTGTTAGAAAGAACATTTTAAAATCCTGTGTGAGTAATGAATCAGGAGCAAGAGATCTATAAAGCACAGACATCAAATGCCTCTGCCCAGACAGTCTTCAGATTATACAAGATGTGTCACTTCCACTGAGTTGTAAGTATGGGGAAAGGTAGTTAATCTTTTTACAGGCATGGATCAGAACATAAACCATTGCTGTTGTTAGTGGAGTAGTGCAGATAAATTCTAACAAAGTAACAAGTAGACAATTTTCAAATAGAATACTCATCTGTTGTCCTTAATCATCGGATCTGTACAACTTCAGAGCCCACCTGGTATTGTGTAGCCTATTCTAACCCTTTAGGCATGACAGTCCTGAAAGCCCTCTGCTTGTTTTAGTGAGGACATAATGATTTTATTCCTTTCAATGTCCTAAGCAATGCTTCAAATTAACAATACACTTTCCTTGCAGAATCTGAGAGTAGACTATTGCAAATCTTTCTTCTCTAACCTTAGAACTTAAATGAGAAGCAAAGTTCAATTTTTCTATTGTACTCCTTTCATATGTCACGTAGTAAGTGAATTGACTATGCAGCAATCAAACCATTGAAAGAGCAAACATGAGTGAGGGTATGTCCAAAGCTTGTTTCCAGGGTGTAGACTAATATCTAAGAAATAAAATAAAGCCTGTTCCTATAGGTAAATTATCATGTACTATACTGAACTCTGAAAACGATGTTACTTTTAATGAAATGCATAGAAATCATGATATAGAATATAGTTATAAAATTCTGAAAGCTCAAAGTCTTATTTGTAAATCAAGGATTGAACTTGATTATCATGTCTTTGCCAAATACTCTAGATTTGGTAAAAAGCCCTATCTCATTATAATTTCTTTTAATGTGATTTCTAATAATTTAAACAGTGTAACATCATACATAATACATGTCAATATACTGTGCCAATATAGGATGTGATATAGCTATACGCCTCTTTTATATTTAAGATGTATGAACTCAATACATCCTGTTATCCAATGCAGCCAGGAAGACATTTGTGAAGAAAGTTAACTCAGTACTCTTTCCCTCAAAAGAAAGAAAAATTCTTTCTTTGGGTTTTGAGAACATTACCAAACATATGAATTATTTTCAATATAGCTCTAGATGAAAAATCATTATCAGTTAAAAGATAAACATGTACAGTATTTTATGATAATAAATATGTTAAATTAAAGGTCAATCCAGTAAACAAGTGAGGAAAAGAGTAAGCAGCAAAAATTGAACAGATCTATGAAAAGATAGGTTAGTATATATCTTTTCACTTATAAGTAAAATAATGATGATGACAAATATGATAATACTGACAATGATAATAACAGAAAGAAGCTTCTAGTCTTTTTAGGAACTTATAGTGCCTTTGGGGAAGAAAACCCCAAGACATCACAATCAAAATTTTAATGAGACTTCAAACCTTCAAAATACTGTCAGAGAAGCTGCTCCCTTTCCTTACTTTTTCAAAAGGAATTGAGAAATGTGAACGCTTAGAAAAAACAAAATATAGGCTGGCAGGAAGAAATTCCATCTTGTTGGGTCTCTGAAACAGCGGAGGACTGAACACTTGTAAACACGGTACCTTGAGCAATAGTTGCCTTATGGCTTGTAGTTTGAGGCCAAGAATAGCATGATAAACTTAGAATGTGTTTATCTCTTGGCAGCTTCATTTTACTTGCAAGCTGGGAGGGACAAAGACCAACAATTTTCCACCTACAAAGTGCATCTAAGCTGGCAGGCAGCTCAGTGAGTAAGTCAACTTGAACCTCCAGATCACAACTACTCTCAAAGACAGATGGACAGTTTTGGAATAGGGATGATTCAGCCTATATCTCAAGGCATTTATGGTTACAAAGTCCTGTAGCTGGGAGGGAGGTAATTGGAGTGGGGGGGAGCTTTAATTTGGAGACTTCACATACATTTAGTGCTATTTTAAGAGAAACGGTATGTGTGCAAATTTTTATAATTCCATGTTCATTGCTAGTTGAAAACAGGTAGGAAGGTGGCAGCATTTTAAGAACCTGTGTTTTCTCTCCAAAACAGAGAAAGCTAAACACTTCTTTCAAATACAGGTTTTATTCTGTTATTATTTTTTCACCTCTTTCATAAGAGTGAAAAGCACTGTTTATTCAATGGCTTACTGTCAATTATTTAATGACTGATTCTAAACCCAGGTAGACTTTTATGTTTTATCTTCAAATTACTTAATTTAGGATTAGTGTTAATTATATGAAGTGTTGGGGAAAGAGGAGTTTGGATGCTGTAATTTTGAAGACTGAGCAGAAGAACTTCTTGTTAAAAGGTTTGAGACATCTGCCGAAGTTGGGTTATTTGTGTAGTAGGGGTGTTATGTTTCAAATTATAGATATTTTGAGATCATAAAACAAAACTCTTTTTTTAACCCACTGAATTCATATGTTTTGCTCTCCATACAGTCCTCTTCTGCTTCAACACAGAGCAGATCACCCAAGATGATTCTGAATGCTTGGAAAGTGCAGGTAAAATCTTTTGGTATTGGGAGAGCCATTTTATGGATACAACATTGATCTGATTTCATAACAAATTGGGAAAAAGTATTATCAGAAGAAATATTCCAGCCTCTCTTGGTGAAACATTTCATGACTTAACAGAAAATACAATCAATTTCAGAATGGGAACTAAATATGATCAACTGTTTACTCAAGACTATCTGTAAGAAATGTGTTTCATGTGGAATAAAAGGATTTTTCATACTTACTTTTACAAGTTATTAAAAAGTAGACTTATAAAGAGAAAAAGTAATCAAAGCAATAAACACTGGAATGTTAGACTCTCTGTAGTTCTGAGAATGACTCATCATGGTTTCTTCCAGACAGTGGAAAATTAACATATTTTACACCCAGAAGAAATTAATGCAGTTGAGCCTGCCAAATTCCAATTCCTTTGCCATGCCACATGTCCAGAATAATTGTTTGTTTCCCCTGAGAAAGGTTTCCTGTGGACCTCCACTACGGCTCATGCTGGAGTTTAAATTCTGACAAGGAAGGGTAGTTATTTTTTCCAGTTGCATCTTGCAACCCTTAATTTGTTGAAGAGATCCAGACCAATCCAGACCAGTGTTATCTTTTTGCCTTTTATTCCATACTCTGACTACTCTACTTGCTCTGTTGGAATAATACCACTACATGGAAAACTAACTGGATTAAATATTTCTATCTTTTATTAACATGCCATTAGGAAAAGGGCTTCCCAGGTGGCGCTAGTGGTAAAGAACCTGAGTGCCAGTGCAGGAGACCTAAGAGATGTGGGTTTGATCCCTGGGTTGGGAAGATCCCCTGGAGGAGGGCATGCAACCCACTCCAGCATTCTTGCCTGGAGAATCTAATAGAGAGAGGAGCCTGGTGGGCTACAGTGTATGGGGTCACACAGAGTTGGACATGTCTGAAGCAACTTAGCATGCATGCATGCATTGGTAAAAAGGTGTTTTAAGAAACTGTTTTTTCTCTTGAGAACAACTCAATGTATCTATTCTTTAAGTTTTATAAGGATTTTAAAACTTCAATTTGGATTAATAAATGGTCACTATTAGAATTGGACACGACTGAGCGACTTCACTTTCACTTTTCACTTTCATGCATTGGAGAAGGAAATGGCAACCCACTCCAGTGTTCTTGCCTGGAGAATCCCAGGGACGGGGGAGCCTGGTGGGCTGCCATCTATGGGGTCACACAGAGTCAGACACAACTGAAGTGACTTAGCAGCAGCAGCAGCAGCATTAGACACACGGGATGCCACTGAGTCCATTGCAATTGTGAATTGCAACTCCATGCTGTTAAAGGTGAATCGGTCCCACCCAGAAAGCAGACATATTTAATTGAAATTTGTCATTCTCATTGTCAAATCATCACTTTTTAAATACAAGTGTTTCAACTACTATCATGTCTATTTTGTGGAATCAGAAGTGCATGCTTTCTGAAAGAATACAGAAGGTAAGTCTCTCTCTCTCTCACTTCATTTCCACAGTACTTGTTGCCTTCTTCTCCTTCCCACTTAACTATCCAAATATTGGAGAAGCTACAGTCTCGATAAAAATAGGACTATATCCTGAAAGGAGAAACTGTTCAAAATGAGTGAGAACCCAAGGGGAAAAATAAGGCAAGGTAATTTTAAAAAGAATCTTCAAAATTTTTATCAACAACAAAAATGCCAGAATTTTAAGTCAGTGATTTAACTCCCTTTACAGATATTCTAAATGCCAGAATGTATTCTCACAAAGGAAGGAATGTTAGTGATGATTCTATTTGCCCCACAGTCCTTGGAGACATGCATTATAATGGAGAAAGGTAGTTAATTAGGAATTAGAAAGGAAAAGTAAAATGAGCCAGAATAGGAAATAAGTGTTTCTCTTTTTTTGGAAAAAAACAAAAGGGCACACATGGAGACTGTCATAGCCACTACAGGCTGAGAGAAAGAAGGAAGGTTGCCCATGTTCTGAGAACATGGAGTTCTGTCCAGGGAGAGAACGTAAGATGGTGCAAAACGACAAAACGCACTATCAAGGCGATAAATGCCCAGAAGATCTGGATCTCTTAACAAAAGTGGGCTTCTCTTATCTACCAAAGCCTAGAATAATTTGTTGTTTCTAGCTTTTATTGTCATAACCTGGCATATATACAAAAGCTTTGAAAAATCTGAAAACAGAAAAAGTTTCTTCTCTTCTCTATGCCAGGGGAGACATTCTGCCAACTACCTCTTAACTTAAAAGGGAGAATCCAGTCCAATGAGACTAAGTGAGATGGCTGGAATGTAAAAACATCACTGTCCAGTACAAACATCCAGAGAACACTTTCCATTTAAAAGTGTCTTGCTGCTGAACAAACATAGCTAACTCCCTTGAAGATTATTTTAGCCCCCATTGCCTTTGCACAAAGATTCCTCATGTTACTCTGAGATGGTCCTTTCATTACACTGAGAACAGGCTATCTCTATTTGAGTGTGATGAGAAAATTAAGCCACTGAGGCAGATTGAAAGTTTGGCTCTGAACCACGCCATTGGAAGGACGTTCAAATGTTTACCAATGCTTTTCCTTGGCTGCACAGTACCTGCACCTGTGTTTTATGCTAAGAAAATATTTCCGTCCCCAAGAATATTTAAACTGCTTAAATTCAAAACACAGAAGACAACTGTAACTCTCTGTTAAGGGCCTGATTATTCTACTTTTGTAGAGAATTCCAATCCAATTTTAGCTTCTTCCTACCAAAATTTTTCCCCACATTCTCTTCCTACTCTTTCCTCCACCTACATTTTGGCTAATCCCCTGACCAATAGGATTTTCATTGGAGCAGCCAATAAAAACAGAGATAAAGCATCCCCAGCATTTCATATAGAAATATAATCCCTTTACAATTATGTATATTGGCCCCAAATTAAAGCAAGCCCAATTTTAATTCTTTTGAGTTTTGATTCCTAATATTAACTACATTCAATACTTTTCTCAGGACTCAAAATTTATTAAGTCAACTCCTGAAAGTCTATTCCCTACAAGCAAACTCATTGAAAGTTACTTTGCTGAAAGCCTAGTACTTTTACCAGCTAAATTTTAAAATATAAATTACACCAGTCCATATTAGAAAGGATAGTTTCACCATCTCTTCAAGATTTCTATATAGTTCACCATTTTTCAATTTGTCTTCATAATAGCATCATATGGAATGCTCAATTCCTCTCTCCTCCAATAAAAATATATATCCATAAAAATATATCTATCAGGAAAATATTTTCATGAAAAACATTTTCATTAAAAGAACATTTACATGTTCACAAAAATGTAGTTTTGAATAGGCATTTGAATATATTATTGTGCATAAACATATTTTGAATGCAGTCTTATGAATATATTCTTATGACCCTCAGATTTTTCCCTCTCTCTGATCTAGCTCCCTTATTACATCTTATTATTTCATTCTCCTCTTTCACTGTACATCAATCTCCCTCTTCATTCATCAGCCCTAAATCCATTTCCAGTTTATCCCCTAGGGAGGACAACCAGACAAACTGGACTAGAACATTCCTATTTCTTCACTTGTGGTAGATAAAATAGTATCTGTTAAATATTTTAGTGTCCCTTTTCCCTCTCAAATGACTTCTAGTTTGAACGATCTCTTATGTGGTTCCTTTCTTGTGGTTCTTCTCTTGAGTGCTCTATCACTGTCCTCTGCAGACATGTGTTGTTTGATGGTAGGCCTAGCTATCAATACTCAGCCTCTACTTTTTATTTCAGTTCCTTTCAGTTATAGAAGTAGTCAAGGAGAGACAAATTAAAATGACTGAAAACACTGTGAGGAAAGCAAAATAAAAATTGTCAAATAAAACTTTTCTGGAAATGCCAACGGTTTGGAAAACTACTCCACATAATACAACATACTGTAAATGTGCTCAAATAGTTAAAAGAAACACACACACATACACACACACAAATGTGTGTGCATGATAAGATTTTTTTTTTTAAATCAAACTGACCTTGAGAAAACTGTCTTTTCAGGGAGAAGTCTAGACTCAAATAAGGAGAAGTAGGACAGGAAGAAGGGGTATTTAAAATAGCCCCTAGGATGACTGTGATAAGACCCTCTAGGAAAGCAAGAGTCACTGAGAATATAACATAAACTCATGCAAACTAAGACATCAATACCACCATTTCAATCAGTTCAGTTCAGTTCAGTTCAGTCACTCAGTCATGTCCGACTCTTTGCGACCCCATAGACCGCAGCACACCAGGCCTCCCTGTCCATCACCAACTCCCGGAGATACTCAAACTCATGTCCATTGAGTTGGTGATGCCATCCAACCACCTCATCCTCTGTCGTCCCCTTCTCCTCCCGCCTCCAATCTTTCCCAACATCAGGGTCTTTTCCAATAAGTCAGTTCTTTGCATAAGGTGGCCAAAGTATTGGAGTTTCAGCTTCAGCATTAGTTCTTCCAAGGAATATTCAGGACTGATTTTCCTTTAAGATTGACTGGTTGGATCTCCTTGTAGTCCAAGGGACTCTCAAGAGACTTCCCCGACACCAGTTCAAAACCATCAATTCTTCAGCTCTCAGCTTTCTTTATAGTCCAACTCTCACATCTATACATGACTACTGGAAAACCATAGCTTTGACTAGATGGACCTTTGCCAGCAAAGTAATATCTCTGCTTTTCAATATGCTGTCTAGGTTGGCCATAACTTTTCTTCCATTTACCATCATTTACTGAATGTTTCCTCTAGGCCTGGAACTACTCTATGCAGTTATCTTATTTAATCTTCTAAGCAACTCTTTAACTTACATGTTATTATTTTCATGAAGAAACTTATATTCAAGGAAGTTTCCCAACTTGCACAAAAGTGATACCAATACTACATAACAAAGGTAGGAAAGGAACACAGGACCTCTGAACTCCATATCTTATGACCCTCAAATTACACAAAGAAAATCTAAGGTAGCTATAAAAAACCAATATGTATACATGAGGTATATATAATAAGTATGCTATGTAAACTTTTGCATTCATTTAATGATTATAAAAATGCAAGACTTGCAGAAAAAAAATCTTCAGGAAAGAAAGTAGTTAGTGGGAAGGTGACATTTTTGGTACTTAGAAATAAAGGAGAGGAAAAAATTAAGCATTTCTTCACTGCTGTGAAGCTAACTAAAAAATTTTAAACTCTTTAAAAAATATTTAAAACTCAGCACATTGGCATATTTTGAACACTAAAATATATTATAATTTAAATAATGTTTAAATAATCCTTAAGTTTATTAATCTTATTAAACACTAAATATATATTGACATATTTGTTAGTGTTATGACATGATAAGGGTTGATATGAAACATAATTAAGATGGTTGGTTAGCATTCCCCAAATAAACATATTCTTACATAGATTTGCCAGCAGAGTTTTGATGAAGTTACCACCTCCTTGTTCCATAGGAATAGAATCAGGCAAGCTGGTTTTAGAAAAGGCAGAGGAACCAGAGATCAAATTGCCAACATCCACTAGATCATGGAAAAAGCAAGAGAGTTCCAGAAAAACATCTATTTCTGCTTTATTGACTATGCCAAAGCCTTTGACTGTGTGGATCACAATAAACTGTGGGAAATTCTGAAAGATGGGAATACCAGACCACCTGATCTGCCTCTTGAGAAATTTGTATGCAGGTCAGGAAGCAACAGTTAGAACTGGGCATGGAACAACTCCAAATAGGAAAAGGAGTTCGTCAAGGCTGTATACTGTCACCCTGCTTATTTAACTTATATGCAGAGCACATCATGAGAAACGCTGGACTGGAAGAAGCACAAGCTGGAATCAAGATTGCTGGAAGAAATATCAATAACCTCAGATATGCAGATGACACCACCCTTATGGCAGAAAGTGAAGAGGAACTCAAAAGCCTCTTGATGAAGGTGAAAGTGGAGAGTGAAAAAGTTGGCTTAAAGCTCAACATTCAGAAAATGAAGATCATGGCATCCGGTCCCACCACTTCATGGGAAATAGATGGGGAAACAGTGGAAACAGTGTCAGACTTTATTTTTCTGGGCTCCAAAATCACTACAGATGGTGAATGCAGCCATGAAATTAAAAGACGCTTACTCCTTGGAAGGAAAGTTATGACCAACCTAGATAGCATATTCAAAAGCAGAGACATTACTTTGCCAACAAAGGTTCGTCTAGTCAAGGCTATGGTTTTTCCTGTGGTCATGTATGGATGTGAGAGCTGGACTGTGAAGAAGGCTGAGCGCCAAAGAATTGATGCTTTTGAACTGTGGTTTTGGAGAAGACTCTTGAGAGATCCAAGAGATCTGCAAGGAGATCCAACCAGTCCATTCTGAAGGAGATCATCCCTGGGATTTCTTTGGAAGGAATGATGCTAAAGCTGAAACTCCAGTACTTTGGCCACCTCATGCGAAGAGTTGACTCATTGGAAAAGACTCTGATGCTGGGAGGGATTGGGGGCAGGAGGAGAAGAGGACGACAGAGGATGAGATGGCTAGATGGCATCACCGACTCGATGGACGTGAGTCTGAGTGAACTCCGGGAGTTGGTGATGGACAGGGAGGCCTGGCGTGCTGCGATTCATGGGGTCGCAAAGAGTCGGACATGACTGAGCGACTGATCTGATCTGATCTGATCTGATACAGGCTGCACCTCTTCCAGATATGAATAGGTATCTATTGATTGAAAGTGTTGTGACAAATGTTTTCCCATGTGCTTTGCATGTTTCCAAACTCATGAAACACATGAGTGTGCTTGTGAACCCATGTTTACATAAGTGTTAGAAATGGGACAACTCTTATATTCAGTATCAATTTACTTGGGGCCAGGGAAAAGAATTCTTATTGGTATAGCTTTATTGCTACAGTAGGTTAAAAAAGAGAGAGAGAGTTGGGAATATTAAAATCACCAGGAGCACTAAAAACAAAACAAAACTTGAATTCAGATATTAAGGTTTATTTTCAAATTTTATTGGGGAATTAATTAAAGAGCTGTAAGTTTTGTCATGTGATGTGTGCAAAACTAGAAAATATTCAGTAAATATTCTGAAAGGAGTCTTTATCACAAAAATACTGTACGCATTTGCATACAATGCTTAAAAGCAGAATGGGATATACAGGCTCAGACTTTACTTACCCAGAGAAACATATTTATCCCCTTTTCAGTAGGGGTAAATATTTTCTGATACCACCTAAAAAATATACTGTTCAATGTTAAAAATAATTCTGAATCTGCCATAATATTCTTGTGCTCTCACCATTAGTATGATAAAATAATCTAATTTTTAAAATTTAAAATAATCTCTTTTTAAAATTCTAAAATCTCTCTTTAGATATCAAGTGGTTCTTCAAATCAATATTTTGATTATTTAATTTAAATGACTCACAAACATATGGATTAGCTTTCATTGAATGACACATGATATTAAAAATTAAGGCAAAATGTTCTTGGCATAATATAATTCTGTTTGAGCTTATAAAAAATGTTTGAAAACTACTGATTCTGTATTTTTCATATTAAAATACATCTGGGTGTGTCCCAAAGTGTGAACAAATAAAATTTTCTTTTAAAATTCTTTTATGTCTCAAGAACAATCTCAAAATTTAAATTTTACAAACACTATAGTTTTACATTCAATATTCTCTTGCATTTTTGAATTGCTCCATTTTTTCAATTAACTATATTTTTACTCATATAAGTTAATTATTAAATTTAATTATTCAACTAATAAATAGCATTTATTGGTTTTACCCCAAGAGGATGACCCAGAGGGATGTATGAGGAGGTAGGTGGGAGGGGGTTTCAGGATGGGGAACACATGTACACCCGTGGCAGATTCATGTTGATGTATGGCAAAACCAATACAATATTGTAAAGTAATTAGCCTCCAATTAAAATAAATAAATTAAAAAAAAAGAAAGAAAATGATAGCAATACTCAATATCTAGGTAGAGGAAGCAAGGTTAACTTGTAATTCTGTACATGTTCTGGTTTTTACATCAAATATGTGTGACTTCAGACGTATATGTGTGATATGTGTGTTCCAACTAAATATACATGTACAAATATTGTCCAGTCACACTGTAACTTACAGTAATATTACTACTTAGCAAAAAAAAAAAAAAGAAAGGAAAAGGGTATCAGAAAGGAATGACAAATGAACCAAGGAAGTAAAGAAGCAATAAAAAGAAGGAGAAGAAGGAAGAGAGAGAAGGAGGATGGGTAAAAATTAGTTTCACAGGTTGAGGTAACTGACCAGCCATTCCCTTCAAGAGCATTTAATTTGGAATAAGCATGAAATGGGAGCTGCCAATCCATAGTCTGAAATTCCGATCCCCATTCCAGGGAATTTGAAAATAAACCTTAATATCTGAATTCAAGTTTTGTTTTGTTTTTAGTACTCCTGGTGATTTTAATATTCCCAACTCTCTCTCTTTGTTTTAACCTACTGTAGCAATAAAGCTATACCAATAAGAATTCTTTTCCCTGGCCCCAAGTAAATTGATACTGAATATAAGAGTTGTCCCATTTCTAACACTTACGTAAACATGGGTTCACAAGCACACTCATGTGTTTCATGAGTTTGGAAACATGCAAAGCACATGGGAAAACATTTGTCACAACACTTTCAATCAATAGATACCTATTCATATCTGGAAGAGGTGCAGCCTGTATCAGATCAGATCAGATCAGATCAGTCGCTCAGTCGTGTCCGACTCTTTGCGACCCCATGAATCGCAGCACGCCAGGCCTCCCTGTCCATCACCAACTCCCGGAGTTCACTCAGACTCACGTCCATCTCTCACACAATGTGCTGCCACTGAGGACTCTTTGGGATTTTTAAAATTATTTTTTATTTAAATTATTGACATCATAGAGATCATCCCTAGGTCAGCACATCTTAGTGGTCAGCCAGTTATTACTCAAGACTTTGTGCTTGAAAACCTTGGGCCTGTAAGCCTTCCACATTTTGTCATTAACTTGTATTTTTTAATTTCTTATTTCTAAATCCAATATACTATGGTTATTCACACAAAAATTCTAAACAAAACATTAGATTTACAAATGGAATATAGTAACATACATATAATATGTATATATGTATGTATGCATGTATATACATATGTGTGTGTGTGTGTGTGTGTGTGTGTATGTATGTTGTTTCATCACTAAGCTGTGTCCACTGCTTTACTGACCCTGTGGATTGTAGCCTGCCAGGCTCCTCTGCCCATGGGATCTCCCAGGCAAGAATATAGAGTTGGCTGCCATTTCCTTCTCTAAAGGATCTTACCAACCCAGGGATTAAATACACATCTCCTGCATTTGCTAGGCAGATTCTTTACCACTGAGCCACCAATGTATTTTATCTATCTATATATATGTGTGTAGAATTATACAACTTTATTTCATTACTTTCTTTGTGCTTATGTACCTTACAATGAAAAATGCTATCTTTATTATTTTGATTATAGTAATTATTTCATGAATAAATGTATATGTGGCAAAATACCATGTTATATGTTTGATACATATGTAGTTTAATATATAACTACAAATAATGCAATGTCAATTATAAAGCTACATAAAAAACTTTTAAGATGTATTATTTATTTAAAAGTAACCAGTACTATGTGTGAGATGATAATCATATGATTCTTCAACTTTAAGAAATAAACTTCCTGGTCTCAAAATAGATTTCATCTCCCTAACTAGTTTCTGCTTTATTTTGTAGGTGGAAAAATCTTGAACTGCACCTGGAAAGGCTGGGGTATGCAATACTTTTTTTAAAGACTTGATTAACACCTGCTTAAATACTTTTTTCCAATCTTTAATTAAACAGTTAAGGTAGGACTTCATTTCTAGATATACAATCAGACCAAGTCTGAATAAAACTCTACAGCTGCTAATTTCCCTTTCCAAAGAGAGAGTTAAATACCAAAAGGTTTTTAACTTTCTAAAAAGAAATCCCTTCACTTTATAAAAGAAACAAAACCCTCAGAATAGAAAAAATATATAAGTAGAGAAATAATCGCAACCAACTTTTGATGCTGAAAATTACAGACACATTATTTTCCCCCTCATTCTAGGAGAATTATCTAAAGATTTCAAAATAAAATTCAGTCAATAAAATAATGTTAGCATATTTTTCCCAACATATCAACTATGAGTACTACTTTAGAATCAATAATGGTCTCAACATCTAAAAATAATAATATTAATAAGTTGTGAAATTCTAGACTAGTCATCAGTAAAATAAGGACTTCATTATAATTCCTCAATTAACATTGAGCATCACTCAGATTCTAGAAGGCAAAGTGAAAAGATATATATATATACACACACACACACACACACACATACGTATGGTATTTATACTTAAAGTATATAATAGTTAAGTTGATATTTATAAAATAGTTATAGCTATACTCTTTTCATAAGCATATATCACATTTCTTGCCTCACTTTCTGATTTGCAGAATTTTAGGCCTTTTTTCAGCCCCTGGACTAGTTAAAATTTTCTTTTTAAATAGTGTATTATACCTGTAAGGAAGAAGAGGAGGAAAGAGAAAGGGAGGAGAGAGAATGACAGAGGAAGGAGGGAAAAGGGAGAGAATAGGAGCAACCATGTGATAGCATCATAGCATCCTAGCTGTTTCAAGGCTAATGGTCCTGGTTTAGTTAGAATAACAACTGTTGCTGGCAATTTTCAATGCACATGCACAAGATCAGTCCTAGCTACTTTCGTTGTGTGTGCAGACTGCCGCTTGGGAAGGAAGATAAAGACGACTAATGAGAACATTTTTATTAGAGAGGTAGTCAAGCACTCAATTCTGAAGCCAGACTGTGTGTTTGAATTGTATCTCTACTTGCTATGTAACCTCTGGCAAGTCACTTAATCACTCTGTGTCCATTTTCTCCTGTGCAAATTGGGGATGTTAAGCAAGCATGCTTCACCAGGGTTGTTACGAGTTTTAAATATGTTTGTGTATTGAAACGGTTCAGAAAATGTTTGTTATATGCTTAATACAAATTTGTATACTATGGCAACCCACTCCAGCATTCTTGCCTGGAAAATTCCATGGACAGAGGAGCCTGGTGGGCTACAGTTCATAGGGTTGCAAAGAGTCAGACACGACTGACTACCTTTCACTTTCATTTTCATCCTACCCATGATGGTTGAATTGGTACACAGCTTCATGAAGCTGTATCACAACATAAAATTTACAAAAGAGTTTTACCAAGAAATAGTTATTTATTCCACTATAGTACTCAAAATGCATGATTCCACATTAAAAATTCATTGAAATAACAGCATAAGGGTTTTTATAATATTCAAAATTAAAACAACTTAAGTAAATTATAGAGGTTCTTTTGAAAATCAAAACTTCTTTTGAAAATTTCTAAAATAACAAATTAATTCAATCCTAAACTTATTAATATAAATACCCTGCAGTAAAATGTTAATTTTTAATGAATTCCAAGTGAGCTAATAGCAAATGAATTTCAGGTGACATAATAGTGAATGTTAACATATATTAGCCATATAATAACTATCTGGCCAGATTATGAGGCACCCATAAAAGACTTTAGTAAAGAGTGAAGAACAACACTGGAAGCCTAGAGCATTCATGAAATAGTTGGAACTTCCTGGTCATCATCCCTATACACTAATTCCAGTATTACTCTCCAGTAATCTGTGAAAACAAAGCTTAGGAAAGGCTAATACTTTTAGGAATAATTAAATAACTATAAAAATTAGGACATTAAGCGAAATAAGAATGATTGAGTAAAGGAAGGTATTATTCATAACAAAATGTGCTTGACTGCTTCAATGAAGATTTTATAGAATTTTAGTGGGCAATGTTAGTATTCTACCAAGATTCAATCAGTGGTAAGTACAAGCTGGAGTTAGAAAAGGCAGAGGAAACAGAGATCAAATTGCAAACATCTACTGGATCATAGAAAAAGCAAGGGATTCCCCAAAAAACATCTGCTTCGTTGACTGCGCTAAAGCCTTTGACTGTGTGGATCAGAATGGATTTGGAAAATTCATCAAGAGATGGGAATAGCATACCACCTTAACTGCCTCCTGAGAAACCTGTATGCAGGTCAAGAAGCAACAGTTAGAACCAGACATGGAACAACAGACTGATTCAAAATTGGGAAAGGTGTACATCAAGGCTGTATATTGCCACCTTGCTTATTAATTAATATGCAGAGTACATCACACAAAATGCCAGGCTGGATAAAACTCAAGCTGGAGTCAAGATTGCCAGGATAAATATCAGTAACCTCAGATATGCAGATGCTGCTGCTGCTGCTGCTAAGTCACTTCAGTCATATCCGACTCTGTGCGACCCCATAGACGGCAGCCCACCAGGCTCCCCCATCCCTGGGATTCTCCAGGCAAGAACACTGGAGTGGGTTGCCATTTCCTTCTCCAATGCATGAAAGTAAAAAGTGAAAGTGAAGTCGCTCAGTCGTGTCCGACTCCTAGCGACCCCATGGACTGCAGCTTTTCAGGCTCCTCCATCCATGGGATTTTCCAGGCAAGAGTACTGGAGTGGGTTGCCATTGCCTTCTCCGATATGCAGATGACACCACCCTAATTGCATAAAGTGAAGAGGAACTAAAGAGCCTCTTGATGAAGCTGAAAGAGGAGAGTGGAAAAGCTGGCTTAAAACTCAACATTAAAAAAACGGTCATGGCATCTGGTCCCATCATGTCATGGCAAATAGATGGGGAAAAATGGAAAGGGCAGCAGAGTTTCTTTTCTGGGTTCCAAAATCATTGCAGATGGTGACTGCAGCCATGAAATTAGAAGATGCTTTCTCCTTGGAAGAAAATCTATGACCAACCTAGACAGCATATTACAAAGCAAAGACATCATTTTGTGAACAAAGGTCCATATAGTCAAAGCTATGGTTTTTCCAGTAGTCATGTATGGATGTGAGAGTTGGACCATAAAGAAGGCTGAGCACTGAAGAATTGATGCTTTTGAACTGTGGTGCTAGAGAAAACTCTTGAGAGTCCCTTCGACTGCAAGGAGATCAAACCAGCTAATCCCAAAGGAAACCAACCCTGAGTATTTATTGGAAGGACTGATGCTGTAGCTGAAGTTCCAATCCTTTGGCCATCTGACATGAAGAGTAGACTCATTGGAAAAGACCCTGATGATGGGAAAGATTGAGAGCAGGAGAAGAAGGGGGCAACAGAGGATGAGATGGTTGTATTACATCACCAACTCAATGGACATTGAGCAAACTTCGGGAAACAGTGAAGGACAGCAAGCCTGGTGTGTTGCAGTCCATGGGGTCACAAAGTGTCAGACATTACTTGGCATTTGAACAACACACCTACCCCCAGCTGCTAGTAGTGTTCCTTCTTCTCTGGAGCAACAACCTCATCACGTGAGAGCCGTCTCACCAGAGAGGTGCTCTCCCGCACCTCATGCTTAGTGCTTGGGACATGGCACATCTAAAATCAGTTACAACTTAAATCCTTTTCCTGGGCTCTGTTTCTACAGAAACCAACCTAAGAGACCAATAATTTTCATTTCCTCCTTAAAAATCAATCAAGAAGAAATATATCTAGGATTGAGGTAAACTATAAGAAGCATTACTTAAATATGATCGCTAGTACCTATTAAAACAGTGAATTAATTTTTTCTATCATTATTATTTCAAGAAGATTAAGTCTTTTTGTAGTGTTTATGTGTATATATTGGCTTCCCTGGTGGCTCAGACAGTAAAGAATCAGTCTGCAATTCACAAGACCCTGGTTTGATCCCTGCATTGTGAAGATCCCCTGGAGAAGGAAATGACAACTCATTCTAGTATTCTTGCCTTGATATATAATATGATTTCTAGACCACAATTGCATATAATATACAATTGTGCAAGGCATTTTGTTATGTGGTTTCATATAACAACATATGAATTGAATCAATGCTGATTGATATTGAAAGGTTGTTGGAGAACCACGAAAGATGCTGGGATTATTGGCCTCCAGAGGAGAAGAATTCAATCTGGGGCCAGAGATGAGGCTTGATTGCTCAGAGCTTTTGTTTAATAAAGTTTTATTAAACTATAAAAGATACAGAGAAAGCTTCTGACATAGACATCAGAAGGGAGCAGAAAGAGTGCCCCCTCACTAGTGTTAGCAATGGAATTACATACTTTTAATTAGTTATTACAGTGAATCAAAAGAACGTCTGGAGGTTGTAAAGACCTTACTAGACCCACTCCCATAATTTACATTTTAAGATAACAGGATTAGTCAGAAGGTTTTTTCCAGAAACTGTCCTCAAGCAGGACACATTCAGATCAGATCAGTTGTTCAGTCGTGTCCGACTCTTTGCGACCCCATGGACTGCAGCACGCCAGGCCTCCCTGTCCATCACCAACTCCCAGAGTTCATTCAGACTCAGGTCCATTGAGTCAGTGATGCCATCCAGCCACCTCATCCTCTGTCATCCCCTTCTCCTCCTGCCCCCAATCCCTCCCAGCATCAGAGTCTTTTCCAATGAGTCAACTCTTCGCATGAGGTGGCCAAAGTACTGGAGTTTCAGCTTTAGCATCATTCCTTCCAAAGAAATCCCAGGGATGATCTCCTTCAGAATGGACTGGTTGGATCTCCTTGCAGTCCAAGGGACTCTCAAGAGTCTTCTCCAAAACCACAGTTCAAAAGCATCAATTCTTTGGCGCTCAGCCTTCTTCACAGTCCAGCTCTCACATCCATACATGACCACAGGAAAAACCATAGCCTTGACTAGACGAACCTTTGTTGGCAACGTAATGTCTCTCCTTTTGAATATGCTATCTAGGTTGGTCATAACTTTCCTTCCAAGGAGTAAGCGTCTTTTAATTTCATGGCTGCATTCACCATCTGCAGTGATTTTGGAGCCCCAAAAAATAAAGTCTGACACTGTTTCCACTGTTTCCCCATCTATTTCCCATGAAGTGGTGGGAGCAGATGTCATGATCTTCATTTTCTGAATGTTGAGCTTTAAGCCAACTTTTTCACTCTCCATTTTCACCTTCATCAAAAGGCTTTTGAGTTCCTCTTCACTTTCTGCCATAAGGGTGGTGTCATCTGCATATCTGAGGTTATTGATATCTCTCCCGGCAATTTTGATTCCAGCCTCTGTTTCTTCCAGTCCAGCGTTTCTCATGATGTACTCTGCATACATTATTGCTATATAATCCTAAGGAATGTAGAGGGGGAAAAAAAAACTTTTCCTTTCCTCCTCCTTGAGAATTCCAGACTTCTCTCTCCTCCTCAAGAACCCCAGACCTCTCTCCTTGGGGATCCCTAGACTTCCTATCAACCTGCCTAGGAATTGACTCTCTCATTATCAACACATTTATTTGTGGAAATTCAGAAGAAAATGTAGTCAAAGAAGTGTATCAGCATTATTTAAATCTGTTTAATAATTATTTTTCTACCTTTGTTATTCTTAATGGATCTAAGAATTTTATAACTTGAACAGTATAAGTTAAAATATCTTGGTGATCCAAAAATACACCTGGAGGAATGTGATACACTTTCCCTGGACTGGTAAAATATCTGCAGATATTTAATAGGTATTAAGTCAATTCTCTACAGGGCTAAACTTAAAATTGAAGTTCTTTTCAGAATATAAAATAAATCTTAAGAATTAAATACATTATCATCTTTTGCTACATTATCTTTCTCTTTTACTACATTGTCTGCTACGTTGTTAAAAATGGGGATAGCCTTAATCTGAAAAGCTATAATTCTCAAGGAGCTTCATATTTTTGACATTTTCTAAGATTTATGGTCATCTAGTTAGTAAATTCTGTATTGATGCTTGTATAGATTAACTCTTTCCCCAGGTTACTAAGGATGACAAGAATAGATATTAAGAGAAGCAAATGTTGATCATGCTTCATTGATCCACTTGCCTATTGACTTAAGAAACAATAAGAAATTGCTAGGCTGTCATGAACATGACCTCTTATACTTGCAGTTATTCCACCTCCCACAGGATTTCATTGAACGTGGCACATGGTCCTCTTGGTATACACTGTCAGTTGGACAAGTGGTAACTGACAGAATTCCTTAAGACAAATAGGGCCGGTAGGATATGAGAGCAGAAAATAGGCAGAATGATTGTGGGAAATAGGCAACACAATAATGCTGACATACTTCTTTGAGTGCATTTTCTTCCACAACTAAAGTTTACGTTTAGCCCTATATTGAACTGGCCAAGCCAGCACTCATTCCAGGCCTCTTTTCTCTCAAACTCATTGCAAATAGAATGATTTTGTGTATGTATGTGAAGGGAACAGGGATTACTGGATATTTGAAATGCTTTAATTTCACTTATTTTTGAGCCAACCTGCAACTGAAAGATGTCTAGCACTTTGCAAACTAAGGATGCTGCGGCTAACAAAAGTCTATTTAAACAGAAGTAGAAAGATACTCTTTGGTTCTGAAATGGGATGTTTGGAAACACAAGGATAACCCAAGAGGCCAGTACACAGACAGAAAGAGTGATGAGGGAAGACAACAGGGGAAAGGAAGGAGGTTGAAGGCGAGGCCAAGTGAGGAGAAACAAGCTGAACTATAATCTACAGTTGTTGAGGCACGTGATACTTACTGTAACTGAGCTCACTGAGTATTACCAGTATTTGTGTTAAAAATTGGCAAGAAAGGTCTCTGGAAATTCTGGAAGGCCCATCAGATGAGTTAAAAGGGGAGGGGACTTACCGTTTTATGAATACAGAAATATCAAATTTCCAAAATTCAAGGAAAAGGGATATAATCTTAACTTGAAAGTCATGTCATATTTGGCAAAAAGGAAGGAAATATGACAAGTTCACTAGTTCCAAAGTTCTCCCTCAAGTTTCCTCATGTTGGCAATGTTTTACAAATGAAAACATCATCATCTAAATTCATGACCTTAGCATTTCTGTTTAAAAGGTTTTGATACTCATGATGTAGCTTCTCCAAATTCTCAAAGACATTCAAAATACCTATAAGATGGATTTCAAACCTTGATACACACACACACACACACACACATATAAAATCAATCACAACATGAAGCTCTGTGGTCAATCCCTTAGCAGTCCCTTTGAAGGGATTTTAAAATTGGTTGGATGCAGAATGTTTATAAACAAGCACAATGATTTATGTATGTTTAGCTGCCAAAAAGAAAGGAAAACTGCCCAAATGAAATAAGGTTAGAAAACCTTTCTCTCCATCACTCCACAGATTCTACTTAACTCTGAAGTTCAAGATAATTATGGCCTAAGAATTAGGCATCAGTTTATCTAATAAAAGATGCTTATTCTGAAATTGAGGGGATGGAAAAAGGTATTTTATGCAAATGGAAATTTTAAAAAGCCAGAGTCTCAATACTTATATCAGACAAAGTGACTTTAAAATAAAGACTGCTAAAAGAGGCAAAGAAGGCCACTATATAATGATCAAGGTATCAATCCAAGAAGATGTAACAATTGTAAATACTTATGCATCCAACATAAGAGCCCCTAAATATATGACAGCTATTAACTCATTATTGACCAAGGGATTTTTGCAGAAACTAATACCTGTGGCCAGCACTTTTTATTTTAGCCAGATGAAAATTCATTCTGATCGTTCACTAACACTTTGCAGGTATTACATTCAATAGTTATACCCAACACACCTATAAAGTCTTCTAATTTTCATGAAATGTTGTCTTCATTCCACTCTTTTGTAGAAGCATATGGAAACACACACACACATATATGCATACATACACACACACTGATACATACACACATAGTGGAATACTGCATAGCCATGAAAAAATAAAATAATTCCATTTGCAACAGCATGGATTGACTTGGAGGATTATTATGATAAGTTAAATAAGTCAGACAGAGAAATGCATGTATTATATGATATCCCTTATATGTATAATCCCCCCCCAAAATACAACAAACTAGTGAATATAATAAAAATAGAGCAGACTCACAGGTATAGAGAACAAATTAGAAGTTATCAGTGGGGAGAAGCAGATTCACAGATACAGAGAGAACAAACAAGATGTCATCAGAAGGGCAATAGAGGAGTAGGAGATTAAGAGATACAAACTTATGTACAAAATAAGCTTCAAGGATATATTGTATGACATAGGGAATACAGCTAATATTTTATAATAACTAAAAATGGAGTATATTCTTTAAAAATGTGTAAGTCACTATGCTGTACAAGTTATATATGATATTGTACATCAACTATACTTCAATAAAAAAGATGTTTCTCCTGAGATAGTTAAGATATACTCTCCAAATATCCTTCATCACTTCCATTTAGTGGTTAGACTCTGATAACATAACTGGGCATAAAGAAGATGAACAATGAAAAGGGAGTTTGGCATCTGAGAGATATGAACTTATTGAAAGCCCCAAGAGAAATTTTTGTAGAAATTTTAATCTATCTTATATTGAGTTGATTAAGAATGTGCAAGAGCCAAGCAATGAAGTGGAAGAATCTCTATTCAGTCCAACAGATCCATACCAGAAGAGCGCTCACTAACCACTGACTATACCTGCCCAGCTCCCTTATAACTGCAGAACTGAAGAGGGCATGGAGTCAGTCCCCAAGTAGATGGCACGTAAAGTTTAGGACAATGAAATTTATTCACAGATATGAGATCTGAAAAGATCTATTTTAAACTCAAATAGATAAATGGACTTCACAGATGGTGCTAGTGGTAAAGAACCTGCCTGCCAATGCCAGAGATGTAAGAGACGTGAGTTCTACCCCTGTGGTGGGAAGATGCCCTGGAAGAGGGCATGGCAACCCACTCCAGCATTCTTGCCTGGAGAATCCCATGGACAGAGGAGCCTGGTGGACTAGAGTCCATGGAGTTATAAAGAGTCAGTTCAGTTCAGTTCAGTTCAGTTGCTCAGTCGTGTCCAATTCTTTGCGGCCCCATGGACTGCAGCACGCCAGGCTTCCCTGTCCATCACCAACTCCCGGAGTTTACCCAAACTCATGTTCATTGAGTTGGTGATGCCATCCAACCATTTCATCCTCTGTCATCCCCTTCTCCTCCCATCTTCAATATTTCCCAGCATCAGAGTCTTTTCAAATGAGTCAGTTCTTCTCATCAGGTGGCCAAAGTATTGGAGTTTCAGCTTCAGCATTAGTCCTTCCAATGAATATTCAGGATTGATTTCCTTTAGGATGGATTGGTTGGATCTCCTTGCAGTCCAAGGGACTTTCAAGAGTTTTCTCCAACACCACAATTCAAAAGCATCAATTCTTCAGCACTCAGCTTTCTTTCTAGTCCAACTCTCACACCCATACATGACCACTGGAAAAACCATAACTTTGACTAAATGGACCTTTGCCAGCAAAGCAATGTCTCTGTTTTTTAACATGCTGTCTAGGTTGGTCATAACTTTTCTTCCAAGAAGCAAGCATCTTCTAATTTCATGGCTGCAGTCACCATCTGCAGTGATTTTGAAGCCCCCCAAAATAAAGTCTCTCACTGTTTCCATTGTTTCCCCATCTATTTGCCATGAAATGATGCCATGATCTTAGTTTTCTGAATGTTGAGTTTTAAGCCAACTTTTCCACTCTCCTCTTTCACTTTCATCAAGAGGCTCTTTAGCTCTCTGCATTCTATCATAAGGGTGGTGTCATCTGCATATCTGAGGTGTAGGGTAATCACTTATAATCACAGCACCACCATGGTTTGTTAATAGTGTTGATTTTTTGGCTCATTTACTGGAAACATATTTGTGGGTGAACTCTGTTTCTGAGAAAATTGAGATCATTCTGTTTATCTTAGTTATCTGTAGCCTCCTCCCAACCCCACTTGGTTTAGCAACTGTATTAGTAAACACAATTAAATGACTACCTATTTTTCTATCAAAGTTTATTTAATCAAATTCTTATCTGTGTATTACATCAAAAATTTCACTTTGTCAATATACTGATGTAATAGTGTTGCCATTCTTTTGTGCCAAAAAGTGTGTAAATCCTGCAATGCATTTTATCCATATACCAACCTCATTACACATTATTGTGTGGAAATTCTGTACATGATAACATTAACCTCACAAATATTTTTAATGGATACCTAATCTATATGAAAAAAGGAGTGGAACCGGATGCAGGCAGGATTAAGTAATAATTAAAGTTGGTTAATATATCTGAATTTAAAAAAACAAATAAGGTATCAGCTGACTTCAAACTTCTCAGTAACACTAATTGTGAGAAAGGGCTAAAGCACTGCAGTGGAGGATAGCAACACAAACCCTGCTTTCAAGCCCAGGCTCTACCAATTATTAATTTTATGACTCTAGGGGAGGCACATATTCTTTCTAAGTAGCATCATCCATAAATTAGGACAGTAATACCAGCCTCACAGACACAGCAGAGCTTAAATGATACTGAGTACATAAACAACACAGCACAGTACATCATAAATACTATATGTTATTAAGTATAAGATTTCAAGGATTGTAAAATACACCATTATTTTATCTACTATTAGGTAAGGGAGTAAAAGACTGTCAATTAAACTGTGACATAATGCCTTAATGATAATCCTAAGTGACAATCCATCACACCAGCCTCTCGTTTGCTTTGAAATTAATTTCAACTACACCAAGGTTTTTGGCAGTTTCTCATGCTTTCATTTGCATTCCTTTGAGTATGATAGACAGTATTTGTGCACAAAAATCTAAAATAAATAATTAGTAGTGCTCAGTCCTCTACTTTAGAGTTTAGTCCTTTCTTTGATCACTTAAAACATTTTGTTTAGTCTTTGCAAACAAATAGAGTCATAATCATTCTTCCAACAATTAATATTTCTACATTAACATCAAATTGATGCCTTTCTTCTCTGATCTATGACTTCCTTTATATTCAATAACTTTTAACTGTGAATTTGTGTGTAATTCTTTTGAAGACATTTGACATGGCATTTACATTTAATATGTGCAGAAACATCAGTGAAAGCACTTTATTGAAATGATGAAAAATAAAGAATTGTGACCAAATTTGTGCACGTGTAACCAAACTGTCATTGCCATCCCAAGTACCACTCCAAAGTGATTGTATGAGCTTATTAATTACTACAAGTAACATCATAATTTCAGAAATATTAAAATATGAGGAGTACATTTTAGAATTGATAAAATACACTTAGTAAATATTAATAATTTCTATTATTATAGATCATGGGAGAGTAAAAGTTTCTGTTCATCATAATCTTATAGCCATTGATATTTTTCATTTTTTGAAAAAAGTCAGAAAAATATATTCAGAATAACAAACACTCAAACATGTACCTACTACATACTGCTTTTTTTATGAAACAGATTACTTGAAAATTATATAATAAACTGTGATACAACCATACAATAGAATATTACTAGAATTAAAAGAAGAATTCACATGAATTCATGTGAAAATACATGGCAAACCTGAAATATATATTGCTAACTGAAAGATGTCAGTCTGATATAGCTGCATACTGCCTGATTCCAATTACATGAGTGGCTGGAAAAGACAAAAGAATAGTGAAAGTAAAAAGATCAGTGGTTCCTAGGGGACTAAGGCAGACATGATTGAATAGGTAAAGTATAGGGTATTTTTTAGGGCAGTTAAACTATTCTGTATAATGCTATGTGCTCAGTCGCTCAGTTGTGTCCAACTCTTTGTGACCCCATGGACTCATGGTAGTCCACCAGGCTCCTCTGTCCATGGGATTCTTCAGGCAAGAATACTGAAGTGAGTTGCCATGTCCCTCTACAGGTATGAAGCTATAGTGATGGATATAGGACATTATGCTTTTGTTAAAACCAACACAAGGTTAAAGAACAAATGATGAAAATAAAATCATTTTGGATCTTGAGGTATCCCAAAAAGAAATATAGACTGACAAGAGAACAGACTGTACTACAAATATATGAAATTATCTCACTATAATTCTGAAAGAGATGGGAATACCAGACCATCTGACCTGCCTCTTGAGAAACCTATATGCAGCTCAGGAAGCAACAGTTAGAACTGGACACGCAACAACAGACTGGTTCCAAATAGGAAAAGGAGAACGTCAAGGCTGTATATTGTCACCCTGCTTATTTAACTTATATGCAGAGTACATCACGAGAAACTCTGGGCTGGAAGAAGCACAAGCTGGAATCAAGATTGCTGGGAGAAATATCAATAACCTTAGATATGCAAATGACAATACCCTTAGGGTAGAAAGTGAAGAGGAACTAAAAAGCCTCTTGATGAAAGTGAAAGGGGAGAGTGAAAAGTTGACTTAAAGCTCAACATTCAGAAAACAAAGATCATGGCATCAGGTCCCATCACTTCATGGGAAATAGATGGGGAAACAGTGTCAGACTTTATTTTGGGGGGCACCAAAATCACTGCAGATGGTGACTGCAGCCATGAAATTAAAAGACGCTTACTCCTTGGAAGGAAAGTTATGACCAACCTAGATAGCATATTCAAAAGCAGAGACATTACTTTGTCAACAAAGGTTCATCTAGTCAAGGCTATGGTTTTTCCAGTGGTCATGTATGGATGTTAGAGTTGGGACTGTGAAGAAAGCTGAGTCCTGAAGAATTGATGCTTTTGAACTGTGGTGTTGGAGAAGACTCTTGAGAGTCCCTTGGACTGCAAGGAGATCCAACCAGTCCATCCTAAAGGAGATCAGTCCTGGGTGTTCATGGAAGGACTGATGCTGAATCTGAAACTCCAATACTTTGGCCACCTCATGCAAAGAGTTGACTCATTGGAAAAGACCCTGATGCTGGGAGGGATTGGGGGCAGGAGGAGAAGGGGACGACAGAGGATGAGATGGCTGGATGGCATCACTGACTCGATGGACATGAGTTTGGGTAAACTCCAGGAGTTGGTGATGGACAGGGAAGCTCAGTATACTGCAATCCATGGGGTTGCAAAGAGTTGGACAACTTAGCAACTAAGCTGAACTGAACACAGGTTTGTACATGCAAGTATGTCTCCCTACTCGGTTAGTTGAAAGGGCCTAGAAGACCTGAATCTTGCTTCTTAATAACACTCTTGAATAAAAGCAACCAGTGTTCCTTAGAGAAATGGCAGATTAAAGCACAAGCTGGAAATATTTTCAGATGAATTTGAAGCACACTGTGGTTCCTTTAAGTGAGGCACTTTGGAAAAAGAAAACAAAACCATTACTACATTTTTGAAGTATGTAAAAGGGACATAAGAGCCAACTGAATGAGCTCCCAGCAGCCTAAGATGAACACTTTGAGTGACAAAGTAAAGAAGCAGTGGATTATAACCTAAAGTAAGAAGAGACATTATTTTGCCAACAAAGGTTCGTCTAGTCAAGGCTATAGTTTTTCCATTGGTCACGTGTGGATGTGAGAGTTGGACTGTGAAGAAAGCTGAACACCGAAGAATTGATGCTTTTGAACTGTGGTGTTGGAGAAGACTCTTGAGAGCCCCTTGGACTGCAAGGAGGTCCAACCAGTCCATTCTGAAAGAGATCAGTCCTGGCTGTTCTTTGGAAGGAATGATGCTAAAGCTTAAACTCCAATACTTTGGTCACCTCATGCGAAGTGTTGACTCATTGGAAAAGACTCTGATGCTGGGAGGGATCGAGGGCCGGAGGAAGAGGGGACGACAGAGGATGAGATGGCTGGATGGCATCACCGACTCGATGGACGTGAGTCTGAGTGAGCTCCGGGAGCTGGTGATGGACAAGGAGGCCTGGCATGCTGCGATTCATGGGGTGGCAAAGATTCAGACACAACTGAGCGACTGAACTGAACTGTACTGAAAGAAGTAAATATCTATAAATTTATACTGATATAAATAAACAACTGAATAAACAAATGGGGAAGGGATTAGATATGCCAACCTTGCAAAATTCTAAATAAATTATGTAGATGTTCTGCCCATAAGGGGAAAGAATATATGCTTAAGTATAGGCTATACATAATGAAAAACATAAGCAGATTTACAAACATTTTATAAATCTGACAAATATTACCTCAGTTCAAGGTCAACATGAATAGTGAAAAATCATATTAATAGTATATACATTTGATGGTTAGTTCTATGAGTTACTGTGGTTAGGCTCTAGTACCCAGTAATTTAATCAAATACTAATCTCAACATTGCTGTGAAGGTATTTTGTAGATGCAGTTAAAATCTGTATCTATTGACTTCCAGTAAGAAAATTACCCTTGATAATGTGGGTAGGCCTCATTCAATCAGTTGAGGATCTTAATAGTAAAAACTTAGATTTACTATAGAAGAAATTCTGTAAAAGTAAAAATGTAAATATAAAAAAAAACTTAAGAAAAAAAAATGTGGTATGAAAAAGTGAACAATTTAACCACTAAAGAACAAAACTACAGGTTGAACATCCCAGTAAATATTAACAAAGTATGGAAGCAAATTCTAGAAGGGGGAGTGGAAAACTGGGAGAAGAAAAATCTTACTGTTGAAGAGAAAAGTTTCTGAAGACTCGGTTATTCCTTGAATGTGAGAATTTTTAAAATACAGATCAAATTATGCCTTTTTACCCCAAATCACTACAAAGTGTAAAAAAGGAGAGTACTACTTAAGAGGAAAGTAAACAGCAGGCAAATATTAAAAACAGAAAGCAAAAAAGAAAAGTCAACTGTAAGATCATCTGCGGCAACCACGAAGATCAACTTTGAAGTTTTGAACTTATTAAAATTTGGGTTAGAATTTTACGTTCTGGAAAGTGAAGAAGATAAAAACAGAAAAAATATATTAAAGGAAAAAGAATAAGTATTAACATAAAACACATGTACAATAGTGTAGGATAGAGCAAAATGACTATCTAAGTTGGAAATTCAATCACAGAGCATAGAGTGGAATAAAAATGATGCTAATTGGGGCACATAAAATAGTTTTAAATGACTGAAGTCCATAACTTATTACATATTTTAAAAAGATATAACCTGCCCCAGCAAATTCAATGTACTAATTATCATTTTTATTTCATTTTATTTTTACTTCAACACATAAGTACTCAAATACGCTATTAGAAGCAAACCTAATACCTTCCTATTTAGGACTACCATACATTTCAATGCACCCTTTGGAATACAATGCAATCCTGTGTATTCCAAATAGAGGAAAGAAGGACATGGCAACCCACTCCAGTACTCTTGCCTGGAAAATCCCGTGGACGGAGGAGCCTGGTAGGCTACAGTCCATGGGGTCACAAAGAGCTGGACGCGACTGAGTGACTTCACTTCACTATACATACATCAGTTCACCACTTCCACTGCGGTTGCTGACACAGTGTTGCTTTTCAAGACTGACTTTTCAGGAGACTGACATCAGTTTGCTGCTCGAGTTCCCATGGTTCTTGGATACCCCGCAAGGCATGCTCATAATATATGCAACTGGGATCTCAAGGAAAGAGCCTCGGACATCCTTTCAGATCATATCTAATGCTCTAGAGTGACTCAGCTAGAATTTTCCTGTATCACATCATTGTGCCAGAGAAACCCTCCTGAAAATCATGTTATGAAAAATATTTGACTTCATGTCACCAAAAGACTGTTGAGATCTGAAAACATTATAGACAAAAAGATAGGGAAACACAAAAAGCAAACAACCAAAGCAAACAATGAAAATAAGGTAAAGTCTACAAAATAGGCAAACAGCACAAGCACTCTACCCCCTTAATACACACACATGCATGCCCACACACATATATACATGTGCACACAACTACTGTGCAAGTGAGAAAATGTTTAACCTCGTGTTAAATAAGACATAAAAGTTTTATGCACTCTTTTATTTGGCAAATTGGTAAATATTTTTTAAAATAATGTTCAGTTATGTTGAAGTCCTGGTAAGATGGACAGGGTCATGTTCTGCCACAGAGTATGAACTAAGAAGATATTTCTGTGAGGCAAATTGGAATATGTATCTAAAATTTTTTAAATGTTCAAATGTTCTATGAGAGAAACATCTAGAAATCTGTCTTATGGACAGATTTGCAATATACAAAATTTGATTAAATTGCAAGGTATTTATGATAGTATTTTAAGACCAGCAATACAAAATAAAAAGTTTTTAAAATGTAAAATTAAAAAAATATCAACTATGGAAAACAATCTAATTGCCTAGTTGAATCTATTAGACTCTTTAAAGGTAGAAGACTCAGTGATGACATTTTCATTGTTTTCAATTTATTTTTAGTTTTCACTCTTCCTGTTTTGGTGTTTTTGCTGTTGCTTATGAGTTAAATGTTGAATACATAAATATTATCATATGTATATTATATTTGCCAGTGTCATCTTAAACATATGGTGGTAACAGCTATAAAAGAATTTAATGATACTATAAAAGCAATTATATTATAAAGCTATAATTAAAGGTAATATGATTTATTAAGTTGTCTTATAGATAGCTAATGTTGCCTATTAAAATAATTTTGTCCATCTTATTGGAATATAGTGTTACCATAGCATAAGTTAGTACCACCTTGGAGTCAGGATGCATGAAACTTTCCTACTGAAATAAAAGGTTTCTTTTGAAAATTTTCTGTGTAATGTGCTTTTCAGAACTAAATTATTCTCACAGGACCAAGGCAAAGAGTGTCAGTATGGCTACCCAGATCAGTAATGACCATCAACCTAACTGCAAAGAACTTGTGTAGAAGATACTGTTCATCATCATAAACAAAGGGCTTTTTCAGAGGAGGAATGAATGAATATGGATCAGATCAGATCAGTCGCTCAGTAGTGTCCGACTCTTTGCGACCCCATGAATCGCAGCACGCCAGGCCTCCCTGTCCATCAACAACTCCCGGAGTTCACTCAGACTCACGTCCATCGAGTCAGTGATGCCATCCAGCCACCTCATCCACTGTCATCCCCTTCTCCTCCTGCCCCCAATCCCTCCCAGCATCAGAGTCTTTTCCAATGAGTCAACTCTTCGCATGAGGTGGCCAAAGTACTGGAGTTTCAGCTTTAGCATCATTCCTTCCAAAGAAATCCCAGGGATGATCTCCTTCAGAATGGACTGGTTGGATCTCCTTGCAGTCCAAGGGACTCTCAAGAGTCTTCTCCAACACCACAGTTCAAAAGCATCAATTCTTCGGTGCTCAGCCTTCTTCACAGTCCAACTCTCACATCCATACATGACCACAGGAAAAATCATAGCCTTGACTAGACGGACATTTGTTGGCAAAGTAATGTCTCTGCTTTTGAATATGCTATCTAGGTTGGTCATAACTTTCCTTCCAAGGAGTAAGCGTCTTTCAATTTCATGGGTGCAGTCACCATCTGCAGTGATTTCGGAGCCCAGAAAAATAAAGTCTGACACTGTTTCCACTGTTTCCCCATCTATTTCCCATGAAGTGATGGGACCAGATGCCATGATCTTCATTTTCTGAATGTTGAGCTTTAAGCCAACTTTTTCACTCTCCTCTTTCACCTTCATCAAGAGGCTTTTGAGTTCCTCTTCACTTTCTGCCATAAGGGTGGTATCATCTGCATATCTGAGGTTATTGATATTTCTCCCAGCAATCCTGATTCCAGCTTGTGTTTCTTCCAGTCCAGCGTTTCTCATGATGTACTCTGCATAGAAGTTAAATAAACAGGGTGACAATATGCAGCCTTGACGTACTCCTTTTCCTATTTGGAACCAGTCTGTTGTTCCATGTCCAGTTCTAACTCTTGCTTCCTGACCTGCATACAGATTTCTCAAGAGGCAGATCAGGTGGTCTGGTATTCCCATCTCTTTCAGAATTTTCCACAGTTTATTGTGATCCACACAGTCAAAGGCTTTGGCATAGTCAATGAAGCAGAAATAGATGTTTTTCTGGAACTCTCCTGCTCTTTCCATGATCCAGCAGATGTTGGCAATTTGATCTCTGGTTCCTCTGTCTTTTCTAAAACCAGCTTGAACATCAGGAAGTTCACGGTTCACGTATTGCTGAAGCCTGGCTTAGAGAATTTTAAGCATTACTTTACTAGGGTGTGAGATGAGTGCAATTGTGTGGTAGTTTGAGCATTCTTTTGCATTGCCTTTTTTTGGGGTTGGAATGAAGACTGACCTTTTCCAGTCCTGTGGCCACTGCTGAGTTTTCCAAATTTGCTGGCATATTGAGTGCAGCACTTCCACAGCATCATCTTTCAGGACTTGGAATAGCTCAACTGGAATTCCATCACCTCCACTAGCTTTGTTCGTAGTGATGCTTTCTAAGGCCCACTTGACTTCACATTCCAGGATGTCTGGCTCTAGGTCAGTGATCATAGCATCGTGATTATCTGGGTCGTGAAGATCTTTTTTGTACAGTTCTTCTGTGTATTCTTGCCACTTCTTCTTAATATCTTCTGCTTCTGTTAGGTCCATACCATTTCTGTCCTTTATCGAGCCCATCTTTGCATGAAATGTTCCTTTGGTATCTCTGATTTTCTTGAAGAGATCTCTAGTCTTTCCCATTCTGTTGAATATTGATAGTGCATACATATTTTTTTCTACTAGAATATCCCAAGTTCTACTTCATATACAGCATCAGGTTCACTCCTCAACTTTCAATCTCTAAACAAGGAGACGAGGTCTAAAAGCTGTGCCTATCATAATGCCTACCAGTTAGTACTCACTTGATAACTGCTTTTTGAATAAGTGCTCAACTGCTCCCCACCTAATTAAGGAGAGGGAAGGAGAGAAGGATAGTGTGCTTTCACTTAAGGGTCACAGAAGACTGGAACGTAAATTTTTTCTCTCCTTGCTAGTCATGGGAGTCAATTTTCACTTAGTTATTACAAATACAATAATCATTCCAACTTATTTTCTCTAGAGGAATAAGTTTACTAGGTCAAATAAAAATGGTTTTCTGTAGTGTTCATATGAGACATGTTCACTATGATAAAGAGTAGTCACTGTCATACATCCAAGGAATGTCACTATTTAAGAAGAGTCTTACTGAGTGCCTAATACATATTACTGAGACCAGCACAAGAATCAGGAGCTTCTATAACAAAATAATATAGAAATCAATTTATTCTCCACACTCCAAATTTTCTGTAATTAATATTTATTTCATTAGCACAAAGAAAATAAAGTACATATTCACTGACAAAAGCCACTCTACTTTAGGCCAAACAGCATTGCCTGAATTATGTTGAACTGAATATATTAGAATAATTCACTAAATGTCTGCCAGGAAGATGAAACTAACATGGAACTGTAATATGAAATGAACATAGATTTATGTTTCATCTGGTCCTGGTTTATATAAGGAATGATTAATGTTAATATTTTAAAAATTAAATGTTACTTTATGCTTAGCCTTAACTTCTCATCTTAAAATTGCATAATAAGACATATTGGAAAATTTCCATTTTTATCTTAAATTTGGGATTATAATAGGAAATTCAAAATTGTTGAGCCAAGATTTAATATTTATCCTGGACAAGATATAACTGGTTGGAGAAAAGTATTGTATATTTTTTAAAACACTGGATTTGTAATCAGAATATGGAAATATTAAAATCTTTTCAACTGTTTACAGCCCTGTGGCTTTGGGTGCATTATTTGCTTTCTTTAGCTTTTAGTTACCTTGTCTCAAAATCAGGATAATAGAAACTACTTCAAAAGCTTATTAAGAGGATTAAATCAAAGAAATTTTAAGTGCTTATTTGATAGTGTATCTCATATGAGGAACCCACTATGTGTGTATCATATTCAGTTAGTAGAGTTAAACAATTAGTCATAGGGATGGATATTGGGCATTAGGACTGGGTGGAAAAACTAAATATGAAGGAAGAAACCTCAAATGATAGCTTTTTGTCACCTTAAGAGTGAGATGCACAGAGAACACAGTTGGAGTTTGGCAGTGAGTGATCCACAGATGTATTTGTAACTCCACCTTGGGCAAAGGAAACTGGGACAGCTTTATGCAATAAGGGATAAGAACATGAAGAGAAGAATTTGTGTTATATATTATATTAAGTGTTAGGCATAAAAGACTAAAAATGGGCCTATGTGCTCAAGGTGTGGCAGATGTATTTTATTATCTGATGACTCTGTTTGCAGAATAAATGATAAACTGTGTTTCCATGTGGTCTCCTCTGCCTATCTGGTGACATCACTAGATGGAAAAAAGCTTTAAAACATGAAAATGATGTAAAACATTTTAAATATTATCATCATTAGAAAGTAGAACGTGAAGTCGCTCAGTCATGTCCAACTCTTTGAGACCCCATGGACTATAGCCTACCAGGCTCCTCTGTCCATGGGGTTTTCCAAGCAAGAGTACTGGAGTGGGTTGCCATTGCCTTCTCCAGGGGATCTTCCGGACGCAGGGATTGAACCCGGGTCTCCTGCATTGCAGGCAGACACTTTATTGTAACTATTGCTAATATTAAATTTCTTCTTTCTGTTCTTGGACAAGTCTTTTCTAAACCAAAGTCAAAGAGCAATGGAAAGGTTCTGCCACTTCTAGTTATTAGGGCTGTTCTCAAAACACCCTGGTTTCTCATAACCACCAGGGCTGCTAACTACATTATCCATACTGCCTGGCAAACACACCCCATTATCTAAATATTTCTACCTATCTTTGCCTTCCATTCATGGGAATACATTCTTCCTTTCTTCTTTTCACTCAGGGCCCCTAAGGTAAGATAGCTAATCTGATAAACTAGTGAATCAGCACAATTACATGAATGTATGGCCTTTCCTCAAGGATATTATGGACATTTTAATAAAGCTTTTCCAGATTTCATGACAAGAGGGTGGTAAGAATAACTTGCTAGGAGAAGAAAAAAGAGGTCTACCGACTTTGCCTAAATGTAAAACCAGCCCCATGTATGACCATCCAGATCTAGACAGGCACATTGCTCAGCTGTTGGTTGAGTTAGCAGGATGCTGGGAGCCCTGCCCTGGAGACACAGACAGAAGAGGCTGAGTCCTAAATTACTGCATGAAACAGAATTCCATGTAGTGCCCTCCCCCAATCCACCATTGTCCACACCGCTACCTCACTCTGGCCTGTGAGGTGAGTGAGAACTGAAAGGCACTGAAAGAACTGAAAGCAGTGAAAGGCACTCCTGAAGGCACTGAAGGCGTAGACTGCCAGGTTGTGAAGAGAGCCGCACGCAGAGAATGGCAGGCAGCCTCCAGATGCTGCCACTGCCTCCAGCTTACAGCCAGAAAGAGAAGAGGGGCCTGGTTCTATCACCATGAAGAACTAAATTCTGCCAACAACCGGTGAGCTTGGCCAAAGGCTGTGTCAGAAGCATGTGCAGCTCTCACCAAACCCTCAGTTTCAGCCTGGTGGACAGAGAACGCGTCTACACCACGTGCCGACTCTGGCCTTCAGAACTGTGAGATAAGCTGCTTGTACTGTCTAAGCTGCTAATTTTGTAGGATTCTGGCAGCAGTAGAAAACTAGTACAGTAGCTAAGCAGGCTTCCCAGGTGGTTCAGTGGTAAAGATTCCACCTGCCACTGCGGGAGATGCGGGTTCGATCCCTGGGTCAAGAAGACCTCCTGGAGAAGGAAATGGCAACCCACTCCAGTATTCTTCCCTGGAAAATCCCAGGGACAGAGGAGCCTGGCGAGTTATAGTCCATGGGGTCGCAAGTGTCAGACATTATTTAGTGTGTGTATATATATATATATATATGCTTTCATTGCTTAAATAGTAAATGAGGGCAACAATGTACAACAAAACCATGAAATACAAGCATGTACTATAAAAGTTTAGCATTTTATACAAGAAAAATTTTTTTTTCATCAACGGTATAGTAAGAGGTGAAGACATTAATAGCCTACTAAGTGTAATTTCAGAAGAAAATACTCTGAAGTCCTTAAATGTTGTCATTAGTAACCACTAGCAGTTACTGATATCTGTAGTATGCTGATTATCTTACACAGATCATTTTACTTAGTCTTCCTGGTATCTCTGCAATGTAGGTTTTTTTAACATCCTATTTCGCACATTAGAAAACAGAGGTTTAGGGGGTTTAGTAACTTACTTGAAGTCACACAGTTTGTTAAAAATAGACAAGAATCAAAACCAACCTATCAGACTCCAAATCACTGATCTTTCTACTGTACTACCTTGCCCATAATAACTGTTTTAAACCTTCAATCAATGTGAAAATATAATACTAATGGGAAATGATGATATTATTTACACTAACACACACTAAAAACAATTTTGGAAGCATCAACATCTATGTATAGCGTCTTCATGAAAGAGTTCTCACTGATTTTAGGAGACTGTGAAGTAGCCAGGGCAAGTATTATTAATTTACCTCTTTTTGCAGATAAAAGAACAGAGGTTCAGAGAGTTACACCTAACTTGCCACAGGCCATGGGACTGAGTGACAGTATTAGGTCTCAATCTCACATCTTCAAATATAGAGCTCTTCACCCTAAATGGGACAAGTATATGGGGTGGGGGAGGAGGGAGTAATGAGGAAGAAGGATGAAGACATGGGGCTAGAAGGGACTGCAATTACCCTACCCACCGACTTCTTAAGCCTCAAAGCATCATAGCTAGTTTATAAGACTAGCACACTTATGTGCCCAAAGAGAAAACATAAAATTTCTGTTGTGTCTATGAAGAGAAAAGGCTACATGGTCTGGAGCTTTGAAATCCACAATATTTGCATATAAAATAATAAACACGTTAGATCACTTTTATTTGGGATGATGACTCTTTCACTGCATAAGAACTGTCTCAGAAAAACCCCCCCATGCTATGTTCTGATTTTAATGGCTAAATATTTTTTTATGAGGACTCCATATTTCCACGTCTGTTTATCTGACATCATTTGTAGGTACAAAGAGAGAATAATCACAACTAGAAACAATGCAGCCTTCTCCACTGCACTTATTAACTCTCTATGGCATTGATGACAATGGAGTGTTCAATCATACATTTTGATAGTGAGTTATGGTTAATAATATCACAAGTACCGTGATGACATTATAGAACTAAATCTTATTTCTAACAAGTGGTGAAGCTTAGTTAAATGCACTGTCAATAATGTTGTCAATTAACTATCAATTACTAGAGCCAAGGTAAAGGCAAGTTGTTTGTTTCTCAGCAAACAGTTCACAGAGAAGATTGTTGCAATTATCAATCTCTCACGTCCTCCTACATTAAGTGTCTTACTAGAGGTTGAAGAGTCATTAATATCTTACATAGTCGAGGCTTTGCCACAATTGTTTAATAGCTATTTTGCAATTATAAGCAGAACACTAGTTAAACTAAATTAGAGTTCATAATTATTTTTGTAATGAATTGGAAATATAAAAATACATGTAACTCTCTGGAAGTCCAAGCATACTTAGTTCTCCTTAGCCTCCCATGGAGTGAAGGGTTAATATATTAAGAAATGCAGTATAATTACATTAATTGCTGTGTATTGGTTCTCAATAAGTGAGACTTGTTTTAATTTTGAATCCCAAATGGGCAGTACCTCTGTGATTCTCTTAGAACTCTTGAAGGCACATTTTTATTTCTCACGTGCCAACATACTATGGATATACATATCTTTAACAAGTGGACTTTTACAGAATTAAGTATACTAAGAAACAGTAAATGCATTTTGGATTTAGAATATTAATCCTAAGGAAGTACTTCTTTCATTTTTTCTTCTTTGTAATCATATAATTATTTTAGGCTTACTGTAGTTATGTAAAATTAAATCATCATTTTAAAAAATGCTATGATTACTGTGCTTATTTCAATGCATGGAGTACGTAATCAGTCCCAAGCTTGATAAAAGAGTAAGTATCTTAATAACACATAAACACACACATACACACAAAGATGTTTTCAAATCTTGGATTTTTCACACTGACAATTTAGAAGGTACTGCAGAACACACAAAATGAAAACTGTTACTATTTTAATCTGAAGTTCAATTTAGGAGTTTATAGGCTCTCACCTCCAATGTTTCTTTCTAGAGAAGCTGCCTTTGTCCAACTTACCTAAATTATCCTCCCTGCTTGTGCTCTATCACACCAACTCATATAGCAAATATGTCACATCACCTTAGATAAAAGTTGAAGTCATCACTTAAATAAAATATAATGTAGATGTTATTGACGTCCTCTTTAGAATAGAATTCTGTCATGTTCACCTCTATTTCTAGTGCTCCTTAGGAGCTGGGTGTATAGCACATTTTAATAAATAGATGTTAGATGGATAAATTAAAGAATTAATCAATAAGGGTGTGTGTCCCCAGCTTTAGCAATCCACCATCAGTCTACAGTGTAACAACAACTGGGCCCCTAATAAACACTTTGTGAAGGAATCAGTCCTGTTTGGAATTCTAATCAGCTTCTGCCATGAGACATGTCTGAGAGCTCCTGGGCCATAAGGGTGGGGGAACACCACTTATTACACACACATCAGAATTTGGCTAGAAAAAACCACAACACCACGTTATGAAGCTCGTTATCATCTGAAGCAGAAGCACAAGTCATCATATCATCTAAAAGGGCAACCAGGGTACAATCCAAAGGGATGTCTTCACATGCTAAGAATACAAAAGAACTGCTGATCATGCGTGAATCTCTCAACTCCATTCTATCCTCAGAAAAAATAGAAAATTTAAGGCTTAATAAACCTGACTCATCTTGAAGAAAGTCTCAAGAAACAATTCAAGGAATAATTAATGTGAATCCAATGTAATTTTACTTTCTATCCATATGACCAACTTCCTCAGACTGTGTCTATGGAAATTAGAGTATGGTCTAGGTGATAGTTTAAGGAAATAGCAAAGTGCAGAATCATAGACATTTGGTGGAAAGATCTAAGAAAGATTTACATAAAACCAACACTGCCAAATGATCAGCAGCTATTAAAGAGAGCCGTTACCAATGGTGATCCTTGGCTGCTTTGGATTCTCAACAGCTCTCTCCTTAAAGATACTTTGGATCTATTTCATATTGGAGACATAGGTTGTCTTTTTTCCTCCACGGTTCTCTTGGCCCTGGAAGCAGTTTCCGTGCCTTGCCTTACAGGTCTTACTGCCTTCCCTGTGTTCCCTTTTGCTGGGTGCACATTAAGTAGTTGCTAAATTATGTTGAAATTTCCTTTGCAATTTGCCTTTACAGATAAATATAGAAAGTTACTTAATACAGGAAAATCACTGGTTATGAGAGAATAACCACAAATCATTCCTTGAAGAGGTTTTGTGTTTTTTTTTTTTTTGCCCATTTCCATATAGCAGCTAGGAAGTATAGATGATTAGGACACTTCAGAACAAGTTCTGCCTAGATTAGATGATTAGACAAACAAAACTGATCCAAAGTACTAATTATATGTCCAACAGCACTTATACATTATAGAGCACTTTGTATTGTATAATAAACCTATTTCTCTCTAGCTGTAACCATTTCGTACATGGAATCATTGTCAAATTTATCACCTATATTGTGTGAACTGTATCAAAATGAAATGGACTTCAATATGGGGCCAGTAGAAGTACATGAATATTCAGTGAAAGACTTAAAAGCTCCACAATAGAAATGTATTTGGCAAAGCAAGGACAGAAATATATATATACGGTACAGGGAAAACAATTTTTCACTGCCATTTGGATACAAAATGGACTGAAGCAAAGGGGAAAAGTGGTAGTCGAACATGTTATATGGAAAAATTAGAAAAGCTAGAATTTTAAAATTTCCTTCATCAACTAGTCTGCAGTAACTCACAGATTACTAACAACTTATGCAAGTTTTACATGCCTATTCCATCTGCTCTTCATTTAAAAGAAAAAAAACTTGTCACCATAGCAACTGCCACATGCCATGGTATTTATGCTGCATCTGATGTACAAAGCATGGTTTGTGTAGGAAGGAGTGTGTGTATGTATATGATGTGGCAGCTGTCGTCTCTGCCATTTTGTTGCTGCTCTAGAATAAAACAAGTAGTGGTTATGAATACTCATTTGAGATACTAGTGCTCATTTAACTAAACCCTTGTACACACACAAAAGTCCTTATCTGACCACACTAGTCTGCTGACATGACTGATGATAAAGGGTTGTGGAAAGGAAAAAAAAAAAAAAACCTAACTTTTATCCCAATTTTTAAAAGCAGACTTAATACAATGAAGTTCCTTTGTTTAAAACAGTGAGTGACATTTTGGGTAAAATTACAATATCTCTTAGCCCTGTTAGCTAACGGTTTTCATCTTTCGGTAAGACCCTCTATAATCAATGTCTAAAAGATGTCCCAGTTCCTTTGTTGTCCATAATTTGTTTTGCGATGAAATTGCTAAAATTTACTGGATATAAGATACAGCTTGGAAATCATGGTAGACAATGTTGACATAATTCTCTACCCTTTATTTTCTTGCTGACTTCTATCATAGAAGCTGAAAATGCCAAATACTTGCTTTCCATCATCTTACAAAAGCTAAATGCTTAAAATTCCAGCTTCCCTTGAAGCTAGAGGTGGCTATGGGATACAGTTCTGGCCAATGAGATCTAATCAGAAGCCTGCTGCCACAGATCTGGGAAAACTTTGCTCTCCCGAAAAACAAAAGTGACAGAAGCTACTAGCAAAATCCCTTCATCAGTCTAACTGCAATTGAAGTTTCAATGATTACCTTGCAATGGAGCAACAAACATGAGAGTTTTCACTCTTCTAGCACAAGTGTTTTTTTGGCATGGCTGGAAATGATATACAAGCCTCTTCATTCCTACTAACACACCTCCTCTTGTTAACAATACATAAATGTCATTATTGCTTAGGCAACTGTTTGCAATATTTTCTGTTAGTCGCAGGTGAATGCATTTTTATCTGACACAGAATTTTTATTCTCTAAAGAATGTGTTGTGTTATTTTTATATTAATAAAATAGAACCTATTCTAACCTACTCTATTTTTAGAGATTATTTTGCTTACTGAGAGATTACACATGTGAGAGGGCTTCCCTGGTGGCTCAGACGGCTAAGAGTCTGCCTGTAATGCAAGGGACCCAGGTTCGATATCTGGGTCAGGAAGATCCCCTGGAGAAGGGAACAGCAACCCACTCCAGTATTCTTGCCTGGAGAATCCCATGGATAGAGGAGCCTGGTAGGCTATAGTCCATTGGGTTGCAAACAGTCTGAGATGATTTAGCGACTAACACTTATACATGTGAGAAAGATATGCTGTGAACTGTATTTCCTTGATTCTCTATTTGATAAAAAGCTAGTGTTGCAATAAAATGGGTAAAACCTCAGTTTAAAAACAAGAAAGAACTGAGCAAATCTAGAAACACCATCAAATATTTTTGAACTTAAAAAAGTCAGTTCCGGTTGTGGATGTATATCGTATTCATTTGGCGTTTTAAACTAACTGCAAAGGTAATTTGTAACATTTCAAAATAGCTTTTGAGTTCTGTTGCCTCGCTTGGATTATTTCTTTTAAGAAACAGACTGGCAGCATGTTCTTTTTGATGCCGAGCTAAACTGGATCAAAGTTTCAGTCCCAATTTTTAAAATGCTACATGTGCTCTGAAGAAAGACTAGAGACCAGACACGCATTCAGGTGAGGCTTCAATGGCATCCAAACTCTCAAACTCTCTTAATTGAAAATAGCTTTTGTTTTTTGCCTTTGGTAAAGTTTAATATGCTGCATTAAGCAATATTTTGCAGTAGTAAGAGTTAAAATAGTTTAATACATATCAAATATGAAATAAAACTAGTCAGTAGCAAGATGAGAGCATTAAAACAGGAAATGAAGAACAAATTATAGATAGTTCTCTACTAGTCAAGACAACCTCTGCTCCTCCTCCCTTTTTATTTCCTTCACAAACACCAGAGATCCTATGAGCTATAAGGAGATTCAGTTAAGTTGAGAATATCTAATAATAGGAAATTCCAAGGTATCCTCTATTACATATTCTATGGCAGTGAAAGAGCAACATGATAATGAGAAAGCAGATGGTTCAGAGCCACAGTATACACATTGTTCTTCTAACTTTCATATGTCCAATTTCAAAATACTTGGTTAATGACAAGTAAGATGTACAGTTCTATAGTTAAGTCCAAAAATCAAGAAATATTGCCCACTTAGAAAATTTGATTTATGCCCAGAATAAATCAAATTGCAAATACATATAAATGAATAGTGGGGAAGGAAATGGCAACCCACTCCAATATTCTTGCCTGGAGAATCCCATGGACAGAAAAGCCTGGTGGACTCTTCTGAGGTCACAAAGAGTTGGACATGACTCAGTGACTAAATAAAATGATAAATGAATAAATTAAAATTTTAGCCTTAATGAACTCACAGATTTGACTAGTTTATGCATTTATCCATTCATTCAATAGTCCATGCAACAGAGTTACTGATCCCTCTACGAAAAAAAAAAAAAATTAGTCCTGTTTAGGATAATCCGTTTCCCTACAAAATGACTATCCATTTTTTAAGGTATAGTAAATGAATAATTTTGAAAGTTTGGAAAATCTTTAAACTCTGTTGCACAGTTTAGAAAAATATCATTTATTTTTGCTTTCTTAAATCTGTAACTCCAACAAAACTATAGTTAGTGAAGCAGATTATTTTTCCCATTCTATATTTATACAAATTTATTCTAACCTAAATTCAACATTAAGAGAAAAATTCATGGGGTGGTATGAAACAAGACATAATTTGTCAAAGCATTCACCGTCTTGTAATGGATTCACTGCTATTAACTATTGTTGAGATCTTCCTTTGGACATCCAAGCAAAAGAGTTTGCAGCATATATGTATTCTGTTGGACTTACATTAGCCAAGTTTATAGAAACCTCTCTCTCTCTAATATATACATGCTAAAGTGTGTACTACCAGATGGAATTTCAGGTGCCTACATCATTGCTGTTATTATTAAATTATCTTTTGTGATGATACCTCAGGTAGTCAGGACTGTTATGCAATAGGGAGTTAGGGGGAAATCTTCAGCTTTTAAAGCTATTAAAATTTCTTGCAGGTGTGTTTGAGAGAAGCACAGCACAAATTCACTTGCACACTATGAGGATTAGAGATTATGCAGCCCATCCACAAGGGGCAATTAACACAAACAGTGTGGGGGAAGAAACAAACAGAGTTGCAAACTAAACAGAACTTGTATCCCCCGATTATATTGCAAAGCACAGATGTTTGTTCCACAAAATAAATGATATTGGCAGTTTTGGGCTATGATATAATTCCATAGGGTCTACCTTTCTAAATACCTACTTTCTACTGATCTTGTTTTTCCCTGGTTCTCGTGCTTGTGTTCTGTTTTTCCTCTGTGATGTGAGCCTATTAAAAACATGACAAGCCTTACTCACCACTTGTTGCAGCATAAACTTCAATCTGCTACATCTGGAATAGAATTTCTTCCCGCAGTTACTTCAGTGAAAAGCTTAGATATTTATAAGTCCCACCCCCACCCCATTCCCCCAAATAGTATATATTTGTGAAAAGGTAACTCTTAATCTGGATACAAATTAAATTTCATTCCAATTAGCCTCAACACCAGTGATCCAAAGAAAAACTGGTCCCCTCGCCCCCAGTGTAGTGGTGCTGAAGTCTGTCTTTGGAAGAAAACTTAAAATCTTTATTCTTTCCCCACATTCCAGAATATCTCATGAGTCATTTCAGAAGAAAATCACAGACAATAACTTTGGCTGCCATACCAACCTGTCATTTAAGAAAGCTACATTAATCAATAACACCTGAACAGTTCAATTACTGAATAAGAAAGGCAAAGAAATGGAAAAAAGATTAATAGGTCTTCCCCCAAATTAGACCCCTAAAATCAAAGAGGAGCTGCAACCTGTGATGATTTGAAAAGTCTATTACTGCTTGAGTTAATATATAATTATCCAACCCTTTTATTTATTTTTTTCCACATACAGCAGCCAGTTTCACTGACAATTTTCCTGCTCAGAGAATTTTTCACCTTTGATTAATGACACTTAATAAAAATTCCACCTAGTTGCAATGAAAAGAAAAAGAGTCACTTGAACCAATGGTGAAGTGCCTTATAGAGCTAGGCTAGGAAAGGTTAATGGCATCATTACTCAGGTCTTTGGAGTACACATATTCCTCTCTCAGAGTAGGTTAAGCATGCTGGATAGTGCGTTAACCCCTTCCAAACTCTAGGGCCATTGAACTGTTCTTTTCAAAAGATAATTAATACTATTTATAAATACATGCCATTTTTTCCTTAAAGGATTTTTGGATTTTGCAATGACAAATAAAATGTAATAGAATGAATCATATCCCAGAGGATGACAATAAAGATTTAAAAAATGCTTCAAAATAACAAAATCCAAGTGCCAATCCACAGGACAAGTATCAACCAATTACCTAAAGTGTTTATCTTTGTACACTGAGTCTACCAGGTATGCCTCTTGAGAATACTTACACTTCATACAAAGGAATGGAAAATATCTTTATGATGCCACAAGTTTTGTTTTTGTTTTTGTTTTTTAATAAATCACCCCTTGATACTAACCAATCGAACTGCACCCATGGTACAACTCTGAAAAAAAGTATCTCTGTGGTAGTAAAGAAAGTCCATTTATTCATTAATCGAAGATTGCTGAGTCTCTGCTATGTGGCAGCAGTAGTTCCAATGCTCAGGATACATCAATGCACAAAATAAACCCCCAAAGATATCCTTGTGAAATTTATATTCTGATGGGAAAAGTAAATAATTAAAATGAAACACATAAGTAGACAAAACAGTAATGTTAGATACTGCTAAGTATGAAGGTAGATTGTAGAACTAGGTAAGGGTAATGGAGTGGCAAGATGGTCTATTTTTATAGGAAGAAGAGGTTGCAATTTTAATGGGCTGGTTAAAAGGCTTCTACTGTGGTAGCTAACATTAGCCTTCTACTCAACTGCTCATGATGATTTGAATTAGGAAACACTTTTGTTGGCTGCCTATACGTTTAGCGTCTGGGAATTCCGCTGATATGTGTGGATCAAAGTCATTTTAGCCTTGTTGCTCAGATAGTAATTACATCCATCCTGTCTCTGACAGTTAAGTGCAAAGTGAGAGTGCTGTCCTCTAGCAAAGGAAAGAACAGCTTCTGCTGGCCTGGAGGATTCAGGGGCATTGGGGGTTTAAGGTTTTCAATTATATACCTCACTTCTTCCCTGTCAGATTGTAAGGTGTGTCCCTCCCCTGTGAGGATCCAGACTTTAGTATAAGATCCCTGCTAGGAGTGTATTTAGCTTCTTTCATACCTTGTAACATCCTTACCACAATTTGAGGGCCTGATTTATAGTGTATTCAGTTCTCTGAATGCAGGACATAAGGATTTCTTTAAATACTCTGTGAAGCCTTCTGGATATCACAGATGATCTAAGTCTAAGAGTATCCTTCTTCAAAGCCCCTGGGTCAGTAGAAAAAAACAGCTATCTCTACATTATTTATTATAGTTATTGTCCCTTTATTGTCAGGTGCTAGAGTTATATCAAAAGTCAGCACCCTCCCTCTGCCAACTTATACATCACCCCAGTCTACCACTCTAGTGATTCACCATAGTCCAGTGAATTGTGATAATACACCATGCAAAAGATTTTTCACAATTCACTTTCATCAGCTTTGATATTGTCATCCGATAGCAGGTTTCCCAGGTGGTGGTAGTAGTAAAAAAACAAACAAAACAAAACAAAAAAAAACACCTACTCATCGATGCAAAAGACCTAAGAAAAGAAGGTTCGACTTCTAGGTCAGGAAGATTCCCTGAAGAAGAATTGGCAACCCATTCCAGCACTCTTGCCTGGAGAATTCCATGGACAGAGGAGCTACTCGGACACAACTTAACACAGAAGTAGGCCAATATTAGAACCATGTCCTAAAAGGCTGCTTTCTAGAGCCAAGTTGGGTGAACTGTCTTAGCTAGGACTTCCCTAAAATCAGAGCCCCATATAAGAACTTACGTGCCAGAAGCTTACTTGGGAGAAATCCCAGGAAGAACTGGGAAGGTGGGGAATATGAGATGCAGAAGGGAGAAAAGCCAATAAAGGGTGTTTAAATGAGTGAGGCACTGGTATGGACAACTTGAGGTTGATCATCTGGTAAATTCTCTGAGAACCTGTGAAACAAACACAGGATCATCCTACAGAAAGACTGAGTAGCTGTGGCATTTTTCACCAGATTGTATCCCTGGAGTAGTTGGCTTTTCTGCATAAAATATATTGTATCTATTTCAGTAGAAGGAAATGGCAACCCACTCCAGTGTTCTTGCCTGGAGAATCCCAGGGACGGGGGAGCCTGGTGAGCTGCCGTCTATGGGGTCGCACAGAGTCGGACACGACTGAAGTGACTTAGCAGTACCAGCATCAGGACAGAGGAGCCTGGTAGGCTGCAGTCCATGGGGTCGCTAGGAGTCAGACATGACTGAGTGACTTCATTTTCACTTTTTACTATCATGCACTGGAGAAGGAAATGGCAACCCACTCCAGTGTTCTTGCCTGGAGAATCCCAGGGACGGGGGAGCCTGGTGAGCTGCCGTCTATGGGGTCGCACAGAGTCGGACAGGACTGAAGCGACTTAGCAGCAGCAGCAGCATTGCAGTAGAATCAGCTTCAGAGAGCCGCAGAATTCCTTCAGGAGGAGAGGAAGAGAGATATAGGCATTCATGATACTAAGTTGTCAGCAAGCATACTGGACAGTCTTCTAGACCAACAGGCACACTGAAATGGGCCAATGGATCAAGGCAACAAAAGCACCTGCGGCATTACTTATCTCCTAAATTTACACAAGCAGTCTTAAATTACCAAAGTATATATTTTTCAATACCTTAACTCTTCTCCAAGACTTTGGAACATCTTAAAACCATTTATCCAACTCTTAATTTATAGGCTATTCCTGTCAAGTATTTTAATATTAAATGTATTAAACCCATAAAGCGAAAGTGAAGTCGCTCAGTCGTGTCCGACTCTTTGCAACCCCATGGACTGTAGCCTAATAAGCTCCTCCATCCATGAGATTTTCCAGGCAAGAATACTGGAGTGGGTTGCCATTTCTTTCTCCAGATCTTCCCAATGCAGGGATTGAACACCGGTACCCATTATTGTTGTTTTGTTGTTCAGTTGCTAAGCTATGTCTGACTCTTCGTGACCCCATCAACTGAAGCACACCAGGTTTCCCTGTCCTTCACTATCTCCCAGAGATTGCTCAGACTCATGTATGCCACTAGGCCAGAGATGCCATCCAATATCTCATCCTCTGTCACCTCCTTTGCCTTCTTTTACCTAGCCAGTATTCATTAGTCTTATCCTTATAATTAGCATTTTTCCACCACTCTGGCCTCTCATTTGAGATTATCTTCCTTCTGCCTAAAATATACCATTTATAATTTTCCTTAGTGCAACTCGATAGTGACTAATTCTTTTGTAGTGGTTTTGCTCTCTTAAAAATGTCATTGTGCATTCATTTCTGAGGGATGCTTATACTATTGGGTATAAAATTGTAGTTTTGAAACTGTCATTTTTCTCTAGTACATTGTAAACATCATTCCTTTATGTTTTGGTTTCTATTGTTGGACTCAAGAAGTGAGTTCTCAATTTAACCATATTTTTCTTTACTGATAATGTCCTGTAACTGTTTTAAAATTTGTCTCTGGTTTTCTGGGATGTCACTATGTGTCTAAGAGAAAGCAAGCCAAATTTTCCCAATTGTGGTTCACTGGGTTCATAAAATATGAGATTAGGTGGCGTTAATATGTTCTATAGTATTTTCAACTATTTTTTCATCAACTATTTCTACTTCATTTTCTCCTTTCTGAGACACAAATGAAATGGATATTAGATTGTCTCTATGAATCAATGAAGCGACTTCACGTTCACTGTTCGCTTTCATGCATTGGAGAAGGAAATGGCAACCACTCCAGTTCTTGCCTGGAGAATCCCAGGGACAGGGGAGCCTGGTGGGCTGCCATCTATGGGGTCGCACAGAGTCAGACACAACTGAAGTGACTTAGCAGCAGCAGCATGAATTTTCTAAGTTGTTTTTTCCTCATCTGTATTTTCCATCTTCATATTATTCTATACTTCTTTTGAATAGTTTCTTCTGATCTATTTCCAGTTAACTAATATCTTTTCATATGTTTTTAATTTCTCTTAAATCTATAAACCAAATTATTATTTTATCATAGTTTTTATTATATAATGTTTATTTGTTTTAAGTCATCTTTTTTTAAGATTTCATTTTTTTAATTTAAATTTATTTATTTTAATTAGAGGCTAATTACTTTACAATATTGTATTGATTTTGCCATACATCAACATGAATCTGCCACTTGTGTACATGTGTTCCCAATCCTGAACCCCCCTCCCACGTCCCTCCCCATACCATCCCTCTGGGTCATCCCAGTGCATCAACCCCAAGCATCCTGTATCCTGCATTGAACCTGTACTGGCAATTTGTTTCTTATATGATATTATACATGTTTCAATGCCATTGCATTACTCAGCCATTAAAAAGAATACATTTGTATCAGTTCTAATGAGGTGGATCAAACTGGAGCCGATTATACAGAGTGAAGTAAGCCAGAAAGAAAAACACCAATAGAGTATACTAACACATATATATGGAATTTAGAAAGATGGTAACGATAACCTTGTATGCGAGACAGCAAAAGAGACACAGATGTGTAGAACAGTCTTTTGGACTCTGCGGGAGAGGGAGGGGGGGATGATTTGGGAAGATTTCATTTTTTAAAGAAATTTTAGGTTCACAGAAAAATTGAGGGGAAGGTATAGAGATTTCCAATATACCCTCTACCCTTATACATGCATAGCCTTCTTCATTATCAACATCCTCCACTGGTGTGGTATTTGTTACAACTGATTAACCTAAACTGACACATAATTATCAAAAGTCCATAGATTACATTAGGATTCACTCTTGTTGCAGTACATTCTATGAGTTTGGACAAATGTATAATGACTTATACCCCTCACCATAGGATCATATATAGCATTTTCTCTGTTCTAAAAATCATCTGTGCTCTGCCTATTCAACACTCCCCCACCCTTCAGTCCACAGCACCCACTGGTCTTTGTATTCTCTCCATAGCTTTGCATTTTCCAGAAAGTTGCATACTTGGAATCCTACAGTATGTAACCTTTTTAGATTGGCTTCTTTCATTTAGTACTACATAATTAAGGCTCTCAATGTCATTTAATGGCTTAATAACTTGTTTCTTTTTGTTGTTGTTCAGTCACTCAGTTATATCTGACTCTTTGCAATGCACACCCCTCTGCCATGGACTCCAGCACGACAGGATTTCCTGTCCTTCACCATAGCCCAGAGTTTGCTCAAACCCAGATCCACTGAGTTGGTGATGTCATCCAACAATCTCATCCTCTGTCACCCCCTTTTCCTCCTGCCTTCAATCTTTCCCAGCATCAAGATCTTTTCTAATGAATTGGCTCTATGCATCAAGTGGCCAAATTATTGGATCTTCAGCTTCAGCATTAGTCCTTCCAATGAATATTCAGGACTGATTTCCTTTAGGATTAATTGGTTTGATACCCTTGCCATCCAAGGGACTCTCAAGAGCCTTCTCTAACACCACAGTTCAAAAGCATCAATTTTTTGGCACTCAGCTTTCTTTATGGTCCAACGTTCACGTCCATATATGACTACTGGAAAAACCATTGTTTTGACTAGAAGGACCTTCATCGGCAAAGCAATGTCTCCGCTTTTTAATATGCTGTCTAGGTTGGTCATAGCTTTTCTTTCAAGGGCAAGCATCTTTTAATTTCATGGCTGCAGTCACCATCTGCAGTGATTTTGGAGCCCAAGAATAGAAAGTCTGTCTCTGTTTCTACTGTTTCCCCATCTATTTGCCATGAAGTGGTGGAACCAGATGCCATGATCTTAGTTTCTTGAATGTTGAGTTTTAAGCCAGCTTTTTTACTCTCCTCTTTCACCTTCATCAAGAGGCTCTTTAGTTCCTCTTCACTTTCTGCCATAAGGATGGTGTCATCTGCATATCTGAGGTTATTAATATTTCTCCCTGCAATCTTGATTCCAGCTTGTGCTTCTTCCAGCCCAGCGTTTTTGCATGATGTACTCTGCATATAAGTTACATAAGCAGGGTGACAATATACAGCCTTGATGTAGTCCTTTTCCAATTTTGAACCAGTCAGTTGTTCCATGTCTGGTTCTAACTGTTGCTTCCTGACCTACATAGAAGATTTCTCAGGAGGCATGTAAGGTGGTCTGGTATTCCCATCTCTTGATGAATTTTCCACACTCTGTTCTGATCCACATAGTTGAAGGCTTTAGAGTAGAGAATGAAGCAGAGGTAGCTGCTTTTCTGGAAATTTTCTTGCTTTTTCTATGATCCAACAGATGTTGGCAATTTGATTTCTTGCTCCTCTGCCTTTTCTAAATCCAACTTGAATGTCTGGAAGCTCTTGGTTCGTGCTTTGTTGAAGCCTAGCTTGGAGAATTTTGAGCATTACTTTTCAAGCATGTGAAATGAGTGCAATTGTGCAGGAGTCTGAACATTTTTTGACATTGCCTTTCTTTGAGATTGGAATGAAAATTGACCTTTTCCAGTCCTGTGGCCACTGCTGAGTTTTTCAAATTTGCTGGCATATTAAGTGCAGGACTTTAACAGCATCACCTTTTAGAATTTGAAATAGTTCAGGTGGAATTCCACCACCTCCACTAGCTTTGTTCATAGTGATGCTTCCTAAGGCCCATTTGACTTCACACTCCAAGATGTCTGGCTCTAGGTGAGTGATCACACCATCATGGTTATCTGGGTCATTAAGATCTTTTTTGTATAGTTCTTCTATGTCTGGATGTACCACAGCATATCATCCATTCACTAACTGAAGGACATTGGTTGTTTCCAAGTTTTGACAGTTGTGAATAAAGCTACCATAAACATTTGTATGCAGATATTTGTGTGGACATGAGTTTTCAGCTCCTTTGTGTAAATGCCAAGGAGTGAGATTGCTAGATTGAATAGTAGGAGTTTGGTTAGTTTTGTGAGAAATTGGCAAACTGTCTTCCAAAGTGGCTGTATATCATTTTACATTCCCACCAGCAGTGAATGACAGTCCTGTTGCTCCACATCTTCGCTACCATTTGGTGTTGCCAGTGCTTTGGATTTTGGCCATTTTTGGTGTGTACTAATATCTCCTATGTCATTTTTTAGTTTCTAGTTTTCTCACAAATTATTCCATCTTACATTTTTTTAAAAACCACAGTAAGATGTGTTTTATTAGCCATGTCCAATAGTTCCAAATTCCCATGTCTTTGTGGGCTTGGTACTACTATATGTTATTTTTGATGTTTAGAACTTGCTTTACTATCTTTAGTTGTATGATAAAAGTTATATTTAATAAATTGTTTGGTAGAAGACTTTGATATCTAAGATAATGATAACTTCTTCCAGGGATTATCTGTGATAGCTTCTTGGAACTGTTAGAGGGTTTCCTTCACCCTAAATGATAAAATTCTGGCTGCAACCTCTTATGATTATCAGATTTACTTCTCATTCACACTTCCTTGAGGTCATAGCTCTTTATGGATCTGGTGTTAATTGAGGCCAGAGTCTCCATCCTTAGCAGGATTCCAGCTTTGACCTCTGTCCTCCAAGATCCAGGAGATCACCAAAGATCACCACTTGGCTTGCAGCTGCCTCTCTCAGGTTGGGAAAATATCCCTAAAGCAAAGACAATTTTCAGTCACTATTCTGAGTTCTCCAAAATCTTGGCCTGACTTTTCCTCATTGTTTTGTGAGCTCTTTAATACTTTCAAAAAGATGTCTTAAATACTTTGACCAGGTTCTTCATTTTTTTTTCTGACAGATAAAAGACTGGTTTGGGTCAACTAGTTTGTAATTATTGGAAGTGAAATTCTCCATGTTAGTAGGTTGGTGCAAAAGTAATTGCAGTTTTTGCATTGTTGATATTTGCCTTTGGGATATATACTCAGAAGTGGGATTGCTGGAACATAGTTAGTTTTAATTTAATTTTTTGAGAACCTCCATACTGTTTCCACAGTCACTGAACCATTTATATTTCCACCAACAGTGCGTAAGGGTTACCTTTTCTATACATCCTGGCTAACACCTGTTATCTCTTGTCTTTGCGCCTTATAATAGGTATTAGGTGATACCTCGTTGTGGTTTTGGTTTGCATTTCCCTGATGATTAGTGATGTTGAGCATTTGTCATGTACCTGTTGGCCATTTGAGAGTAATTACTAAACTTGTCCACTGTCATTTCATTCAGAAGTTGTGTTTTGTCAATTTTAGAAGTAACCAAACATTCATTTCTAAATCCTAATTCTCTATTTCACCTGGGAGATGTATTAGTATTATACTGTATTAATCAAATCTCCCTATATAGGCCAGAGCTGATCAGTGGGAGGGGCTTTAGGGAAAATAAATCTGACAGAATATCCTGAGCATCAAACCACAATATACTCTTTGATTTTAAGTAAATACATAATGTTAGATTCATTAAAGAATACAGAATTGTCTTCATTTTAAGAGGAAATGTGTATGTGGGTCAAGAAGCAACAGTTAGAACGGAACATAGAACAACTGACTAGTTCAAAATTGGCAAAGGAGTATGTCAAGGCTGTATATTGTCACCCTGTTTATTTAATTAATATGCAGAGTACATCATGTGAAATGCTGGGCTGGATGAATCACAAGCTGGAATCAAGATTACTGGGAGAAATATCAACAGCCTGAGATAAGCAGAAGATACCACTCTAATGGCAGAAAAGGAAGAGGAAATAAAGAACCTCTTGATGAAAGTGAAAGAGGAGAGTGAAAAAATCTGGTCTGAAACTCAACATTCAAAAAAAACTAAGATCATGGCACTGGTCCCATCACTTCATGGCAAATAGATGAGGAAACAGTGGGAACAGTAACAGATTTTATTTTCCTGGGCTCCAAACTGCAGCCATGACATTAAAGAAGGCTTGTTTCTTGGAAGGAAAGCTATGGCAAACCTAGAGAGCACACTAAAAAGCAAAGCCATCTTTTTGCTGACAAAGGTACAGAGAGTCAAACTATGTTTTTTTCCATAGTCATGTACTAATGTGAGTGTTGAACCATAAAGAAGGCTGAGAGCTGAAGAATTGATTTTTTTTTTAAATTATGGTGCTGGAGAATACTGTTGAGACTCCCTTGGACTACAAAGAGATCAAAATTAACCCTGAATAATCACTGGAAGGATTGATGCTGAAGCTGAAGCTCCAATACTTTGGCCACTTGATGCAAGGAGTCAACTCACTGGGAAAGACTGAAGGCAAAAGGAGAAGGGGGCAGTAGAGGATAAGATATTTGGATAGCATCACCTAATCAATGGACGTAAATTGAGAAACTCCAGGAGACGGTGGAGGGTAGAAAAGCCTGGCATTCTGCTATCCATGGGGTTGCAAAGAGTTGTACATGACTTAGCAACTGAACAGCATTCTCCATGCTTAGTCACTAAGTCTTGTCTGACTCTTTGCAACCTCATGGACTGTAGCCTGCCAGGCTCCTCTGTCCATTGGTATTCTCCAGGCAAGAATACTGGATTAGGTTCCCATGCCCTCCTCCAGAGATTCTCTCCAACCCAGGGATCAAACCCAGGTCTCCTGCATTTCAGGCAGATTCTTTACTGGCTAAGCACCACTGAAGCCCAAGAAAACTGGAATGGGTAACCTATCCCTTTTCCAGGAGATCTTCCCAACCCAGGAATTGAACCAGGGTCTCCTACATTGAACGCAGATTCTTTACTAGCTAAGCTACCAGGGAAGCCCACATTTGGAAAAGTACAAAAAAGTGACCTGAGGAAAGAGGTTGAAGAAGTTTCACTTGGAAAAGTTAACTCAGCAAAAGTATGTTCAAAGATTAAAGAAAGGGAGGTAAAAGTGAAAAGAATAGAGAAAGCAAGCTCAGTATTATTCATTCCCTCATTTCTTCATTAATCCTTCTAAGTGCAAATGTGTAGAAAAGCCTTTAAAGCTTTGAAGAAAATGAACAAATGCTAAAAGTGTCAACATAGTGGAATTACTGGTAGTTTGCAAGGAATTAAAAGTGGGAAGTAAATAAGAAGAAAGAACTTCCTGTGACAAATTTCTGTCAAATTCCTATGATGGAATTTGATGTTCTAGGAAGAAAACATAATAGATAGTTTAAAATATTTTGATCCCCACCAAAAAGAGTAGCAATACCATTTACAAATATAGCAAATTCAGTTTGGGAAGATAAAATAATGAGAACTAATTTTGGTTCTGAAAATGTGAACTTTGTAGGACATCTAATGTGCAATGAATTAAGAAATGAAGATCTACGGTTGGGAGGAGATGTTAGTGATATACACATAGCAGATATTACATGTATTCATAGAATGTTCAGTACACCACTTTAAGGGAGATAAATCAAGAGAGAAGAGGACACAGCTAAAGATGATACAGCAGAGGTTGATGATGTCCTGTGCAGATCCCCTTTACTGACTGGAGTATCCATCTCCCTATGACTGTGATTTGGAGAAGGAAAGGGCAACCCACTCCAGTGTTCTTGTCTGGAGAATCCCATGGACAGAGGAGCCTGGTTGGCTACAGTCCATGGAGTCACAAGAGTTGGACATGACTGAGCAACTAAACCTACCTACCTATGACTGTAATTGTTGGCAAAAAGCTTGGGTATAAAAGTGGAGTCATTTGCCTCAAAGAGAAACCAGAGTGGTTCAGTTTGTGCCACAGAGCATTTCATAGGATCAAACTGAAGCTGGTCTCCAACTGAAGCCATGTTTTTGCTTAGCATTTTACTCTGCCCTATTCTACTTCCCTAACTCCTGAGAGCTGGAGAAGGCAATGGCAACCCCACTCTGGTACTCTTGCCTGGAAAATCCCATGGACGGAGGAGCCTGGTAGGCTTCAGTCCATGGGGTCACAGAGTCGGACACGACTGAAGTGACTTAGCAGCAGCAGCAACTCCTGAGAGCACTTCCAGTAAATCTCTTGACTAATAAGCCCCATCTCAGACTCTGCTTCTAGAGGATATGTCCTAAGACTGATGATATGGTGGTGGTGAGCAGGGGGCAGGAGGTGGGGGTGTATGTGGTGGAAGGGGCAAGTAAACAATAGGAGCACAAATTGTCATAGACATAGGGCTACATCCTGGAAATGGTGAGAGGGAGAGTCATGATTGAGAAGAGAACGGTGAGTGGTGTCAAAGGTGGTTGTAAAAGATAAAAACAAAAGCTAACTGGAAAAGCAAATGGCATTTCTGACCTTCAAAGGGACAATTCATTCAGAGTATATACACCTTTTCCCAAGAAATTTTGATGTCGAAAGAAAGTTTGGAATGATTATTGAGGGAATGGCAGGATCCAAATTTCTATGTTCAAATCAAATATGCAAAAACGGAAGAAAATACAATGGAACAAAAACACAGTTACTTTGGTTTAAGGGTCAGTGAGACAACTGTATAACATTTATGCCTGGTTTGGTACCACTTTACTTTCTCCTTCACTGCTGTACACCCACGGGGTAAGACATCCCACTGTGCTGTAAGGAGCATGGCTTGAAATCCATTGATTTAGAGGAAGAGTAGGAGATAAGACTAAAATATAAAGCAAGAGGTGAGAAAATCCTGAGTGGATTTATCTGGGACAATTACAAAGGGATTTGAGTCTCACTTCGCTTGCATGTTCTAAGAGACAGAATGACTCAGTAAAGCCCCAGGGGATATCTGTGATTCTTCCTGAATGTGGGGCTAACTCTAAACTAGGCTTTAATAAGGTGAAATCTGAAAACCTAGGTAGAATGGGTAAACCCGAGCTTCTGAAATAAATGCCAAGGAATAGAGTCAAATATATATTTTCAGTTAACATCTCAGATGGCATTCAGAAACAGATATGGCATTCATATCAATTCTTTATAATTTTCTTGTTTTTATGTTCATAGTTCCTATCTTTGTGCCTATCCATGACCACACAGCCAACATCAAAAGGTCTAATATGTTCATGATACAGGGGCTTCCAAAAAGGAGCTACTGAACAGCAAGGTTTGGAGGAGAAGAAATCGTATGACATATTATATATTGATGACTGCCAGGGAAAAGGAAATACGATGGAATGCCTGGACCAGGGACCCCAGAGTCTACTACAGTGCAAAGGATTGGGTGTCACCAGTCCAAACTGGAGTCCTGGGCCAAGACACTTATAAGCTGCAAGCATTGTTAGGAGACTAATATGAGGGTGCACATAGGTTATAAGGGCTTAGCCTTGAATCGTAGGAGGGAAATGAAAAAGAGAAGAGAGATGCCAGAGGAATTGTTGGGCTTAACGACCATCTATACATAAAAGGCACATGCCAAGAAAGGGGAGCGATGAAAGGTAAACATTTTTAAATTCTTGCATAAGGAACTTTGTACTTAAACGTGGTTTGGTGATGATTTTGCTTGTTTGGATACTGCAATGACATAAATACACAGCCAATTTTTGAGCTTATCTAGCTGTTGTTCCGGCATTTACATTTTCCGGCATTTTTTGGTTATATCTTTCTACATAAAATGAGAAAACATGAAGAAGAGAGTGCAAAGAAAGAAAGTTTTGAATTCTACAATCTTTTATGGGCAACTTGATATCTGAAAATCTGCAAGGACTGTATTTATTGAATGGCCACACATTAAATCTGCTTCAAACCACATGGATTTGATTCAGAATGTACAGCTGATATGAAAACCTGGAGATTGGGATATTGCCCCTCTGCACAGTTGAAAATCTGTATGTAACTTTATAATCAGAACCTCCATATCTGTGGCTCAACACCATGAATTCAACCAACTACAAATCATGCAGTATTATAGTATTTGCTATTGAAAAAAAAAATCTTAAGGGAACCCATGCAGTTCAAGTCCATTGTGTTCAAACGTCAACTGTATATGATTATCCTAGTGCTATAAAACCTGTAAGGATTTATCAGTAAAGCAGCAGATATCAAGTGATTTGAATATAAAAGAGCAGAAAGACCTTAACAGTTCATGAGTAGTAGCACTTCCCTCATATTGATATTCTTCTATCTTAGAGCAAAAATTATTTCTGAGAATAATAAAGGTCATTATCGGCTACATTTTATGTCCTTTTGAAGACTCAGAGGACAGGCATTATTCCCATTCACCCCTTCACCACTATCACCATTAGACATTCTGAGACTGCCCCTGATAATGCAGAAAAGGGTCAAAGGGCAGAGGCAGCTGAATTCATCATGAATTGATTCACTCTCCCAGCTGAACACACTTCTCCTGCCTCTAGGACAGAGCCTCAGACACAGGAGTCATTGCAGCCGTGACTCTCCCTTTATGACCCACGTTCTTCGGGATTCAGGCCTGCCACAAAAAAATGCAGGAGGATGCAATAGAAGGTGAGAGGAAACAAACATCATTCTCTTCCCCACAGCAAAAATGCAGATAAGGGGCAAGGACAGAAATGCCTGAGACACAACTGACAACACATTGTCAGAATGAAGAAAACACTAAAGTTAATAACCATAAACCGATGGAAAATGCTTTCGTTATTAGACCATACAAATGCCTTCTAATTGTAACTAATGGACATATTATTTAATAATTAGTTAAAAATAAAATTTAGTTCACATTTTATCTATCAAAAGAATAACATTCACTTCCAGAGATCTCTCAGCAAGAATTTTTAAAATAACTAACGGCTCTTACTTTGGTCTACATGCTGCTGCTGCTAAGTCGCTTCAGTCGTGTCCGACTCTGTGTGACCCCATAGACGACAGCCCACCAGGCTCCTCCATCCATGGGATTCTCCAGGCAAGAATACTGGAGTGGGTTGCCATTTCCTTCTCCAATGCATGAAAGTGAAAAGTCAAAGTGAAGTCACTCAGTCGTGCCCAACTCTTAGTGACCCCGTGGACTGCAGCCTACCAGGCTCCTCCATCCATGGGATTTTCCAGGCAAGAGTACTGGAGTGGGGTGCCGTCGCCTTCTCCATTGGTCTACATAATCCACTGTAATTGTTTCTGCCATACTATCAATAGTAGAATTCAGATTTCTCCACCTTAAAGAAGGAAGATTTTCCAACTGATATGTTGGAGACACGTGTTTCTGCTACCTTTGACCATCCCTGAAATTCAACAATCTTTGGTGAGACCTCCGTTTTCTCCCATTGGAGCTGAAGGACAAGACTCTGTCATATCTCAAAAGGAGCATGTGGTCCTGTCACTCTTCCACTGTCACAGAGGCTACACTGTGTCTCATCACTGTTCCACACTGCTCAGGGAGGGAGGGAGCACTAGCTCAGAGCACTGGCTGTCTTGATCCTATAAGAAGAGATCACTCTCTGTTTCAGAGGGACTCATGGCCTCCCCAGGACCCCTCTGACTCATTCCTAATGAGAAGACCCTCTTTCCTTGAATCAGGTTTCCTTCTGTTTACTCCCTTGATGATGGCAGGGTGAGGGAGTACTTATAGTCTTCTGTCACGTGGTCAAAATGGCAATCCCACATGACATGTAATAAAATGTGATTTTGACACTTTTCAATGTCCAATGTTATTCAGTTTTCTCTGTGAAAAACTTATAGAATATTTTACTTAAAATTCAACAGGACTGGAAAGGGTCAGTTTTCATTCCAATCTCAAAGAAAGGCAATGCCAAAGAATGCTCAAACTACTGTACAATTGCACTCATCTCACACGCTAGGAAAGTAATACTCAAAATTCTCCAAGCCAGGCTTCAATAGTATGTGAACTGTGAACTTCTAGATGTTCAAGACAGATTTAGAAAAGTCAGAGGAACCAGAGATCAAATTGCCAACATCCGTTGGATCATTGAAAAGGCAAGAGAGTTCTAGAAAAACATCTAGTTCTGCTTTACAGGGAGAAGGCAATGGCAACCACTCCAGTACTCTTGCCTGGAAAATCCCATGGGCAGAGGAGCCTGGTAGGCTGCAGTCCATGGGGTCGCGAAGAGTCGGACACGACTGAGTGACTTCACTTTCACTTTTCACTTTCATGCTTTGGAGAAGGAAATGGCAACCCACTCCAGTGTTCTTGCCTGCAGAATCCCAGGGACAGGGGAGCCTGGTGGGCTGCCGTCTATGGGGTCGCACAGAGTCGGACACGACGGAAGTGACTTAGAAGCAGCAGCAGCTACTTTACTGACTATGCCAAAATCTTTGACTGTGTGTATGACAACGAACTGTGGAAAATTCTTAAAGATATAGGAACACCAGATCACCTTACCTGCCTCCTGAGAAATCTGTATGCAGGTCAAGAAGCAACAGTTAGAACCAGACATGGAACAACAGACAGGTTCCAAATAGGGAAAGGAGTACGTCAAAGTTGCATATTGTCACCCGGCTTATTTAACTTATATACAGAGTATATCATGTGAAATGCTGGACTTCATGAAGCTGGAATCAGGATTTCCAGGAGAAATATCAATAACCTCAGATACACAGATGACACCACCCTTATGGCAGAAAGCAAAAACGAACTAAAGAGCCTCTTGATAAAAGTGAAAGAGGAGAATAAAAAGTTGGCTTAAAACTCAAAATTCAGAAAACTAAGATCATGTTATCCAGTCCCATCACTTCATTGCAAACAGATGGAAAAACAATGGAAACAGTGACAGACTTTATTTTGGGGGGCTCCAAAATCACTGCAGTTGGTGACTGCAGCCATGAAATTAAAAGACGTTTGTTCCTTGGAACAAAAAGCTATGACCAACATAAACAGCTATTAAAAAGCAGAGACATTACTTTACCAACAAAGGTCTGTCTAGTCAAAGCTATGGTTTTTCCAGCAGTCATGTATGGATGGGAGAGTTGGACTACAAAGAAAGCTGAGCACCGAAGGATTGATGCTTTTGAACTATGGTGTTGGAGAAGACTCGAGTGTCTCTTGGACTGCAAGAGACCAAACCAGTCAATCCTAAAGGAAATCAGTCTGGAATATTCATTGGAGGGACTGATACTTAAGCTGAAACTCCAATACTTTGGTCACCTGATGTGAAGAACTGACTCATTCGAAAGACCCTGATGTTGGGAAAGATTGAAGATGGGAGGAGAAGGGGACAACAGAGGATGAGATCGTTGGATGGCATCACCAACTCAAAGGACATGAGTTTGAGCAAGCTCTGGGAGTTGGTAATAGACAGGGAAGCCTGGCATGCTGCGGTCTACGGGGTCGCAAAGAGTTGGACACAACTGAGTGACTGAACTGAATTTAAAATTAGCTCTGGAATGCTGTTCTCAAGCTATGTTTTCTTTCCTAAAATGTGAAATAAATTTTTTCTCTGAATTACAAAACTGGTAAGTTCATTTTATTTTTCTTGGAGAACCCCTCTAGTCAAGACCGAAAAAACATAAAGTATTGGTAAAGATTCATATGGGTTTTAATTTCTTTGGTCTTAATTAATTAACAAGAATCACAGTTTTTGATTTCAGACTTTGATTATTTTTATATTAGTTTTAGAATTTAATATTTTTTGGACTCAACTGTTTGAACATTAATTTTTCCCTGGGAACCATATAACAGGAGGGGTCTATAGATCTATACAGGTTATTGTAGTATGAGGATTTTATTATTGAAATATTTTTAAGAGGAAGTTTGATTTTACCACCTAATTTCTTATACTTTTGTTGAAGAATGTGGCTTCATAAAATTTGGGATACATACAAAGGAGAAAAATTTTAGGCCTGAGTACAAAGTAGCCTTATTTTATGTTGTATGATTCTGACCCATTTCAAAGCTTTCTTAAGTAATTTTTTCATTGTATACCAAAAGGATCAATAAAACAATAGTGCTTGGTACTAGAATAGCACACCCATGGCTATATCAGCAAGAACTCCCTGAGGACATTGCTATTCTCCTAGCCTGATAGAAGCATTCTGAAAGGTTGTTGTTGAATCACACGAAGACACCGGGATTCTTGGCCCCCGGAGGAGAAGAATTCAATCCAGGGCCAGAGACGAGGCTTGATCGCTCAGAGCTTTTGTGTAATAAAGTTTTATTAAAGTATAAAGGAGATAGAGAAAGCTTCTGACATAGACATCAGAAGGGGGCAGAAAGAGTACCCACTTGCTAGTGTTAACAATGAAGTTATATAATCCAAAGAATGTCTGGAGGTTGTAAAGACCTCCTCAGACCCACTCCCATAATTTACATTTTAAGACAACACTGTCCTCAGGCAGGATACATCCTTGTAAAGACTGGGTCTACTCCCATAATTTACATTTTAAGATAACAGAAGGTTTAATCCAAAGACTGTCCTTAGGCAGGATACATTATTGTTATATAATCCTAAGGAATGTAGAGAAAGAAAAAAGTTTGTCCTTTCTTCCTCCTTGAGAATTCCAGACCCCTCTCTCCTTGGGGACCCCTAGACTCCTTATCAACCAGCCTAGGAAATGACTCTCTCAATTCTAGTGCACCGTATGTGTGGCAGTTAAGCCTAAGGGATAAGTGAACAGAGGCTTGGAAATGTCACTGCTTGAGGGAACCTCCTTTATACTTGAATTTTGTGTCCAGTTAGACAGATATGAATTCATAATACTTTTCTTTTTTGCATTCCATCTATTTCCTTACTCAGTCCTTCCTGATAAGATGTGAACAAGACTGGCTTCAAGTATGGGTGATCTGTAATTTACACAGGGCTTCACATTTAGAAAGACTCATGTTTAAGTCAATGCTCTATTGTCTCTTTTGAAACTGTTAAAACATTTTAAAGAAGGGATCCTGCATTTTCATTTTGTGCTGGGCCCAACAAATTATATAGCCAGTTATGGAAGTGAAGCTGTACAAATTTGTCAGTTTGTGAGAAAGGACCATATGTGAGTAGTTCAACTCTTTCCCTCTCCTCCCTTTGGGATCAACCTGTGTTTGGAGAGCATATGGTTGGGCCAATTCTCCACTTGTAGGATGCTTAACAGTAAATAAATCGTTCTCGTGAGCAACGCTGTGGTTTTCCAAGGTGTCTCTGACTAGGTGAATGGATATGCCAAGTTCTGGGGCACAGATTAGTCATCTGTCTAAATCTTGTTTTCTAACAGTATTATTAGTATTAAAACTGGTCATTTTATTTCCAGTTGCCTGACTCTTTTGTGTACCTCTCATTTGGTTTAGAGCTCAGATAGAGGACAAAGTAGTATAAACCCCAATGGGAACTATATGCCTTTGTGAGAAAGTATTTTTTATTTACTGCAGATGGTTGGCAGCCTTTCAGGGGTAGAGTTTTCCATTACAGACCCCTGTTCTTAATGGGGGAAAGATACAAAAATGGCAAATGTGACAAGAAAAGAAGTATACATAGATCCCAGGCTCAAAAGTCCAGCCGTACTGCTCAAGCAGAGATTTGTTTAATGAACACTGTCTTTAAACTTTAATTATACCTTGAAGGAATAAGTGCATGGATCCTTCACAACACGATCCTGCTTTCATACTTTAGTTAAATAATTGGATTTGTATCCATCTAATTAAAACTTACTGGGTTGGCAAATTTAAGTAGCAAAAGCAACACTTTTTCAAATAGTAAATGGCCAGCATAATATTACTATAAATCAGGGAATGAGTCTTCATACGATGGGGGAACAAAAGGTGATCAAAACAAGACCATCAGCCTTATATCTTTTCATAATGTCCTAATGATCTCAGCTTTCAGCTCACCTCTCCCATATCCCTAAAAATCATCTTGAGAGATTTTCTACTATTAATACAGATAAAATAGAAATCGATTTTTAAAAAGGTTTTTTTCATTACAGATAATCATCTCTTTGAAATTTTTAGTTATCACTAGATACCATCCTTAATAAAAGTTTATAAGTAAATTTATTTTAAAAGATGGCCAATAACCAAAGAAAATCAATCAGCAAACTTATATAAGCTGGTGGGAACCAACAGTCACCACCCAGAGTAAGATGCATTAAAGACCACTGTTTTTGGAGTATCAAGTCAGTTTCCCTGCCGGGCTGATGCCCCTTCCCTGGCCAATGATATGTCTGTGTGTTAGTTATTTAGTCGTGTCTGACTGTTTGCAACCTCATGGACTGTAGCCTGCCAGGTTTCTCTGTCCAGGGAATTCTCCAGGCAAGTATACTTGAGTGGGTTGCCATTTCCTTCTCCAGGGGATCTTCCGGAACCAGGGATCAAACCCAGCTCTCTCTCCTGCATTGCGGGTAGATTCTTTATCGTCTGAGCCACCAGGGAAGCCAATGATAAGGGCAGAATAAACGATAAAAAAAAAAAAACAGACTACCTATAAATCTTAGGATGACTACCAGGCATGAAGAAAGCCAGTAATGGCCGTTTCCTAGCACTTACGTGGGGCTGCATCTGAGAAGTGACCATCTGCAGGATAAGCAATCATGTAATATTTCTTAGTTTACATTTATCTAATCAATCCCTGGGGAAGTGACAACTCAGCATTCCTGGAAACCCTCATGCCATAAATTCAAAGAATGTTACACATAAGTCCTATTTGTCCACCCTATGTCATCAGTGTTCTGAGCAAAAGCCTTCACAAACTCTGTGGAGGAAGCCACTATTTTAAAGGCCTTTGAATTCCTTTACTCTGAATTTTCTCCTCGTAAATGTTATTACCTTAAAGTGGGATCCTATTGATAAATTCACCTGGAGTAGAGCTCTTCACAGCTCCGATGGAACATTCAAGGCTATGTGGCCACGTGCCTCTTTGTTCCCAGTTAAAAGGATATAACCCATTCCCCACATCCAAGTTTTCTTCTTTTCTCTCTTTTTCCTCAAAACCATCTCTCCCAGCTTTGGCAAATCTGCAGTTTTTCCTGAAAACCAAATCTCTTGGTGCCTTTCCATTCTTCTATATAATCGACATAAAAATCCTTATTAATCATATATTGCCTTTCTGCTTGCTTCTATCTCTTTTCATTAAAATAGCTTTACACAAAATGTAACAAGCCAAACCACTGACATTAATAAAGAAGTTACTTACTTCAAACAGTGCTTTATGAAACTGGTTCTTTCCTCTCGGATTATCAACTTCAAAAATACACTGCCAAAATGAGCAAAACAAACAAAAGTCTCTCTCCTCTTTGCACTGAGGCTCATTTCTGTCTGGTTGTGCTGCATATTATGAAAGTACACATTTTAACGTTGAAACCTACCTTAAAAAAACAAGTACTTTCCAACGAGTCAAATGGATATTTCTTTATCATTATAGTTTCCTTCCAGAATCAAAAGGGGCCTGGCATTTGGTTTTTGAGACATGCTGCATACTCTCTGGTATCCCACAATCATCGAGGTGCTTCCCCAGATTCTCATGACTCTTACTGGATGACGCCAGTGTAAAGACAAGAGCACTTCCGATGTGGCGAAGGTAGACACTATGCATCCAAAGGTACTGGAGACCAGAAAGCTCTCTCAAGGCTGCTTTCAGGGGTGTGACTGGAGGCCTGCTGAAGACATCAAGGGCCCCATCCAACCAAGTGAGGGCCTCTTCCAATAAAGGTGGTTTTAGGAAGTTAAGGAGATAGCAGGACAAGCCTAGAAGATTTGCTGTTAAAACAACACTGCAGATATTTCAAGAAAAAAACTGTCAGGTCAGGTTCCCTCTGTACTAGCTTTCTGATGTTGCAGAATGAATTGTCACACATTCATTAATAAATGAATAAAATAATCTAACAGTAAATTCAAGTTTATTGTTAGATTAAAATAACAATAAATGGATTACCTGACGGTTTCTGTGGATTAGGAGTCTAGCACATTTTCCCCTAAATCCTTTACTCATAGTCTCACAAGGCTTCAATCAAGATGCTAGCTGCCTTTGTCCTCATCTGGAGAATCAATTAGGGAAAGATCCGCTTCCAAGTTCCCTCAGGTTGTTGGCAGAATTTGTCTCTGATTGAGGTCCCTATTTTCTTGTTAGATGTCAGCAGGAACTACCCTGAACAACCAGCAGCTAACGTCAGGTCCTTAACATGTGGCCTCCTCCATAGGCTGTTCACATCATGGCTATTTGCTCCTTCAGTGCTGGAGGAAAATGACTCTTGAGTCCTTTTATCTGTAAACTGTAAACTCTCTTTAAAAATCTCACCTAATTAAGTTAGGCTTAACTAGAATAATCTCCTTTTATTCACTCAAAACTCAGCCAATTAGGAATCTTAATTGCATTGGCAAATTCTTCCCAACCTTTGCCATAAAATTTAACCTAACAGCCATGGGAGGGATATTTCATTTACACATAAATGGCATGCATTTAAACTCCAAAGGAATGGGATCCAGGGCATATACATCAGGGACTTAGACGTTTAGGGTCCATGATAGACTCCTGCCTACCATATCTATAAACCATGAGGCTGCCACCATTTCAGAACTTTTAATCAACAACAAAAATATTATGTCTACATCTTTCATCTACAGATATGACAAAGTGATACTCTATACAAACAACTAAGGTTTGTAGGTATTGGCAATTTGAGACAATAGCCATCATCACTTCTCCTCCTGTTTGTTTCCAACCCCACATGAGAAGAAATGTAAGAACTAAATGAGATCAAAATATAGTAAAATTATTAATGGTGAAGCTAGTCGGAGAATGTAGGTTCTCCTATCTCCTTTCTGAATTTAGACTTTGGTATCTCTAGCCTGTCGCAGGGAGAAAAGTTAGAAGACAGTGGACCTGCAGAAACTGACTCTGTTTGTCTCTTTGCCAAATGAAGGAAACTCACTTGTTTTACTGATGCCTAAAAGAGAAAGTGAGATGAGAAAGAAATGGAAATGGCACTGCACTGTTCATGTTTCAAGGCTGTGGTTCTACTGTCCAATTAACAAGGCCTCTAGGTCAGTATGAGTCACTCTGCAATAGTAAGAAATCCCCAAATCAGTAGTTAACACACCGACATGTTGTTCCTGCTCATGCTACAAGGCTAACACTAGTGAGCTGGGGGTTCTCTCTTCATCCCAGTGACTAGGGAATTGGGCTGATTGAGACCTCCTCTCAACCTGTGCTTCTTCAGTCATTGCAGCAGCAAGAGAAGCAAGTGGGGAATCACACGCTGGCTTTTAGCGTCCACAGTGCAGAGTAACACATGTCTCTTCTGCTCAAATTTTATGGAGCAAAGCAAGATACATGGCTACAGAAGACGAAGGAAATACTATTCTACCACGTCTCTTAAAGGGAGGAGAACCAAAAATACTTGGAGAACGTGGATGCTGGGAAAGATTGAAGGCAAAAGGAGAAGAGAGAGGCAGAGGATGAAGTGATTAGATAGCATCACCGACTCAATGGGCATGAATTTAAGCAAACTCCACCAGGTAGTGAAGGACAGAGTAGCCTGGTGAGCTGCAGTCCGTGGGGTCACAAAGAATCGACACGACCTAGCAGCTGAACAACACTAACAATTAACAGCTTATTGCCACGGCTTAGTGCATGTCATTTCTCTCCTACGGACGATGTAGGAATGAAGGTAGTCCCCAGTGGATTTACTCTATAGCTCCCCTTCCAAGAGAGTAGAGTAGGCGATTTCTAATGGAAATGTGGATGTATAACAATTTCCTCTTAAGAGTAAGTATAGACCACAGAAAAAGTTTATGAAGCAGCCGTGTAGCACCAAGCCCTCACCTTCACAGAGACTGATTCCCTGAGCAGCTAACAAACACCACTTTCCCAAGGCTGCTCTGCAGGCAGGCTGAGAGAGGTCCTAGCCCCACGCGACAGGCTCCAAATAGGAAGAGAGAGACTGTGCCTGCCACATTTTAGGAGGCCGCCTTCAAATTCAGGCTGTGTGTCTGGAGTCGCTGTACCGAACAGGATCTGTGAGCTGGCTCTGTGCTGGGTGAGAAGTGTGAAACCTGGTGCCAGAACGCGAGTGCACATCAAAATCCTGGCACGGGTGCTCTTCAGAAACGGACAGAAGACCAACTGTAACATACGGCTCATTCTTCTCACGTCATAAATGGAAAGGCATTAATCGCTGGGAGGCCTCCCAGAAATTAAAGTTCATCTATTGGTTATGGGGTGTCAAAAGGCAAATGTGGAGTGTTTTAAATTTGCTTAGTTTTCCTGCGATATAAAATCCAGGTTTCAAATGCTGGCTTTATCATCAAAACAGACTCCTGCCCCTGCCAAAGCTAACATAAAGAGAGAACCCAGAACTCCACACAGGTTTCTCATTTATAGCATAATTTCCTCCAAAGACAGCTATTTTAAAATGTAGATTAACCCTTAATGTCTGAATTCTCCAGATTGAAACTTTGAAACAATGCAGTCCCATCTGCCGGCATTGAAAACCCAGGTGGCGAAGGAGTTGCCCAGGCTTTCCCCAGTGAGGGCCACAGCCCGGCTTACCGACTGTCCACACAGGAGGGAGCACCACGCTGCATGCTTGGTGGTCCTCCCATGGAGAGGCAACCGTTGTGTTCTCAGGCTATAAATTATAATCAGCTGATAAAAGGAGAAAGGAAGTCATGATGTGTCTTCTCGAAAAAAAGTACTAAGGCGTATGTGTATCATTAACACCTAAGTGAAACAATTCAAAGTAGTAACTCCTTTAAAGTGATTGCCAGGCATTCACCAGACTATTCTTAAGGGTTTAAATATGAATATATGCAACCAATGACTTCACATTCACCCCCAAAATGGAATTATACATTTCTGTATCTAGTCTGTATAACTTTCGCTTAAGAGAAAAGTGATCATTCAAAAGGCTGCAAAATGTTAACCTGAGTGTGTGTGTGAGCACGTGTGTGCATGCACACTTACCTGTACAATGTCATTTCAAATTAGTAGTGGTAGTAGTCATTCAGTCATGTCCAACTCTTTGGGACCCCATGACTGTAGCCCACCAGGCTCCCCTGTCCATGGGATTCTCCAGACAAGAATACTGGAGTGGGTTGCCATTCCCTTCTCCAGGGAATTTTCTCAACCCAGGGATTGAAGCCAGGTCTCCAGCATTGCAGACAGATTCTTTACCGTGGGAGCTACTGGGAAGTCCATCATTTCAAAATAAACCTGAATAACTTCATATGAAGTATAAAGTATTGATGTTCCACAAATCTCAGTCCTTATCATCTTGAAGTCTGATTTACTCATTTATGTTATCAGCTCTAGCAATGTAGAAATTTGAGTTGGTGAACTCTATTTTAAAGAAACTTAAAAAGGAAGACAGCAGCATACAAACACACCTCAGAATTATGCCTATCTTTGAGATCTTACTGAACTAAAGTCAGAGTAAAAGTAACACCCTCTATGCAAAAATGCAAACAACCAATCCTACTCTTCCTCTTTGGGCCATTCCCAAGGCATAAAATTTCATCAGTGAAATGAAATAGCTAGCTTGAAATGTCCGGAGAAGGCAATGGCACTCCACTCCAGTACTCTTGCCTGGAAAATCCCATGGATGGAGGAGCCTGGTAGGCTGCAGTCCATGGGGTCGCTAAGAGTCGGACACAAGTGAGCGACTTCACTTTCACTTTTCACTTTCATACATTGGAGAAGGAAATGGCAACCCACTCCGGTGTTCTTGCCTGGAGAATCCCAGGGACGGGGGAGCCTTTTGGCTGCCGTCTATGGGGTCGCACAGAGTCAGACACGACTGAAGCGACTTAGCAGCAGCAGCAGCAGCTTGAAATGTCAGAGAAGGCAATGGCACCCCACTCCAGTACTCTTGCCTGGAAAATCCCATGGACGGAGGAGCCAGGTAGGCTGCAGTCCATGGGGTCACTAAGAGTTGGACACAACTGAGTGACTTCACTTTCACTTTTCACTTTCATGCATTGGAGAAGGAAATGGCAACCCACTCCAGTGTTCTTGCTTGGAGAATCCCAGGGACGGGGGAGCCTCTTGGGCTGCCATCTGTGGCGACTGAAGTGACTTAGCAGCAGCAGCAGCAGTAGCTTGAAATGTAGCGTAACAGATATAAAGAACCCAACCTCAGTGCCTGGCACATATCAGGCATTAAATAAACATCAGCAATGATAATCATACAGAAGTTGCAAAGTTAGTGTTGTATAAAGACATGATTAAGAGCTTAAGCTTTAGTGTCTGCAAGCATGGATTCATATCCCAGTTTCACCAGTTACCAGAAGTGCAGCTTCCTAGGAATGGGATCAAAGTTAAATGCACACAGTGAGGAATCATGAGAGAGTGTGAGATTTTCCAAAAGACAAGAGAAGACAGTAGAGGTTTCCTGCGTATGAATGAAGAGAAATGAGCACTAAGGAGAGAGAGTCTCTCAGGTTGAAGATCTAGAGATATGGAATTATCAGAAATCCAGGGTAGATAGGGTTTTTCAAAAGAAGAAATGTTATTAAAACTGCCAAATTCTATTGCACTATAGATAAGGTTATTGTCTACAGGTCCCTTGAAGCAGGAAGACTTTAAACCTGGATCATTTGTTAATGTCTCCCCATATATTTCTACCCTGGTGGGGCTGCTGAAGCAACAATGTAGTAGAATGGGTTCTAAGGAATTCTACACAGAACTCCAGCCTCAGAGATATTCCCCCAAAACATCACTTTCCTGAACTGTGTCTACAGAATCAGCCTTCTCTAGAGAAATCATTTTCACCAAGTACAGAAAATAATAAAAAGCTTCAAACTGATTGATAACTAACAAAGTAATTGCTAGAAAACACCTTCTTTCCTTCAGCACTGAGTACTTTCTGGATAAAAAGTATTTTAAAAACAGAACATTTAAATACAATCAGTAATGAAATATAAATATTAGATAAGATAAACATCTGTCATAAGAATCATCATTAATTATTCTCCATGCTGAGAATTTACTCCTGCCCTTTATTTCTCTTCCAAACACTCATTTCATCTTTTTTTTTAAAAGAGGCTCTATCATTGGGTCAAATTTAAGCCTTTAGAGAATAGATGTTGCTGCCACATACCTTACTTTATACACAGTCTCTAGTGAATTCATTCTTTTATTATTTTTTAAACTCTATTTGGCTTTCCAGTCCAGTGAGAAGTAATTTATTTTAAATAAAAGAAGGAAGTCAATTTACTCTTAAACCCAGAGGTTAATCTCCATGTAAGCCATCTTTGACTTATTTAATTGATGTGGGAAATTTTGCTAAGATAACTTTTGCAGGGGCTTCATGGAATGCTCTTCAGAAAGCCCTCTTGGATCTCATGAAATCACCAGCATTCTTACCCCAAAATACTATCTTTAGGCAAAGGGTTATGTTCACATGCTGTGAGTTTGGGGGTTTCAGAGGTTAATGTAGAAATACTGTACACATTTCATGGGAAGATTTTATCTTATAGAACAGGACCACTTTTTACACCAAATTAAATAGGTTGCAAATAGTGATTTCATCTGTTCGTCTGCACAAGTTTACTGAGCTCTTAGCATGAGCACTATAGAGAACATGGGAGATATTAGATATTAGCAGCATTAGAATCTTCAGGTAGAAGGAAATCAACATTGAGGGTCAATTATATGCTCTATTATTGTGTTCAGAGGATATCTACCAACTCATGAGTATAAACAGGACAAGGCTACAGGAATGTAGCTAATATAGATGTACAAGCTCACAGGATTGCAGTCATTTGTTGCTGATCACAGAGGGTGTCATAGAGAGGTGGGGTTTGCACTAGAAAAATGTAAGATTTTAATTGATTAGAGCTTCCTCAAGGAGATGCAGATGAATTGAGCAATCACAATAATACGAAACTCTAACTGCATAGAGAAGGTTTGGACTATGCTCCCAAAGGAAAAAATATTCTAGAGAATTATTAGAGAAGTAAGGTTAGGAATGGAGGATAAGGGATTTAATGCCAAGGTAAGGCTTTTTATTAATTTAGTAGAGGGGTGGATGCTCTAAATCTTTGATAACTATATGTTTTAGAAAGATCAGTCTATCAGAGACATATGTGAAAGGTTGGAGTGAAAAATAATGGAGGATAGTGTGTCCTATTAGAAGACTATTAAGTGCACAAAAAGCACAAAAGGTTGAGGATTTCAGTAAAACACAAGTTTTAAGTTTCAGCATCTAGGAGTTGCTATTTAGTTACTAAGTTGTGTCTGACTCTTTGAGACCCTGTGGACTGTAGCCCACCAGGCTCCTCTGTCCATGGGATTTTTCCAGGCAAGAATACTGGAGTGGGTTGCCATTTCACTGAAGGTTAAGGATTTCAGTAAAACACAAGTTTTAAGTTTCAGTATCTAGGAGGGCAGAGGCAAAATTAACAGAAATAAAGCATCATAAAATGGGTTGACAGGCCAAGGTGAGTTCAGATTTAGGTCAGTTAAATTAGAAATGACCTCAGTATATATCCAGAGAGAAGTGCTGCTTTCGTAGGGCATTTGCATACACATAAGAAATAAGCTCATCCCATCATTTGCCACAATGAGCAGGATTACAAATTTCTGCAACAGCCACACACAGCAAACTTCAGGCATATTCTTTCTTCAAACTACTGGGAAATGGAAAACAAGTCAAATTTCAGTAACTCTTTTGATAAAATTATGAATATTTGCTCCCACCAAAGGAGAGCAGCAGTTGGTTTCATACTTTTCAGAAACGCACAAAAGAAATAAATAGAAAACCATGTCTTTCAGGTCTGCTTGATTTGTTATTGTTCAAGGGGGAAAAAAGCTATAATTATTTCATCTAGTTAAAAGAGAAGAAATAATCTACGGTGATAGTGAATAAACCAAATTTAGTCAAACTGTCCAAATAAAAGAAAACACAATGTTCTAAGTTACATTTTCATACCTCCCAGCCAAATATTAAAAAAAAAAACCCACAAATCTCCCTATTCTGGTAGTGTATAAAATATCCAGATGCTGGGTAGAGAGTGGCTTTCCCTCCCTGGCTGTCCTTCATCCCACATCACCTTCACTCTGCCTCTCCCTTCATCCTGCACAGGTAACCCAATGTGAACAGTATTTATGTTTATTGGTCACAATATAAATATTTAAAATCTTAAGTATAATTTTAGCCACATGTTTGCCACTAACCTCACTTACAGTAATGTGAATTAAGTTACTGGCTGCTTAATTAACCTCTGGATCTGGCTCCTCATAAAGACTTCGTGGTTTAAACATTTTCAAACAACAACAAAAAAGGGAGGGGGGGGGAATCAGCTTAATGATATGCATCGAAATTATTTTAATGCTTTTCTTTGTATAGGTTTCATTACACCAGCAAAGCCATAGATATTAAATAAGACTGAAAAAAGGTCATTTATTCACAAACATCAATCAACTGAAAAATTGACCATGCCCATGGGGAAACAGTGGAAACAGTAAGAGTTGACTCATTGGAAAAGACTCTGATGCTGGGAGGGATTGGGGGCAGGAGGAGAAGGGGACGATAGAGGATGAGATGGCTGGATGGCATCACTGACTCGATGGACGTGAGTCTGGGTGAACTCCGGGAGTTGGTGATGGACAGCGAGGCCTGGCGTGCTGCGATTCATGGGGTCGCAAAGAGTCGGACATGACTGAGCGACTGATCTGATCTGATCTGATGGTCCTTTGGCATTTGAAGCAAATTGGAAAGGTGAAAAAGCTCAATAAGTGGGTGCCTCATAAGCAACCGCAAATTTTAAAAAAAAAATCATTTTGAAGTGTTGTTTTATTCTATGCAAAATACAACAAACCATTTCTCGATCAGGCTGTGATGTGCAATAAAAAGTGGATTTAATATGACAATGTGATGATCAGCTCAGTTGCTGGACTGAGAGGAAACTCCAAAGCACATCCCAAAGCCAAACTTGCAACATAAAAGGTCATGGTCACTGGTGGTCTGCTGCGTCTGATCCACTACAGCTTTCTGAATCCCAGGAAAACCATTACAAGTGAGAAGTAAGCTCAGCAAGTCAATGAGATGCGCTGAAAACTGCAGCGCCTGCAGCCGGCATTGGTCAACAGAAAGGGCCAGTTCATCTCCACAAGAATACCTGAGCACGCTTCACACAACCCCTGCTTCAAAAAGTTGAACAAATTGCAAAGTTTTGCCTCATCTGCCATGTTCACCTGACCTCTCGATAACCAACTACTTCAAGCATCTCAACAACTTTTTGCAGGGAAAACACTTCCACAACCAGCAGGATGCAGAAAATGCTTTCCAAGAGTTTGTCGAATTCCAAAGCACAGATTTTTACGCTACAGGAACAAATCACCGTATTTCTCAGCAAAAATGTGTTGATTGTAATGTTTCTTATTTTGATTAATAAAAATGTGTTTGAGCCTAGTTATAATGATTTAAAATTCATGGTCTGAAACCACAATTACTTTTGTACCAATCTAATAAAGTCATTATTTGGGCAACTAGCATTTTTTGAAAAGTGCTATAACTATGTGAATCTTTTAACAACCACTTGCTTAGAAATGGGTATGAATTTTCTGGATAATTATGATAATTTTCTTAACTTTGCCTTTTGTAGCTCTTTACACTGAAAAACTTATATAATATCCCATACTCTGTCTGTAGAGTTGTTTCCATTAAACATGCAGAAACAGTTTTATCAATCAAATAAAGTGATTGATCAGGTATCTTTAGCAATCCAGAGGAGTGTGTGGGAGAGTCAGGGGAGGGAGGAGGTATAAGAGGTAACCCTGCAAATATGTTGATATTAACTGCCTATAAGTGTTAAAATTTCCCTTTAAACTCTGCACCAAATTCTCCATCTCAAATTACATTCACCATTTTAGTTAATGACATCATATTTTCTCTCTAACATTATTTAATAAGTATAAAATAGAAATAATATCACAAATTCTCAAACATTTCATTACACCATCTTTCCAGCTTCATTTTAATAAAGACTTTAATCAATTCATACATACAATCTATCTTTAACTGATCTTATTACCACCAAACTCCTCCCCCTCTGATTTTTCTTATTCTTATTTACCTAACTAGTCTTCTTGAAAACTTTTCATTCATGCATTTCCAGAACTCACAATAACTTCTAGTACCTATTATATTAAAATATGGTACTTATTATATTAAAATCTATAATCCTCAATAAACTGATCTTACCTATATTATTTTATTTTCCATGACCTGCTAATATGTGCCTTCATCTCCAGTTTAATGAGTTTCATCCATATTTCCTGCTTCCCTCACAACTAGAGATCCCTCTCCTACTTAAACCCCATCTCAAATACAGCTCTCCCTGAAATGTTCATTTTCCTTACAAACTGCATAAGCCCCTCCTTCTACTGTCCTCTTCACTATCCTACAATTTTGCTTTTTGTTTTGTGTTATTTTGTAACCTATTACATAGAATAAATTCTCTTATACACAAATTCAGTTGTCTTCATAAGAGAGAGTATGTTAACTGTGTGTCTGATGCAATTCAAAGACATAGGTGACCACATAATGGTCATTTGAACCTTTCATTAAATAATTTGAGATCACATGCTATTGAATCTGATAATGACTTTTCCCTTTTTTTAAATTTCCTACTTTAGTTTTTGGTGCTCATCATCCTATTTCTCTCCATTTGTTTATTATATGTGTTAGTTTTTAATTCTTGGGCTTCCCTGGTGGCTCAGTGGGAAAGAATCCAGCTGCTAATGCAGGAGATGCAGGTTCAATCCTGTATACCCAAGAAAAATCCTGGGTTGGGAAGATCCCCTGGAGAAGGACATGGCAACCCACTCCAGTATTCTTGGCCTGGAGAATCCCATGGACAGAGGAGCCTGGAGGGCTACAGTATATAGGGCTGCAAAAAGTTGGACATGACTTAGTGACTAAAACAACAACGAAAATTTTTAACTGATTGAGATCTCTGTATGTATCTGATTTTCTTTCTTTCTTTCTTTGCTTTGTGAGCTTTAAAAACATCTTCCAGTGTCCATGGTTCAGTAGTTAATTTCTGCTTGTTTAGTTTTAGTATATATTTTTCATTTTTAAAATTTTAATAAAATTGGTAATTCCAAAGAGTTTAAAAGAGTTAAATAGTTCTGCAAGTTTCATTATGAGATATAGCAGATCCCCAGCCCATTACTTCCACATATTACCCACCTCATGGCAACAATTTTTATCCCTTTTAGTTGATTATGTTGCTATCTATCACCGTGTCTCTAATATGCCTTTATTTAACTTTTTAGTTCATTATTTTGACATAACTCTATGCTTCTAAGAAACATGGCTTTGGAGGCTAAGTTTTAGTGTGAGTTTTACTATCATTTATCTACTTATACCACACAAGATGAGCGTTGAGAGCTCTCTCCCCCAATCCCCTCAACTCCCACACTCAAAATCATTCTATCATGTGCTACTTCATCTCAAATAGTTACACTGTAACTATTTAGATTAAAATTTAGAGCTGAGTCATTTAATAGACTTACTATTTATGATTAGTTTTCTATTTCTGTAGTTTTCACTAGAGTTATCACCTATTTCTTGCTTTATTCATTTTCTTTGGTTCTCCTTATATTCATTACTAATTCAACCCCAAACTCTATTAATTACTAAATCTCCTCTCTAGAGGTTCAGATGTGTCAGGTATTCTGTATGTTTTATCTATTTTTTTTTAGAACAAGCTTTCCTGGAGCCTTCTCACCTTCTCCTTTCCTAGCCGATTTCCTATTATGAGTACTCAGTGCAAGGCTCTTATTCTCAAGGCCTCCCCTCCCTCTTATTGAACTGTCAGTTCTACAGATCTCATGTCTTCAGTACTCTTGTTTGCTCCTTTGATTGACGAATGGCTTAAAATATCCTTGATTTTCCCATCATTGATACCTTGGCTAAGTATACACTTCTAATAAGAAATTATTTTTTTTTAAGAATTTTATGGAAGACAGTTCTCTATTGCCTTTAGTTTTCAGTGTTACCTTGAAAAGTACATGGGTATTCCAAACACTTTTTTTCCTTTTTCTGGACTTGAATGCTACCCTTTTATTTTTCCTCTGCACTCACTGTTATGAAATTTTGTAATGGTATGCTTTGCTATGAGTCTGATTTCTACTTTTATATAAAACTCAAGGATTCATGCAATCTGAATACATTTTTATGGTTTATTCCAAGAATAATTTTTTACTTCCTTGTTTTTTCTATTTTTCTATAGAATCCCTATTTTCAGCTATTGGACTGATCCTCCAAATTCCTTACCTTTTCTCTCTTGTTTTCAATCTTGTTGACATTTTGCTTTACTTTCTGGAAGATTCACTCAATTCCACTTTTCATTTCTTTCTTAATTAATTTTTATCATCAGATTTTTAATTTAAGCTTTTTTCTCTGCGTGTCAATCTTGTGTAGTATCTTGTTCTTCATTTTCTTCCTTTTCTTATTTTTAAGTTTTCTTCCTCATACGCTTCCCCTCTCTCCTTTTCTAATTGTTTTGTTATGATTTCTGTACTTCTTGTCAGATGCTAACATGGTAATCCTTGTTTGCCTGCTAATTTGTTTAGATAATTAGATCATTCCTATTTCTCAGTTCCTAATTTCACTTCTTGGGGGGAAGTATAAGGCTTCTGATATTTAAACTCAGTTTTAAAGATGAATAAGAAAATAAAAAGATAACAAGCATATATATATATATATATATATATATATATATATATATATATTTGAGATATATATATCAGTATTTGACATACTGATAAATTTGAGAGTTGTAGTTGAAAAATTAAAGAGAAGTCAATGAATGTAAGCCTATATAAATAAAGGGAATTATCATTTATTGCAATATTTCTGGAAAACTTCCTACTCCAAAGGAGAAAGGACTTAAAAAGAAATCACATCTCTCCATTTTCATTTCTAATTTTATTGATTTGATTTTTCTCCCTTTGTTTCTTGATGAGTCTGGCTAATGGTTTGTCAGTTTTATTTATCCTTTCAAAAAACCAGCTTTTGGTTTTGTTGATTTTTGCTATGGTCTCTTTTGTTTCTTTTGCATTTATTTCTGCTCTAAGTTTTAAGATTTCTTTCCTTCTACTAACCCTGGGGTTCTTCATTTCTTCCTTTTCTAGTTGCTTTAGGTGTAGAGTTAGGTTATTTATTTGACTTTTTTCTTGTTTCTTGAGGTGTGCCTGTATTGCTAGGAACTTTCCCCTTAGGACTGCTTTTACCATGTCCCACAGGTTTTGGGTTGTTGTGTTTTCATTTTCATTCGTTTCTATGCAAATTTTGATTTCTTTTTTTATTTCTTCTGTGATTTGTTGGTTATTCAGCAGCGTGTTGTTCAGCCTCCATATGTTGGAATTTTTAATAGTTTTTCTCCTGTAATTGAGATCTAATCTTACTGCATTGTGGTCAGAAAAGATGCTTGGAATGATTTCTATTTCTTTGAATTTACCAAGGCTAGCTTTATGGCCCAGGATGTGATCTATCCTGGAGAAGGTTCCATGTGCGCTTGAGAAAAAGGTGAAATTCATTGTTTTGGGATGAAATATCCTATAGATATCAATTAGGTCTAACTGGTCTATTGTATCATTTAAAGTTTGTGTTTCCTTGTTAATTTTCTGTTTAGTTGATCTATCCATAGGTGTGAGTGGGGTATTAAAGTCTCCCACTATTATTGTGTTATGGACACCTTATCTTTGACAAAGGAGGCAAGAATATACAATGGATTAAAGACAATCTCTTTACAAGTGGTGCTGGGAAATCTAGTCAACCACTTGTAAAAGAATGAAACTAGAACACTTTCTAACACCATACACAAAAATAAACTCAAAATGGATTAAAGATCTAAACGTAAGACCAGAAACTATAAAACTCCTAGAGGAGAACATAGGCAAAACACTCTCTGACATACATCACAGCAGGATCCTCTATGACCCACCTCCCAGAATATTGGAAATAAAAGCAAAAATAAACAAATGGGACCTAATTAACCTTAAAAGCTTCTGCACATCAAAGGAAACTATTAGCAAGATGAAAAGGCAGCCTTCAGAATGGGAGAAGATAATAGCAAATGAAGCAACTGACAAACAACTAATCTCGAGAATATACAAGCAACTCCTACAGCTCAACTCCAGAAAAATAAATGACCCAATCAAAAAACGGGCCAAAGAACTAAATAGACATTTCTCCAAAGAAGACATACAGATGGCTCACAAACACATGAAAAGATGCTCAACATCACTCATTATCAGAGAAATGCAAATCAAAACCACTATGAGGTACCATTTCACACCAGTCAGAATGGCTGCGATCCAAAAGTCTACAAGTAATAAATGCTGGAGAGGGTGTGGAGAAAAGGGAACCCTCGTACACTGTTGGTGGGAATGCAAACTAGTCCAGCCACTATGGAGAACAGTGTGGAGATTCCTTAAAAAACTGGAAATAGACCTGCCTTATGATCCAACAATCCCACTGCTGGGCATACACACTGAGGAAACCAGAAGGGAAAGAGGCACGTGTACCCCAGTGTTCATTGCAGCACTGTTTATAATAGCCAGGACATGGAAGCAACCTAGATGTCCATCAGCAGATGAATGGATAAGAAAGCGGTGGTACATACACACAATGGAGTATTACTCAGCCATTAAAAAGAATACATTTGAATCAGTTCTAATGAGGTGGATGAAACTGGAGCCTATTATACAGAGTGAAGTAAGCCAGAAAGAAAAACACCAATACAGTATACTAACGCATATATATGGAATTTAAAAAGATGGTAACAATAACCCTGTGTACGAGACAGCAAAAGAGACACTGATGTATAGAACAGTCTTATGGACTCTGTGGGAGAGGGAGAGGGTGGGAAGATTTGGGAGAATGGCATTGAAACATGTAAAATATCATGTATGAAACGAGTTGCCAGTCCAGGTTCGATGCACGATACTGGATGCTTGGGGCTGGTGCACTGGGACGACCCAGAGGGATGGTATGGGGAGGGAGGAGGGAGGAGGGTTCAGGATGGGGAACACATGTATACCTGTGGCGGATTCATTTTGATATTTGGCAAAACTAATACAATTATGAAAAGTTTAGAAATAAAATTAAAAAAAAAAAAAAAAAGAAATCAGAGTACTAGCTGCCAAATAATTTGAAAGATAAAGTAGAAAATGTTGGTCAGTAGAGTGCTTACAGACCAAGAGAGATTTCTGCTTCTCTCCAAATGTCTCCAAATGTTCCATAGGAATTTAAGTAAGTTAGAAAGATGAGAACGCCATGCACAATTGACTGATTTTTAGAATCTATTAATAGAAATCATTTGCAGATTCTTAAGGGGATAGATAGATATCCCCAGTTCTGTCCCTAAAGGCAATTCACCACAAGTCTCTAGCTTATTAGTGAACTGAGAAAGAAAAATAAGCAAGAGCTAAGAACTAGCCATGTAAGCACCGTCGATAGTTATTTTTATTTTCAAATGTCCTTCACATAAAGAGTAACTTCTCAAGTATAACAAAGTCAAAACTCCTAAAAATTAATAATTAATACAATTTTAAGTGAATCGCAAAGTAGTACTTACCATAGGAATTAAATAATACATCTTGGATTCATTCAATTGAATCTGAATTTATTTCCTAGATGTTCAATGAAATTGATAGAAAGGACATATTCTAAAGCCATTTAATACCTCCATTTTAAATAAGTACAAAAAGCTTTACTAAACATATTCACATTAAATGCTATAACAAGTAATACGGTATACATGATTCTGAGCTAAGCAATTCTTAATCATATCTGTGTAGCCATCACATATATAAGTATTATTTCTTAAAATATATGACCTGACAGTTATCTTCTCTTTAAATTTCTCAACCAACTTCAACTCAGAGCCCAATGACTCAGAAGTTCAGTTCAGTCGCTCTGTCATGTCCGACTCTTTGCGACCCCATGAACGGCAGCATGCCAGGCCTCCCTGTCCATTGCTAAAAAGACAAAGGATCCCAGCAAAGTCAAGGCCTGTGACAAGGAAGCTTTCTCAGGCCTAGGAGGGTCAGCCTCAAACTCAGAGCAGGCTCTGTTATCAAGATCACAACTGAAGCTCTTTTGCCTCAAAGAGTCTTGGGAATGACATGAAAAGAGTGGCCATGCTGGACAGCAGGTAGAGCTGAATCTGAGACCCTCTGCTGAAAAGACTCCTCCCAACCAAACATTTTATGTCATTTGACTGAAGTACCATGGGAAAAGGGCCATATTAAAAAGTGAGAGAACAAAATTATGTGTTTATAATTGGTCACGAATTCTGGGACTGAAACACTGAACCCGTCTGTGTGCCAATTTCTCACTCTAATGGGTTATGGTGTACAGTGAAATCACACTGGAAAGTTGACTAAATTATAGAATAAAGCCCCTATTAAACGAGAAAAAATTTCAATAGCATACCTCATAGTCCCAAATATCATTACCAGAGGTAGTCATGCTAAAAGGGACACGGCAATGAGAGAAATAAGATTGGAGGGGAGGGGCAGGGTAAGAAAAGGGAAAGGCCAGAAACATACTTTACAACCAACTGAACTCATTTACAGAATGTGCAGAGGATGGGGATCAATTCTTAATCCAACCATTTCTGCCATCAGCTCTCTGATACCACTGAGCAGAATGTGATGGTTTTCTTTGCCAAGACTCTGAAAGTGAAGCTATCAACTGATCAATTCAGTTCAGTCACTCAGTCAGGTCCGATTCTTTGTGACCCATGGACTGCAGCATGCCAGGCCTCCATGTCCATCATGAATTCCCTGAGCCTACTCAAACTCCTGTCCATTGAGTCAGTGATGCCATCCAACCATCTCATCCTCTGTCATCTCCTTCTACTCCCACCTTCAATCTTTCCGAGCATCCGGATTTTTTCCAAAGAATCAGTTCTTCACATCAGATGGCCAAAGTATTGGAGTTTCAGCTTTAGCATCAGTCTTTCCAATGAATATTCAGGACTGATTTCCTTTAGGATGGACTGGTTGGATCTCCTTGCACTCCAAGGGACTCTCAAGAGTCTTCTCCAACACTACAGTTCAAAAGCATCAATTCTTTGGTGCTCAGCTTTCTCTATGGTCCAACTCTCACATCTGTACGTGACTACAGGAAAAACCATAGCCTTGACTAGATGGACCTTTGATGGCAAAGTAATGTCTCTGCTTTTAAATATGCTGTCTAGGTTGGTCATAGCTTTTCTTCCAAGGAGCAAGCGTATTTTAATTTCATGGCTGAAGTCACCATTTGGAGTGCAAGAATATAAAGTCTCTCACTATTTCCATTGTTTCCCTATCTATTTGCCATGAAGTGATGGGACCAGATGCCATGATCTTAGTTTTCTGAATGTTAAGTTTTAAGCCAATTCTTTCACTTTCATTAATAGGCTCTTTAGTTCTTCTTTGCTTTCTGTCATAGGGGTGGTGTCATCAGCATATCTGAAGTTATTGATGTTTCTCCCGGCAATCTTGATTCCAGCTTGTGCTTCATCCAGCCCAGCATTTCACATGATATACTCTGCATATCGGAGAAGGCAATGGCACCCCACTCCGGTACTCCTGCCTGGAGAATCCCGTAGATGGAGGAGCCTGGAAGGCTGTGGTCGATGGGGTCGCTGAGGGTCGGACATGATTGAGCGATTTTACTTTCACTTTTCACTTTCATGCATTGGAGAAGGAAATGGCAACCCACTCCAGTGTTCTTGCCTGGGGAATCCCAGGGATGGGGGAGCCTGGTGGGCTGCCGTCTATGGGGTCACACAGAGTTGGACACAACTGAAGTGACTTAGCAGCAGCAGCAGCACTCTGCATATAAGTTAAATAAGCAAGGTGCCAATATACATCCTTGATGTACCCCTTTCCCTATTTGGAACCATTTTCTTCTTCCATGTACAGTTATAACTGTTGCTTCTTGACCTGCATACAGATTTCTCAGCTGTCTTCAATTAGATATAACCTATTTATTGAAAGATCTCTTTATCAAACTACCTGGAATAAAGTCCCTCATAGAGAAAATGTTTAGTTAGAATATTCCAAACTAAATTTTGAAGTGAATAAATGTTTATCTTGATTTTTCAAGTCTCATTGCAGACACTGTTAGTATTCAGCTTTGTAGAAAACAAAGTTATGACTTTTTATCATTTAAATCAGGATGCCCAATGTATTTGAATTTATCAGGAAGCACGCTAGAAGCTGTTAAAAATGCAACTTTGAGAGAGACTAAAATAGACAAACTTTTCTACAGATTATCCATTATACCACATCAAACAAGAAGTTATTTTCATTGCAATATCTGCATGAGAATGCAAAGACTAATTCCACCAGTTTTTATACCAGAATTCTAACAATTTGAGTCATAAGAGGTATTCTAAACAGTGGTTTCTGAAAATGGTACTAATTTATTTTTTGTTGTTGTTGCTTCTTTGTTTTACAATCATATTGGCTATGTGCCTGGTGCCTTTTATAAGAATACATTTCTAAGTAATATTTGAATAATGTACTTTTTTATATGGTATTTACAGCAACAACAATAAATATTCATTTAAAACAGCATTTAATACTACATGCAATTTCTAGTCCTTCCCCCTTTCCCTTGACCTTCAATGGGAAAATCATTATAAAATTTGAGACATTAATAAATATATTTACTTGACACTTCTTTTCTTTTTATCTAAGGTTAACCAACTTGTTTTTCAATTCAGCATTTGTTAGGTTCTTCAAATCCAAGATTAATTTTTTTTGTTGCTCTAATGTAATGTTGCATATTCATTTGCAAAACAAAGACACATGGGCAAAAACTTCTGCAATATTGTCTGTCTAGGGACAGCTCTGAGGATTACAATATGCTCAGCTTTCAATTTTTTGAAACAATTTAGGGATGCAGTCTTTAGTTGAATTTCAAGATGGATTCTAATTTTTACATGGATCCTTCTGGCAAGGAAATTCGGGTACCTTAAGGAATTGAAATAAAAAAATATAAGGCATAGATTCTTGAAATCTCCCCCCCCCCCCATCTAAATGAAAATGAGCATAGGAAAACATACTGTGGAAATCCAAAACATTCATTATGAAAATCATGTAAGATTTGAAACTCTCTCTGCAAGCTGCATTTGATTACAAACTTCTCTTGGGACTATGCCTAGGTATTCTTGGGCTTGTGACCAGACTACACTGCTTAGCCTACCAGCCATCACTGGAACATAATTTAATATCACTGAAGACCTACACTGTGGAAAAGTCAATATTTGAGATACTTTCTCTACTGTCCTGATTTTTTCCAAAATTCCATATTAAACTTGATAACAGTTACTCAAAATACTCATGGCTCACATCTTCTGTAATACTGCTGCTCATTTTAGTTTTCTCTTTTCCTTTAGTGCGATATTGCTTCAGTCATGTCCGACTCTTTGCAACCCTATGGACCATGGCTCACCAGGCTCCTCTGTCCAAGGGATTCTCCAGGCAAGAATATGGGAGTGGGTTGCCATGCCCTCCTCCAGGGGATCTTCCTGACCCAGGGATTGAACCCACATCTCTTACATCTCCTGCATTGAGGTGGATTCTTTACTACTAGCACCACCTGGGAACCCCCCTCTCTTCCTTTAGCACTCCATTAACATTCAATCTCTTCTTCTTCTCTCTACAGCCACAGATGCTAACTCTACTCAAACTGCAGAAGAAAACACCCTCCCTCTCATCTAGTAAGGACAGTGAAGAAGTAGCCTGGAGTGAGCAGGGGCCTACAGAAAGAAAGACACAGGCAAAGAGGAAAAGCATGGTCATAAAGAATATAGGTTTTGAATTCTGTTGTATTGAATCCTATAACCATGTATACTCATCAGCAATACCATACATCCAGAAAATACCAAGGTCAAAATTGTTTTCCTTAGTCATCATATGGCTTGGAGCATTGAACTAGAAGGATAGACAGTCATTAATGAAGGTTGAAACGCTTATATTCATGGGACAAGGGAGAAGGAAGGAGGAATTTTCTATTAATATTTCTATAAAATGTCACTTTTATATAACAATGTCTCTGTTTCAAATTTAGTTCCTCTTTAATTTTTAGAGGGCAATGGTAAACTCTTTAGCATTCAAGATCCTCCCAATTTGACTCCAAACTACTTATTGAGTTTTATCTCTACCTGTCATTACAGCTACACAATTCTTCATTTTTTTTCTAAATATTCCTTTTGTCTATTCATCTTCCCTCTAGAATAACATTTCTATAATATAAAATATCACTTTCCACATAACTTAATGTCTCTGTTTCAAATTTTAGTCTATTTACTTATTTAAACTTCACTAAATCTTTCAAGCTACAGCTCAAATTTTCCTTTGAAGCCTTTTCTAGTTATCTTAACTGTATTTATTGGAGAAGGAAATGGCAACCCACTCCAGTACTCTTGCCTGGAAAATCCCATGGACTGAGAAGCCTGGTAGGCTACAGTCCGTGGGGTCGCAAAGAGTCAGACACAACTGAGCAACTTCACTTCACTTCGCTTTAACTGTATTTATGAAGTAGGGTAAGCCTCTTTTCAATGACCTCACCTTCTTCTGACATCCTAAAACCCTGTATACAATTTATTCATTTATTTGAAAAAGGCTTTCTCTGTTCCTACTGGTATAAAAGTGCATACTTGTACAAGCAGTAAAAATATGGACTTTTAAGATTATAAGCTGGACACATAAGACAAATTCATATACAACTATAAGTAAGAACATAAACAGCATAGGCAAAGTTTACACAGGGTTCATTGGATGTCAGGGAAGGTAAACTGCATTTAGATGGAGGCAATAGATACAATTTAACAGAAATACCTAAAACATTTCTTGGGTTTACTGCCCCATAAGTTACTGTTAATGAAGTGCAATATGGAATTATATTTTCACCTTGCTTGCACTCCATTTCTAGTTTGTAAGGCATTTTCCCCCCCATAGGGGAGGGGTGAAGCATAGACTTTCTCAGCTTACCATCTAGCTGCAAGCAATAGGAAGCTCTGACTCAACTTGCTTAAGCAATAAAAAAATTTCAGAAATTGAAATTTAAGAAACCCAGATGTAACATAACATTTAGTGTTGGTTAAGAAATCACTAAGATCAGGTTCAAGGTAAGGATGCCCTCCCTCATTACTCTAGCTGATGCAATAAGACAAGAAAAGGAAATTAAAGATATACAGAATGGGGAGGAAGACATATAAAACTATCTGTGTTCACAGATCAAATGATTCTCTGTGGAGATAATCAGAAAGAATAGAAAATACTCCTGAAGCTAATAAGAGAATGCAAGATTGCAAGATTCAAGGTTAATATATAAAAGTCAATTGTTTTTCTATATATCAGCAATCTAAAAGTAGAACTGGAAATTTAAAACATAGTATCATTTATATGAGCACCCCAAAAATGAATACTTTGGTATAAATCTAATAAGTACAAAATATATATGATACATGAAGAAAACTACCAAACACTGATAAATGAAATTAAAGAATAACTAAATAAATGGATATATATTCCACATTCATGTATAGGAAGACTAAATACTGTTAAGATGTCAATTCTTCCAAATTTTTTTTAATAGAGTCAGTGCAATCCCAAATAAAATCCCAGCAAGTTATTCTAAAGACATAAGCAATCTTATTCTAAAGTTTATATGGAGAGGCAAAATACCCAGAATAGCCAATCCATTTTAGAAGGAGAAAAACAATTAGAGGACAGATAGTATCTGACTTCTACCCTTACTATAACACTATAATAATAAAGACAATGTGGTATTGGTGAAATATCAAACAAATATATCAATTTTGGAACAGAATATTAAGCCCAGAAACCGATCCCTGTAAATAAAGTCAACTGATTTTGACAAAACAGCAACAGCAATACAATGGAAAAAAATCTGTTACAACAACTGAACTTCCTCATCATAAACCTAACTGTAAAACCCCAAACTATCAAACTTCTAGAAGACAAGGAGAAAATTCAGATGATCTTGTGTTTGATTATGACTTTGCAGATGCAACATCAAAGGCACAGTTCCTGAAAGGAAGAATTGATCATCGGGAATGCATTAAAAAGTAAAACTTTTACTTTCTGAAAGACACTGCCTTTCTCCCAGCCACAGGCTAGGAGAAAATATTTGCAAAAGACACATCTGATGAAGGACTGTTATCCAAAATATAAAAAGAACACTTAAAACTCAACAACAAGAATATAAACAATCCAATTTAAAAATGGTTCAAAGACCTTAGTAGTCACCTCACTAAAGAAAATGTAAAATTGCAAATACATATGAAAAGATGCTCCATATTATATGTCATCAGAGATAAGAAAATTAAAACAATAATAAGATATCACTATATGTCTATTGGAGAAGGCAATGGCACCCCACTCCAGTACTCTTGCCTGGAAAATCCCATGGATGGAGGAGCCTGGTATGCTGCAGTCCATGGGGTCGCTAAGAGTTGGACACAACTGAGCAACTTCACTTTCACTTTTCACTTTCGTGCACTGGAGAAGAAAATGGCAACCCACTCCAGTGTTCTTGCCTGGAGAATCCCAGGGACGGGGGAGACTGGTGGGCTGCTGTCTATGGGGTCGCACAGAGTTGGACACGACAGAAGCAACTTAGCAGCAGCATATGTCTATCAGCATCCTTTCCTCCCAACATGGGGGCCGGGGCAGGCCGGCGGTGATGGAGGCCACTCCATGGACATAGTGGGTGATCGTCCCCACAGGAGCCAGGGCAGCCCTGCTCTCACCAGACCTCTGATCCGCTGCCTCGCTCCTTGGTCCCCCTGCCTGATAGACAGAGTGCCTGATGAACTATGGACGGAGGTTCGTGACATTGTACAGGAGACAAGGATCAAGACCATCCCCATGGAAAAGAAATGCAAAAGAGCAAAATGGCTGTCTGAGGAGGCTTTACAAATAGCTGTGAAAAGAAAAAAAGCGAAAAGCAAAGAAGAAAACGAAAGATATTCCCATTTTAATGCAGAGTTCCAAAGAATAGCAAGGAAAGATAGGTAAGCCTTCCTCAGCGATCAATGCAAAGAAATAGAGGAAAACAACAGAATGGGAAAGACTAGAGATCTCTTCAAGAAAATTAGAGATAGCAAGGGAACATTTCATGCAAAGATGGGCTCGATAAAGGACAGAAATGGTATGAACCTAAGAGAAGCAGAAGATATTAAGAAGAGGTGGCAAGAATACACAGAAGAACTGTACAAAAAAGAGTTTCACGATCCAGATAATGACAATGGTGTGATCACTCCCCTAGAGCCAGACATCCTGGAATGTGAAGTCAAGTGGGCCTTAGAAAGCATCACTACAAACAAAGCTAGTGGAGGTGATAGAATTCCAGTTGAGCTATTTCAAATCCTGAAAGTTGATGCGGTGAAAGTGCTGCACTCAATATGCCAGCAAATTTGGAAAACTCAGCAGTGGCCACAGGACTGGAAAAGGTGTTTTCATTCCAATCCCAAAGAAAGGCAATGCCAAAGAATGCTCAAACTACCACACAATTGCACTCATCTCACACTAGTAAAGTAATGCTCAAAATTCTCCAAGCCAGGCTTCAGCAATACGTGAACCGTGAACTTCCTGATGTTCAAGCTGGTTTTAGAAAAGGCAGAGGAACCAGAGATCAAATTGCCAACATCTGCTGGATCATCGAAAAATCAAGAGAGTTTCAGAAAAACATCTATTTCTCTTTTATTGACTATGCCAAAGCCTTTGACTGTGTGGGTCACAGTAAACTGTGGAAAATTCTGAAAGATGGGAATACCAGACCACCTGACCTGCCTCTTGAGAAACCTATATGCAGGTCAGGAAGCAACAGGTAGAACTGGACATGGAACAACAGACTGGTTCCAAATAGGAAAAGGAGTACATCAAGCCTGTATATTGTCACCCTGCTTATTTAACTTCTATGCGGAGTACATCATGAGAAATGCTGGGCTGGAAGAAGCACAAGCTGGAATCAAGATTGCCAGGAGAAATATCAATAACCTCAGATATGCAGATGACACCACCCTTATGGCAGAAAGTGAAAAGGAACTAAAAAGACTCTTGATAAAAGTGGAGAGTGAAAACCTGGCTTAAAGCTCAACATTCAGGAAACGAAGATCATGGCATCTGGTCCCATCACTTCATGGGAAATAGATGGGGAAACAGTGGAAACACTGTCAGACTTTTTTTGGGGGGGGAGCTCAAAAATCGCTGTAGATGGTGATTGCAGCCATGAAATTAAAAGAAGCTTATTCCTTGGAAGGAAAGTTATGGTCAACCTAGATAGCATATTAAAAAGCAGAGACATTACTTTGCCAACAAAGGTCCATCTAATCAAGTCTATGCTTTTCCAGTGGTCATGTATGGATGTGAGAGTTGGACTGTGAAGAAAGCTGAGCACAGAAGAATTGATGCTTTTGAATTGTGGCATTGGAGAAGATGCTTGTGAGTCCCTTGGACTGCAAGGAGATCCAACCAGTCCATCATAAAGCAGATCAGTCCTGGGTGTTCATTGGAAGGACTGATGTTTAAGCTGAAACTCCAATACTTTGGCCACCTCATGTGAAGAGTTGACTCATTGGAGAAGACCCTGATGCTGGGAGGGATTGGGGCAGGAGGAGCAGGGGACGACAGAGGATGAGATAGCTGGATGGCATCACCAACTCGATGGACATGAGTTTGAGTGAACTCCGGGAGTTGGTGATGGACAGGGAGGGCTGGCGTGCTGAGATTCACGGGGTCTCAAAGAATTGGACACGACTGAGCGACTCAACTGAACTGAATATCAGTATCCAACTATTGCAAGAGTCCAGTGAAATGGATTATATGTTCTTTTATGTGATATCAAAATCTTTAATGGATTTTGACTGCACTTAGAATAAGCTCAAATACATAAATGTGGCCTAAAATGAAATGCTGGTAATTTCTAATCTCTCTTATCTCATTTCCCGCTATAGCTCTGGGCATCACCCTCAAGCCAAACAAGCTTTTTCTTTTCCTTTTCTATACTGATTTATAACCCATTTTAGATCTTTCACTTGATTTTCTTTTGGTTTGGAAATCTCTATCCTACGTATTGCCTAGCCAGCTTTTATGAAAATTTCAGTGCTCTTATCACCTCCATAAAGAAGCCTCTCCTCTTAACAGTAATCTAAGGCAGATCCCTTCAACATTTTCACGCTACATCACTGTTTCTTATCCTCACTGCACTATCACCTTTAAAATTTATCTTGTTAACATTTGTGTGTACTTTTTATTGTTGTCTATTTCACTCCTCTGGAACATAAGCTCCATGAAAGCAGGAATCTGGCTTATTTTATTTACTGCTGAATTTCCAGTACCTCACACAGAGCAGACACTCAAGTATTTGTGGAGTATGCGAATATCTACTTTCTTGTTTTTCTAAAAACCCGTTTGTTTCCACGAGGATGGCAGATGTGAGGTTAAAACTGTAGTATACAGGGATAAAAGATATACATTCTCTTGCAACATTAATTTACAGTCAATATTGTACTTCTAAAATCTCTTCTGACTACCTACCTCTGTTGAAATACTAGAAAAAGCATTTTAAAATGAGCATATCTTAAAAAAAGAAATCTGGGAAATGGAGTTGGTTTCAATAATATTTTTGCCCCTTTCATTTGGGAAAGGCTTTCATCTGCAAAACAGAAAAGAGTGAATGCTCATGAACTGATGAGTGCTGCTTTTTCTATCTCAGTGCATTTCTACCCTGCCATAGAGCATGACATTTAAGAAAGTCAGGCAGGACCTACAGGAGGTATACGTAACCCGTTAATGCAAGTGACCTCCATAATCTTCCACTATCCTACATCCACTCTGTAACAATTCATCAGACCACGAATGGCTCTGTATGTTCATAAATATTGTCTAAATTGACCAATGTCTTAGTCTTGCAGAAAACAAAGTCTGAAACAAAAGCTCACGTCCTTCTACTTTATAAGACAATGCAAACTCAAGAGTGAGAGGAGAATGAGGCAGAGAATAGATGAGCTAATAAGTGGGCATTTTATGGAGTCGGTATAAAGTGCAAATGATTGCTGAATATTGGAAGATCCTTCTTGTTCCTTAGAAGTGGGAAGTTTCTCTAGGTCAAGGAAAGGGGAAGAGTAGATATAGTCTACTAGTGTCATTTTGCATTTGTCAAAAAGATTTGTTCTGCAGAGTGTTCATTTCCTGTCCCTAGGCCTCTATTCCTCTTCTCCTCCCATCTGAACTTCTGGACTTATGCCTCAGTATCAACAAGGAAGCCCCAAGGCAGGAGGAGAAATCCTCAGTGTGATCATAAGAGGAAACAGAGTCAAGTGATACCTGCATTCAAACTGTCAGGGCCAAAGCAGAACTGGTCATCTCAACAATGCCCGAGACAGGATAAGTGGCCAAAACAATGAGACAGATAAGGACTACAGATATCAATTTTCTCTGCTACAACTACCCACTACACTCTTGAGTCGTAACTAAACAATTTTATGGTAAATCGAGGAAAAAGCCTTGATCAGTGAAATTGAGATTTACAATAATACAGCAGGGAATATCTACTCTTAGGGGAAAGTAATCTCCATTTATGGGCTGCCCGCTCAGTGAGAGTGCCAAGCTGAGCATTCTTTCAAGCACTTGCCACACATTAGCTTCAGGGCAGGTGATAGCACACTCCGGTACAAAGGTGCGTGTTCTGTGAAGCAGTACTCTCAAAGTGTCTGCTGCTGCTGCTGCTAAGTCACTTCAGTCGTGTCCGACTCTGTGCGACCCCAGAGACAGCAGCCCACCAGGCTCAACCATCCCTGGGATTCTCCAGGCAAGAACACTGGAATGGCTTGCCATTTCTCTAAGGTGTCTAGTAATTAGAAAAAAAGATTGGTCTTTGCAATATGGAGAGGAAAAGGGGAAAAAATGAGGACATAGTCAAGCCGAAAGAAAATGGACAAAATAAAGAACTTCAAGGAGCCGTAGAGACTGTCCCTCACTATTTTAGGAACTATTCAGAGACATTTGTGCTGTTGATAATCAAGTTTTAACCTTGAAATGAGGTGTAGGCAAAAAATAAAAGTGAATAATAATTTAGGAGAAAGGGACAATACAAACTGTTTATTGAATTCCAAGAGAACACAGGTAAACCTTAATTAAGATAACTTTGAAAACTTGATTAAAATTAAGTACCATAAGAACATCATCACTAATAAATGTAAGCTGCAGTGGTATGTAAACAGGCTTGATGCCTTGCATGACCAACTTAGGATGGTGAAAGACGTGGTCATATATTTATGTTTTTTCATAAAACTCTAGAGTTGAAAGGAACTTCTGTGATCATGGGATCTCAAATCTTCAAACACAAAAGATGAAATTGTAAACTTGAGACAGTGAGTAAATTGCCCAAAGTCAAATAGAAAGGCAAGACCAGAACATAACTCGCAGCTTCAATGTCAAGGCCTTTTCAGTAAACTCGAGTGATTTCACTGTCTTAGGAGAAACACAAAGCAAACCTTTTTCCTTCACTCAAGAAAAAAATTAACTTAGTGCACAGGTTAGAAATAGGGCTTCCAATTATTTTTATGTTATTTATATACAGACTCAACAATGTTTAGTCAAAAGTTCATATGCAAAGAAATGCATGCTATTTTTTGAAATCTGAGTACAAATTTTCTAGTATTAACAAAAAAAATTTACTTGATCTGATATGAAATTCTTACTAAAATCACGTCTACAAAAGACTGTTGGCTACTCACTGCTTTGTTCCATCCTATTCAAAGGCTCCCATCAATGCTACATCTATACCCATTGAGAGAACAATGAACTGTCAGCTACTGTTCTAATGCACCACATTATCTCCATTGACCAGCTCACTGCAGAATCTTGGCAAGATTCTCTTAGAAAGCTAATTTATTGCACATATTTATGTCTGTTGGACAAAAGATTATTAAACAGAATGGATGTTAAGATTACATTAAAAGATCTGACAGAAGGTAGAACTTCAGGGTGAAAACTTAACCCTCCCTTTAAACTCAACTCATCAGAGATCCCTATGATGATCCCCGAATAGACATAGCCTACTAGCTCAGTTGAGTGCATTTGTTGGACAGGAGCAGAGGGTGAAGGACTTCGAGAAAAACCTTGGGCTCCTTTTAAGGAGTATGATAAACAACCGTATTTTGTTTTGTTTCAACACACTGCTAGTGTTTCTCCTGTTCTAAAATCTGCCTGTGCCGTGAGAGTCCTGGAGGTAACCTGCTGCCTGTGAGGCACCCTGCCTGATTGGCATCGACTCCCGGTGACCTCCCTGCAGGCAAAGCCCCGAGGACAGCCTCCTGGAGGTAGAGGTAGAGTTTAAAACACAGGTCGCGCCTGTATGATATTTTTAAATTGTCAGAGTTAGGAGACAGAGAAGCAAAATCATTACTAACATGATTCATGTTTTTCCCGAAGCGCCTCAAGGGTCTCCAGAAATATTTAGCAACACTCCCACCGCTTTTGTATTATTTAGATTTATTTTACTAAGAATAAAGTCATTTCTTTCCAGCCCACAAGTCCAAAGTTTCTCATTATCCTCCGAGCAATCACATGACAGATGTTAATGGCTTCCCTGTGCTAAAGAATGTCAACTGTCATACTCTAGGGAGATTTTACATTGTGGTCAAAATATGAAAAGTATTGTCATCTAAACATGGCAAAAGGCTTCACTCGACTATTTCATCTAAAAATCTGGTTCTTACAATTGAGAGTGATGTAGATGATGTGATGTATCTGAGATATTAGGGAAAACATGAATTATTTTTCTTCTGGTATTTTTGTGATTCAAAAAAGAGCAGTGTATATGGAGGGAGATATTATTTTATAGTTGTGATTATTGTTCTTATATGTTTGGGTAGTTCTTTGGGCTTTTTCTTCCTCAGCTGTATGCAAACATATACCTAAAAATGCAAGACATTTCAGATGAGGGTTATTCTAACAAAGCACACAAAGGAACTTTTTTTTTCCCTTCAGAAATCATCTCTCTGACAAGAGTCTGACGAATGTCTTTGAGAACACAGAGGATAAGACTTGTTACTTTTGTTTTATGGACGAAAGAATTACAAATTCTAAATGAAACACTAAATGAATGCTTGTTGAAATCAGTTAAGGCAAATCTAAAGTGTGAGCTTCACTTTACATCAATAAGAACACAGAAATAAAGGATGGCTTCGGGTAAATCTAAACTATCACCGGATATTATCCCTTAGTCTAAATATAAATGTTACCATTCACTCACCTATTTCTAAAACTCACACAATTCTGAAAGTATATTCTTCTTAGATTCTTCCTGATTTAAGTTTAATAATTTATTATAGTTTGATGAAAATTTCTTAAGCATTTACTGAGCTTTTACTATGCATAGATGAATAAGATCAAAATGTATACACAACTCACTTTAATATAAATCAAGTACTATTTAAAAGTTTAAGCAAAATGTTTTCAAATTAGAGATGATGAAATGATCAGGGAAGTTTTCATTAAAAAAACAAGATTTTACCAACATCTTAAAAAGTAAGTGTCTTCCCTGGGACGCCCCCTCTCTGTCCGAGACTAGGTATCCCAGTCGCTGCAAGGGAGAACAAAATCTCATTCTGAACAGCCACCGTGTGCCCACCCCTGACTGAAATTACCCATTGAGCTTTTGTTTTGTTTTGGTTTTTTTATCCCCATTGAATATTCAAGTAGGCTTTCCAAAGTAGGTATTTCAGGCCTATTTTAGAACTTCGGCTGTCTGGGGCTCTGGTAAAACGACTTGCCCAAAATCACACACAGAATAAGGAATGAAGTGAGGCTTCAAGACTTGTCTGCAAAACTCCTACACCTGTACCTTGTCCTGAGCACCACACTGAATGCCTTTCTTCACGGTCCCTTCCCTCCTCCAAGTTCCAAGTTAACTGTTTCGTATTTGACAAATGTTTGTTTGGAGCTAGCACCCATCCTGTTATAGATGCTGACGTCATTAATGTCTCTTGTGAGAAGAAAGGAGAGAAAGGAAGACGATTCCGCTGATTGCAATATTGTGCTTACGAGGTGGCTTGCTTATGATACTCGACACATCCTTACTTAACCATCTCTATTAACCTTTGTTGAAGCAGCGCTGCTATTCACTACCAGTAAGACATTGTACAAGTAACATAATCTTTTGGAGCTTCCCTTGCCTCCTTGAAAAAGCAATGAGCCTCAGAAGGTTGTGAGAATTCAGAGATAATCCACAGGCAGGGCTACCACAGTATCTGGCATATCAGGAAAGCTCGATAGTTGTTGGGCATTATTTTATTATTGAGCAAATGATACCCCTTGCTAAACTCACTTTTCTTCTAGTGCCTGTGGAAGTTGTCTCTAAGTAGTGGTAAGAACATGAAGGTGTGAAAATGTATGGAATACTTGGAAATATTCAGAAAAAGCAAGAGATTTCTAGTATGGCATAAGAGATATGAGGTGGATGAGAATTGAGAAAAGTTAAACAGTTGTGAAGAGATAATGATTTCATGAGTGGGTTGCCATTTCCTTCTCCAATACATGAAAGTGAAAAGTGAAAGTGAAGTCGCTCAGTCGTGTCCGACTCTTCGCAACCCCATGGTCTGCAGCCTACAAGGCTCCTCCGTCCATGGGATTTTCCAGGCAAGAGAACTGGAGTGGGGTGCCATTGCCTTCTCCATATCAGCAGGAAGGAGATACCAAAGGCAATTGCTGTGTATTTATGGGTTGATTTGTTCTAAACAAAGGTTACATAATCTAACTCATCTTTGTTTTGGGAAAACAACCTTGATAATACTGAAAAAAGATAAATCTAAGAGGAGAAACACTGGGTTTGAATGACAAGTCAGAAGGATTTTTACAATATTCTAGAATAGTTAGGAACCTGGACTAGGGGAGTTGTATAAACAGAGAAGATGATTAGAAAGTAAAATCCACTAATATACAATGGATTGGGTGGGGGTTTGAGAAAGATAGGAGAATCAGAAATTTTTTAAAAAGGTTTGTAACATGGGCAACTATAGGTAGTAAGGAAATTAACCCAAACAGTTAATGTAAAAACACAATTCAGAGAAGTTAATGTGTTTGGTTTGGGATATCTTGAATTTGAGAGACCTGAGGCAAAAAAAAAAAAAAAAAAACTAATGACAAGTTTAACTACATGTAGTTTTGTACCTGTGAGTGAGTTTAGAACTGGAGATTTAGATTTGGGGGTCATGAACCTAAGTGATAGTGAAGGCATGGAGTGAGTGAGGTCCTTGGAGGGAGAGATGCAAAAAGTCGACCCCTGCCATGGCTGAGCAGAGGGATGGCTGGTCCTAACCACTGCATCAGGTGAGAACTTCCCAATGGGCCTTGGGATACTCCAGCTCCTTAGGCCATTAATGACTTCTCATCCCATTTCTCAGGCAAATCCCCACAGATTATGTGACATTTCGTCTTTAGTAAAAAGCATCAGGTTCTAATGAAGTTCATATCAATAAACTCATAATAAAAATAGAAGGTAGAATACTACTCCTTAGTGATTTGGTTCAATTTTCTACCTGAAAATTTTATTTATGTATGCCCTAATCATTATCACTGGATTAAGCATGCAAAATCTTTGCCTTTTTGAACTCTGATCATTATTTTTCCTATTTAGAATAAATAAAAACACTTCAAATATTTTAAACAGTAATATCTTAAGGCTAATATGTGCTTTAATCACTTATGTCAACCTGTATTATAGATAGTCCTCAAAATGGGTAAGAAATCTGTCTATATACTTAACTTCTTGGCATCATTTTCCTGTGTTCACTGCTGATAACTTCTTCAGAATTAGATTACCATTTTGGTTTAGCACATATTGGCCTCAAAAGAAGCTGAACTGTGTTTGATTTTTATTTCTTCTTGGCTTGGGAAATATTCAGTGTTGATATTAACTTCAAAATTTCCTAGCCCAGATATCCAGATAAAAATTTGGGGGGAAAATCAGTATAAAATCTTAAGTGATATTTAATTAGGTCAATCGAATATATACATATTAGTTACCCATCTCTGTTTCTTCTTTGTAGTAGTGCTAAACATTGTATTTGAAATCTAAATACTGCCTTATCTTTGTAGGTAATGTGGGGAAAGCAGGAAAGCAAGGAGGTGATGTATACATAGCCACCAACAAAACAAAATAAAAAAACACAAACCTTTGTTGTTGGTGATGTGTATCACAGGAGACAGAAAAGCATCCTACAGCATTTTTTCTAATGAAAAATTATATTCCATATAAAGGGGCTAACATAAATTGAGAGAGTTAAAAGATGACCCAGGGGGAGGGTGTGGGGAGGGGGGAGGGAGTGGGGTTCAGGATGGGGGGCACGGGTGTACCTGTGGCGGATTCATTTCGATGTTTGGTGGAGCTAATACAATATTGTAAAGTTTAAAAATAAAATAAAATAAAAAATTTTAAAAAAAACATATAGTTTTAGGAAAAAATAAATAAATCATACAAATCCTAGAAAAGTGTTTCTCAAAATGCTGGATACTGACAGACACATGACAAAATGGTTCCTAGATGCAATAGCTTATGCAACTCTTGATTGAAACAGTTTATTCACAGTAGCCTTCTCAGAACACTTGATAGGCCCCAGTGAGAGAGAGCGGACTCAAACTTTCTCACAAGGGCATAAGAGAAAGTACCGGGGGTAGCAGACACTGGCAGTTATCCACCCAAATTCTACAATTACCTTTGGAGAACTGACCTCAAGTTACTGGGGCTGCTTTCCCAGCAAAGACAGAGAAGTTCCTGGGTATTTATGTTCCCACTCCTCCGTCACCCTACTCAAAGACTGATTGGTGCCACAGTATAAGAACCCAGCTCCGTTGCTAACAGCAGCACCAGCGGCAATGTGTGCTTTGAACTCCAGAGCACCACCATGGAATCACACTGAGGCTCTTCCTGCCTGACACTGTGTCCCACTTTAACTCTTCTCCTTCTGTGTCTTTTCCTTCCTTACTGGTTCCTGGTTGTTCTGCCTTAATACATTCCATGCAACAAATTCTTGTCTCAGGGTCAGTCAGTTCCAGGAACAATGCTGAAAAGATATCCAGGTTAATACCACCAAGTGTCTTAAATGCCAGAATTAATGTTTGTAACTGAAATTTCTTGTTTTCTTCCAGGTATCTGGCATAGTTTAGACCTTGTCCTCTTTGGCAAACTAAATTCTAAATAGATGCAGACATACCCTGTAACATTTGTGGATTTCAAGGCAAGAGGATAAATAAGACCCACACAGCATAGAAGGGGAAAAGATGGAAGCAGGGAGAGATTTCCTCTTCTTGGGCTTTAAAATCACTGCAGATGGTGACTGCATGAAATCAGAAGATGACTACTTCTTAGAAAGAAAGCTATAAGACAGCTATACAATGTATTTTAAAAAAGACATCACTTTGATGACAAAGGTCCTAATAGTCAAGGCTATGGCCTTTACAGCAATCATGTACGGATGTGAGATTTCAACTATAAAGAAAGTAAAATGCCAAAGAATCAATGCTTTGGAACTGTGGTGCTGGAGAAGAGTCTTGAGAGTCTCTTGGACAGCAATGAGACCTAACCAATCAATCCTAAAGAAAATCAACCCTGAATACTCATTGAAAGGACTGATGCTGAAATTCTAATACTTTAGCCAACTTTATGCAAAGAGCCAACTCATTGGAAAAGACCCTGATGCTGGGAAAGACTGAAAGCAGAAGGAGAAGAGGGCAACAGAGGATGAGATGGTTGGATAGCATCACTGATTCAATGGACATGAACTTGGGCAGACTCCGGGAGATGGTAAGAGACAGGGAGGCCTGGTGTGCTGCAGCCCACGGAGTCAGAAAGAGTCAGGCATGACTTAGCAACTTAACAACAACAAGCATAAATTAACCTAAAACCTCTTAATACAGTGTATCTATTCTCTTATCTTTTCCATCAATTAAGTTCAGTTGTTCAGTTGTGTCCAACTCTTTGCAACCCCACGGACTGCAGCATGTCAGGCTTCCTTGTTCATCACCAACTCCTGGAGCTTGCTCAAAATCATGTCCATCGAGTCAGTGATGCCATCCAACCATCTCATCCTCTGTTGTCCCCTTCTCCTCCTGCCTTCAATCTTTCCCAGCATCAGGGTCATTTCCAATGAGTCAGTTCTTCACATCAGGTGCTTCAGCTTCAGCATCAGTCCTTCCAATGAATATTCAGGACTGATTTCCTTTAGGATTGGTTTTATCTCCTTTTGGAGATTGGTTTATCTCTTTTGATCTTTTCCATAGTTACTCAATATTGAAAACTTGTTACATCTGCAAATTCATGGTCCCTCTAGAATCATAAATTGAAATACAAAGAGAAGAAGATGATTGCTTGACCCAACTGGAAAATAATACTTTGTAATGTAAAATTTATTTCTTACTTTAAGATGTCCCACTCAAATTCTTTCACATTCTGCCTTGTGGGCAGTGATACCGCTCACAACCCTTCATATCATTTGGACACAGTTTATTTCTATTTTCAAAACAAAGGCAACAAAGGTGGAAAAGCATTTCCTTGGGGCTTGAACTATGCTCATTTTGAGAGTACATGTTTAGGGGCATCTGTGTATCTGTACCAGTGCTATGTTACCAATTCAAAGAAGCTGACATGCCTGCATTCCTTAATGAACTTCATCTGTGTTTGTGTTTATCATCAGTGGAGCCTTCTAAAATATAGGGCCAAGACCCACTTATCTGGGAATGAGGGCTATACTAAACAGAAAGATGATTTTTTACTTTTGTTTTATGAGCACTATTTCAATAGAAAAAACATGCTGAAGCAATTCTGTTTGATCATTTAAAAAGTGGAATCCATAAAGAAAAATAATAAAAGAGTCCATAGTGTTTTAAAATAAGATGCAAACTGATTTACATGATTTTGTAAGTTAAAATGAATTTAACAGTTTTATCTCTTTGATATGAAAAAGACATATTGAAATATATTTCAGAGTTGTATAAGCCACACAATTTCAATAAACCTATATTTACACAATGCAACAACAAAAGAGTAGACATACTCTCCTTTAGCCTGCTATGAATTAATTACAGTACATATGATATTAACACTAGTACACCATTATTTACTAAGTGATATTGAAAACACAAAATTGTAAGAGTATTCTTCAAGAGGTGTTTATAATGAAGAGTAATCCAATTCAGTAATGCACAGTAAGACTAAGCTAATACCCCTCTATGGACATGTTTTATTCTAATAAAGAGCATCACTTCAAGTAATATATTGGATCGGCCAAAAAGTTCATTAGGGTTTCTGCATAACATCTTATGGAAAAACTTGAATAAACTTTTTGGCCAACTCAATAGCATACAAATTACATGTTTAAACCTACAAGTATAAGCTATATGGCAGAGTAGAAAAAGAATATAACAAGAAATTTGGAGTCATGAGCTATGGCTCTAAAAGGGACAGTAAAGCATTTAACCCTGAGACTAATCCAGATACTTAATTTCTTTGGCACAGGTGCCAAATTGCTTCAGTCGTGTCTGATTCTTTGCAACACTATGGACTCTAGCCCACGAGGCTCCTCTGTCCATGGGATTCTCCAGGCAAGAATACTGATATGAGTTGCTATGTCCTCCTCCAAGGGATCTTCCTGACCCAGGTGTGGAACTCACGTCTCTTATGTCTCCTGCATTGGCAGGCGAGGTCTTTTCACTTTCCATGTGTGATAAGTCACTTCAGTCATGTCCATCTCTTTGCAACCCTATGGACATGTAGCCCACCAGGTTCCTCTATAGCCCATGAGGCTTCTCTGTCCATGAATTTTCCAAGAAGAATACTGGAGTGGGTTGCCACGCCATTCTCCAGGGGATCTTCCCAACCCAGGGATTGAACCTGAGCCTCCTGCCTTGGCAGTCTACTTCTTTACCACTAAAGCCACCAATTTCTCCTCTTCGGCAGGACCACCATGCAAATACATTTATTCTTATTTGCAGATATCATTATATTAAATGCTACTATAGTATTGAATTGTGATGTGAAAGTCGCTCAGTCATGTCTGACTCTGCGACCCCATGGACTATGCAGTCCATGGAATTCTCTAGGCCAGAATACTGGAGGGGGTAGCCTTTCCCTTACTGAATTCTGAGAGCAAATACTTAATACTTGTTTGTTGAATAAATAAATAAAGATTAAATCAATCTATTTGGATCTCTGCTTCCAGAATTGTAAAATAGGAGGTTTACAGTACTCCTGGATGATCTGCTATGTTTCTATACATTTGATTCAGAATAACAATAAAAATAGGGCTTCATTTTTATTGTACTATTCCATCTAACATTTTAAGGTGGTTTGTATCTCTGTCAGTTTTCTAAAACAGCAGGTATCTACACTCTAATGCAATGCTATGGTTAACAGTAACTTGAGTGGGATGTGATAACAGAATCCTAGGTAATTAATCCATATTTCCTTTACTATTTCTCAAATATTTGTAACAGTGCAATGGATTTACACTCCTGATTTAGAACTTCCAGTTGTTCTCCTACTGCGAAGATAAAAAAGCACACAAGATATCTTGGGATTTTCAAAATGCTGTGCTTGTACAAATCATAAGACTCCTTGTCCGCACCTTGTGTTGCTTGCATGGAAAGGCATGAGTAAGTTCTCTGAAGTTTTAAAGAATGTCAATATGCATATGCTTGAGAGGAAATGAACCATGAATTACAGAACTTCTCAGCTTGTAGTCTTGCCCAGTCTTGGGTCTCAAAACCTTTTAAACTCTTTGCTTTCCTGATATAAATGCCATGTGCTTGTTTCATTCATGGCCAAGTGAAGGTTTCCCACAACTTTGCAATAGTTTGCATTGGCTTCAATCAAGATTGCATGTGTCAGAGTAGAACTTAAAAAAATGTTTATGTAGATATGACGCAACCCCAGGCACAATTTCTCATTTTCCTTTCAATGTGTTTTTCAAAGACTTCTAACATAGTTCAGTCCAAAAGTCAGAAACATTTTTGACAATAATGTGGAACCTAATATATCAGCTTTAAAATGAATTATGGAGCTATTTTAACAACACATAGGTGACCTGAGAACTCCAAAGAAATTTCCTACATATGGACTGTTTAATAGCCCAAGACAGCAATACCTATAGTTGTCAGGATAATTGACAATTATTGTTTTTAAGGAAATGTATCCTTGCCATTCAGTTGAAAGATGAAAATTTAGAAGAGCAAGGTTTCAACAATCATTCAAGAACAAGGAATACTGTAATAAAATACAAAATAGTATTTATGCATTAGCAAATGTGAAATGTTTTTAAAGTTTTCAGTTTACCTCGAGGAAAAGTTTCTTTGCTTGCACAATTTTTTTAAAGTTTCAATAGGTTATCTCAAATATTTTAATAAATTTACAACATTAGAATAAGTTCAAACTTAAATGTCTAGAATTATAGAATATTGAGAGAAGATCAAGTTGTTTTGATTCCCTTCAATATTTCAAAATTTACTTGGAAAGTCAAGACAAGCAAAAATGAAACTATTAAGGGACAAAGTAGCAGCAAGAGATAGCTGTTTTTGGTGTCAGAATTTCACTTCAGTACTTGCAGTTCTCTGAGATCTTGTGATAACTTGTGAAAAGGTAAAAACCATTCTCATACAGTGTTGATGGGTGTCAAAGTGGTGTAAGCACTGATTAATAATGTTTTCTGAAAATAGAACATATTTATAAGCAATATAAAAATGTTCTCCATTATTGAGCAATTCTACCTCAAGATGTGTACATTTGTTAACCAAAGATATAAAAGATATAGATTGATACAAGCTATTCACAGTAGTTCTATTGGTAATAGACCCTCCAAACAGGAATGAATATATGTACATATATAATAATATATTGTACACACACACACATACACACACACACATAATCCTATGTGTGTGTGTGTTTTTTGCATGACTCCATATATCCATAGTTCAAAGCTAGGCAAAATTAATTTATAATGTTAGCAATCAGAACACAAATTAGCTCAGAGGGTATTGTGACTATAAAGAAATATGAGGGGGGCCTATAAGGTACTAGTCAGGCAGGCTCTGGGCTACAAAGATATATTCAATTTGTGAAAATTCAATCATTTATAATTTGTGCACTCATCTATATATATATATATGCTATACTGCATAATTTGTTTCAAATATATATATTATACTATAAGAAAGGAAATATAATAAAAAGTTAGTTCAGTTTAGTCACTCAGTTGTGTCTGACTCTTTGCAACCCCATGGACTGCAGCATGCCAGGCTTCCCTGTCCATCACCAACACCCAGAGCTTACTCAAACTCATGTCCATAGTGTCAGTGATGCCATCCAACCATCTCACCCTCTGTTGTCCCCTTCTCCTCCCGCCTTCAATCTTTCCTGGTATCAGGGTCTTTTCAAATGAGTCAGCTCTTCGCATCAGGTGGGCCAAAGTATTGCAATTTCAGCTTCAAAATCAGTCCTTCAGTACTGATGTCCTTTAGGATGGACTGGTTGGATCTCCTTGCATTCCAAGGGACTCTCAAGAGTATTCTCCAACACCACAGTTCAAAAACATCAATTCTTTGGTGCTCAGCTTTCTTTATAGTCCAACTCTCATATCCATACATAACTACTGGAAAAACTATAGCTTTGACTAGACAGACCTTTGTTGGCAAAGTAATGTCTCTGCTTTTGAATATGCTGTCTAGGTTGCTCATAATTTTTCTTCTAAGGAGCAAACGTGTTTTAATTTCATGGCTACAGTCACCATCTGCAGTGATTTTGGAGCCCAATAAAATAAAGTTCCTCGCTGTTTCCATTGTTTCCCCATCTATTTGTCATGAAGTGATGAGACCAGATGCCATGATCTTAGTTTTCTAAATGTTGAGTTTTAAGCCAACTTTTTCACTCTCCTCTTTCACTTTCATCAAGAGACTCTTTAGTTCTTCTTCACTTTCTGCCATAAGGGTGGTGTCATCTGCATATCTGAGGTGATTGTTATTTTCCTGGCAATCTTGATTCCAGCTCGTGTTTCATCCAGCCCAGCATTTCGCATGATGTACTCTGCTTATAAGTTAAATAAGCAAGGTGACCATATACAGCCTTGATGTACTCCTTTTCCTATTTGGAACCAGTCTGTTGTTCCATGTCCGGTTCTAACTGTTGCTTTTTGACCTGCATACAGATTTCTCAGGAGGCAGGTAAGGTGTTCTGGTATTCAGATCAGATCAGATCAGATCAGTCACTCAGTCATGTCCGACTCTTTGAAACCCCATGAATCGCAGCACGCCAAGCCTCCCTGTCCGTCACCAACTCCCGGAGTTCACTCAAACTCACGTCCATCGAGTCAGTGATGCTATCCAACCATCTCATCCTCTGTTGTCCCCTTCTCCTCCTGCCCCCAATTCCTCCCAGCATCAGAGTCTTTTCCAATGAGTCAACTCTTCACATGAGGTGGCCAAAGTACTGGAGTTTCAGCTTTAGCATCAGTCCTTCCAAAGAACACCCAGGACTGATCTCCTTTAGAATGGACTGGTTGGATCTTCTTGCAGTCCAAGGGACTCTCAAGAGTCTTCTCCAACACCACAGCTCAAAAGCATCAATTCTTCGGTGCTCAGCCTTCTTCACAGTCCAACTCTCACATCCATACATGACCACAGGAAAAACCATACCATCTTTTAAATAATTTTCTGCAGTTTGTAGTTATCCACACAGTCAAAGGCTTTGATATAGTCAATAAAGCAGAAGTAGATATTTTTCTGGAACTCTCTTGGTTTTTCAATGATCCATCGGATGTTGGCAATTTGATCTCTGATTCCTCTGCCTTCTTTAAACCAGCTTAAACATCTAGAAGTTCACGGTTTACTTACTGTTGGAGCCTAGCTTGGAGAATTTTAAGCCTTACTTTGCTAGTGTGTGAGATGAGTGCAGTTGTGCAGTAGTTTGAACATTCTTTGGTATGGCTTTTCTTTGGGATTGGAATGAAAACTGACGTTTTCCAGTCCTGTGGCCACTGTTGAGCTTTCCAAATTTGCAATAAAAAGTAAAGACCAATGTAGTTGGCAGTAACTGGAAATATTATTATATTTCTGGAGAAGGTGAGTTGGGTGAAAGTAATATCTACTTCAATAAATGCTTCAAAAACATCTTCCTTGAGGCTTTCATTACATGTCCCTCTGCGGTTCTCAGCCATTTCATGACAGGACCTTGTAAATGCCCATATTCCATGGCCAAGAAGTAGGGGAAATGACCAGAGGAGTGTAACTCACCTTGCCATTACTTTCAACTGCCTTTATAATAGTAATATATTTTTCTTCTAGTGAAATTTTGTCATCTGGTAACAATCCACCTATAAGTACTGACGAATAAAGTTTTTCTAACCAAACCTTAGATTCACAGTTTATTCTGATATGGCCCGATGAATTTCAAATTGTCTTGCCTTCCTAACAATGAGGGAAAGGCAATAAACTTACTAAGATAATAACCAGAATGTTATCACTGGATGTTCCTTATTAAACGACAAAGAAATTCAGCTTTAGTGCCTGAACAGAACTTTGACATGTAACTAGGGAGTCCAAAACACTCTTCCAACTCTGTTTATAATTATCTCCAGTATAAACTAATACATGTAGGTAGGACAACTGATAAAAATATGTACAAAGCATGTCAATGAAACAGATTTTGAAATGTTTTTCAGAGAAGAGTCTAAAAGAGAAAATTCTAATACTTGACTTTAAAAAAAATAGCAAATTTCCAAAATGATATTTCATTCATGTAACAAACATGTATCATGCACCTATTATGCGTCTGTCAGAAAGAACAGTATGAGCAAAACTTCAGTGTGAGAATGAGAATGAGAAAAAGTGAGAGTAGCCGGATGCCTCCCTAAGGTGAGGTGAATTTCGGAAGGCCTCCAAGAAGGACTGGCTAAATAATATGTGGAGCCCAGTACAAAATGAAAATGTGGGGCACCTTGCTCAAAATCACTAAGAATTTCAAGACAGTGACAGCAGAGTGTGTAATCAAACAGAGGACCCTTTTCAGGGCAGGTTATACGTGACTGCACAGGTCCCACAGCCATGAAGCTGACCCTGGTGCCACACCTGTGGTTCATCTTAAAACCGATGCAAGTGTTCAAGCGACAGAGTAACTTGATTAAAGTAGTGTCTTGAAAATAACGAATCCATCAAGCATGTGATGATAAAAGAAATCCATGAGAGGGTAGCTGTGGAGAATGTGAAGAGTAAGTAAATGCGCGAAGGATAATTAGGAATCTCAGCTGGAAGGATTGAGATCCTGAAACAGGAAGAAACTGTGAAAATGGAAAGAGAGGGGCAAATCTGCAGGAATGAAGCATAGATTCAATATAAAGTTGAGAAAACAGACATCTTGAGTTAGACAATATGATTTACCAGAATTGAATGTGTCTGCCTGTATGTGTTGAGGAGGGTGAGTTAGGATTTTCCAAAGAAAAGAGAAGGACACAAAACTGAGCACTACTTGCTCAAGGTTCACTCAAAAGGGAGGATCTTATGTCTGGTGTGTGTATTACAGTCATGTCTGATTCTTTGTGAACCCATGGACTGTCGCCTACCAGGCTCCTCTGTCCATGGGATTCTCCAGGCAAGAATCCTGGAGTGGCTTGCCATGCCCTTCTCCAGGGGATCTACCTGACCCAGGGATCAAACCCTGGTCTCCCACATTGCGGGCAGATTCTTTACCATTTGAGCTACCCAGGAAACATGGTATAAACCATATCTGGAGCTCAGTGTAAAACAGATTCAAGGAAAGCAGGACTGAGCGGGGCAAATACAAGAGTGAAAAAAGAAAAGAAAGTTTAAAAGTCACCATGAATGGGAGATTGGGGAGGTAACTGTCCCTATGGGGATTCAGGGAAATTGTGTAAAACTTCTGTAGAGAAATTTTGTTATATTTTAACAAAATCTTTACTTTTGTCTTACTATATGGTCTACTGGATCCAACTTAGGTTTTGAGTTTCTCTTTTGAACAGGATAGATATTACATGGCTCATTTATTCTTCCAAAGAACACAGATAAACCTTATTTTAAAATATATACAGAATAAAACTTATTGAACAATTTGGCTTTTTAACAGGATATGAGATCTCAGAGTGAAATCTTTATAGGAAAAGAGGATTCATATTATAATTAAATTGCCTTGTAAGAGTTTTTGGTTAGATTTAACAGAAAAAGTGAGGCTTCTATAAATGGTGATTGCAAATGAAAGCCTAGAAGTATCTGCATTTCATCTGATTACTTTTAAGGAGCCAATTGGCTGTTTTCCTTTCATTAAGGGAGGCAATGTTCCTGAGGAATTAATGAGTTTCTTCATCAGTTCTTGGGATGCGCATAAAGTTCCTCTAAAACAACTCACCAAATGGTCATTTATACTAGCTCTAGAACAAGTATGCCAGAGACCTATAGAAATCTTGCTCTCCTCCTTGCCAGTTTGCTATGGGTACACAACAGAGCAGTCCCAGTTAAAATCAGCATTAATTTTCAACCGAGTTTTGAAATTAAGACTTAGAATAATCAGAAAAGATCCTTCAGATTCCCGTGATAAAGCACCGACTTCAGCACTTCATTGGCTGTTTCAAGAATTATTTGCAGGCCTGAAAGTAAAGTTTGTAACTTCACACACACACACAAACACACACACACACTTTCTTCACTCCAGTCAGCAGCAAGGCAGGTGCCGGGACTGCAACTTCTACAGCCTTGCCCTGAGTCAGTCTTTCACTCCCCTGACTGTCCCTCTCTCCCCACCTCTCCCCATCCCCCAACTGTGTCACACCTAGTGACTGTTGAATTCCTGTGTTGAAATGTTTAGTATTTTATTAAAAAAGAAAAAAGTTGGTCATTCTGAAAGTACATAAAATGCAATCCTATTTAGAGCCACGGTGAAATCAAACATTGTGTGCTCACTGCAAAGTTTGCAACATTTGACAAATTGTAATTCTGTTCTTTGCAAACTTCTAAACACTTCCTGCTAAGTGACAACAAGCTTCAGCAAGTTTCCACAAACCTTCTGCAGCTTCTTCATCTCACTATAAAGAACAGATGCCGTTTAGGGGCTGCTGTGAGCTCTTCTGTTCTCTGTACAATATGTACGCACACAAAAAGGAATTCACATTCTATGAAAACGTGATAGCCAAGGCCTCCAGAAAGCTTCAGCAGTAAGTGCACAGCACTCCAACAGCTGGCCTAAATCAAGGGCTCTCTGTCAATCACAGAGAAATGTGACAGACTTGTGACTTTGTGGCAAAAGTGACAAAATTTACAGTTTGAGAGAATCACATCAATAACAAAATAATTTGTGTTGTTAAAATATACAAAGATGCTCCAAGTTGTTTTCTAACAAGTTTAATTAAAGTGAATGTATATTTTCATATTTAATATTCAAAAAACTGAAAAAGTAGGTAAATAAATATAGTTCTAGTCATTTTCAAGTAAGAAATTAGAGCAAAGCAAATATATTGGCACTACTTCTCACCATGAGGATTAATGCCAATAAATTCAAGTTATCAAAAAGGAACTAATGCATTCTGGGGAATTCAATAATTTCACTGTGTACTTGATCTGCAAGTTTACTTTTTTAGTGAACTCAGTCCCCCTAAATATAAATCTACTCACAGAGTACAAAGGTAGTTATTTGCCAGTGCAAAAATTTATTTTATAACACTTTCAATGGATTTTTATTGTGCAATTTAAATTTTTAATCCATTATCCTTAAAGACAAACTTTCTTTCAGACTTTGTATTCTTTTCACTACAAAAAAATTGTTCATAGTCTAAAACTGTGCTTCCCAGACATTAATGTTCTTAAGATCTTGATCTCAAGATGCATCTGTGATATTCATCAAAAATAACAACTACTAGACCTTCCACCAGAAAGTTATGACCAACCTAGACAGCATATTAAAAAGCAGAGATATTACATTGCCAACAAAGGTCCGTCTAGTCAAGGCTATGGTTTTTCCAGTGGTCATGTATGGATGTGAGAGTTGGACTGTGAAGAAAGCTGAGTGCTGAAGAATTGATGCTTTTGAACTGTGGTGTTGGAGAGGACTCTTGAGAGTCCCTTGGACTGCAAGGAGATCCAACCTGTCCATCCTAAAGGAGATCAGTCCTGGGTGTTCACTGGAAGGACTGATGCTGAGGCTGAAACTCCAATACTTTGGCCACCTCATGTGAAGAGTTGACTCATTGGCAAAGACTCTGATGCTGGGAGGGATTGGGGGCAGGAGGAGAAGGGGATGACAGAGGATGAGATGGCTGGATGGCATCACCAACTCAATGCACATGAGCTTGGGTGAACTCCGGGAGGTGGTGATGGACAGGGAGGCCAGGCGTGCTGTGATTCATGGGGTCGCAAAGAGTCGGACATGACTGAGAGAACGAACTGAACTGAGACCTTCCACCAGAAAATCAAAGTGGCAAATCTGTATTTGGGGTTCCCCAGCAATAATTAGAATCAGACAATGTTCTTAAAAAATAGTTTAGAAAGTTTCTAAGACACTTATCTGTACACAATTCAGATATGTGACCCCATCAACTGTATGGTTCATGGAATTTTCCAGGCCAGAATACTGGAGAGGGTAGCCTTTCCCTTCTTCAGGGGATCTTCCCAACCCAGGGATAGAACACAGGTCTCCCATATTGCAGGCAGATTCTTTACCAGCTGAACCACAAGGGAAGCCCAAGAATATTGGAGTGGGTAGCCTATCACTTCTCCAGGGAATCTTCCTGACCCAGGAATTGAACTGGGATCTCCTGCATTACAGGTGGATTCTTTACCAACTGAGCTACCATGGAAGCCCCTGCAGAATTCTAATAATTTTTAACACTTTAACTTAAGGAAAACTAAGAGAAAACAAGTATCAATATTATGTATATATGCCACAACTTGTACCAAAATTATTATAATAATTCATATATATACTAATATAGTTTTGTGAAAAATTAAATGATTTTATCCTGTATATCAGGAGTCCCTAACCCCTGGGACACAGTTCAGTACTGGTCCATGGCCTGTTAGGAATGACTCTGGCCACACAGCAGGAAGTGAGCGGCAGGTGAAACTGAAATTATCACCCCCCCAAGCCTGTTCCCTACTTGGCCCCTGGACTGTGGAAAAATTGTCTTCCACAAAACTGGTCCCTGGTGCCAAAAAGTTAGGGATCACCACTATATATACATATATAATCTAATTTTGTCACAAAGACTGTATGATTTGGGGCGGACTCTGCCATCTATAGGGTCGCACAGAGTCGGACACGACTGAAGCGACTTAGCAGCAGCAGCAGCAGCAAGGAGTTGGACACGACTGAGCGACTAACACTTTCACTTTTTCAGACAATATTACAAATGGTTTTCCCAGGAAACAGATTATATGTGGAAATTTGCAAGGAACAAATTTTCTTGCACGGTTCCTTGTAGGACTTTTGCCTACAAAGATTTTCATAATTGGTATCTTCCAATTTTCAGTTCTGGATATAGTTGGTATTATTTGAGTTCCAAAACTTTGATAAGTGTGTTGACCTATCAATTCCATGTGTTATTTTTGCTGTTTTAATTAATTCAGTTAAAATTAAATATTAAATGAGAGGCAGAAGAATATAGAGTTTTATCACTTATTTGCTCTGTGATCCTTGGCAAGTTTTGTAATGTTTCTGAAGTTCATCCTCCTCATCTATTAAACAGAGTTGATAGTAGTGTTTGACTAGTAGGGTTTTTATGAGGACTAAGTAAATTAAAATATTTAAAGCACTCACCACAGGGTCTGGCACATGATAACTAACTTGCCCAATATTAATTATTAATGGTATAAGAAAGATACTATGGCTTTTCATAAAACAATGTCTCTAAAGTGACCATGTAATTTATCACCCAAACTAGAAAACTTCTAATAACCATGGCACAATTAACAGCTTCATGGAGACAAAGATGAAAATCTAGACAGTTCTGGGAAAACAAGGATATATAATCACCCTCCTTGACACTGAAATCTAATTAAGTATATGGTTTAATTATTCAAAAAAAAAATAAAACAGACCAAATGGAATGAAGTTAGGATGAATTTATAGAATAGTCTCACTTTGCTATTTTGCAGAGAGGAAATTTGAGGTTCAAAAAGAAGCTAACAGGATTGAAACAGATTTATAATGAGAAATCAATTTCTAAACATGGAAGATGAACCGACCTGAATGTCTTGATGTGATAGCTCTTTTTGTCACTAATGATCATCAAAAGATCATTAAGAACAACATTTTTTTTTATTTTCCCTTGCTTTTCATCAGAAAGAGTTAACAAAATCTAAGCAGTGATTTAAGTTCCCAGCCAGGTAAGCTGAATTTTATTATTTGGTGTCAATTCTAGAAAGGATTTGGTTAATGGCAAGAAAATATAAAAAGGAGATGGTACGATTCAAGGCTGGATACACACCTAGGGTTCAGTCAGAACCCCTTGGTGGGGCGGGGGGAGCTGGATATTAAAAAAATATAGTCTTCATGTGACTATGCTGATGATCAGCTAGATGGGATTCTGTTCCTTTTTAAGGCAATTGTATTCTATTTTTTTTTTTTTTTTTAGAACCATTACTCCTCCCTATCCCTAGCTCCCTGCTGAGGTTAAAGTTGATTCTTCCTTTAGGTTGCAGAAATAGATCTTCTGGCCTAAGATAATCCAACCCCAGGCAGAGAACTGCTTGTCTCCAGTGGATGCTGCAGGGTGGAGAGAGAACTCAAGTGAGGCCAATCAAAGCCCAAGAGTTTCAATTCTAGGAGTTGGATTTTGGCTGCATGGAACATTTCTTTTACTGGACAAAGACACTGTACAAGAAGTAAAGCCCAGAGACAGGATCAAGTGACATGATATGAACCCTGATTAAAGCTACATTTAATACTAGAAAGCTAAAGAGCCAATAAACACTATTCTGTTTAAGCAAGTAAGAGCCAGATTTCCTATCACTCATAAAAAAATAAAAATAAAAAAAAAAGACAGAAGCGAAAAGCAAAAGAGAAAAGGAAAGATATACCCATTTGAATGCTGAGTTCCAAAGAATAGCAAGGAGAGATAAGAAAGTCTTCCTCAGTGATCAGTGCAAAGAAATAGAGGAAAACAATAGAATGGGAAAGACTAGAGATCTCTTCAAGAAAATTAGAGATACCAAGGGAACATTTCATGCAAAGATGGGCTCAAGAAAGGACAGAAATGGTATGGACCTAACAGAAGAAGAAGATATTAAGAAGAGGTGGCAAGAATACACAGAAGAACTGTATAAAAAAGAGCTTCACGACCCAGATAATCATGATGGTATGATCACTCACCTAGAGCCAGACCCCCTGGAATGTGAAGTCAGGTGGGTCTTAGGAAGCATCACTATGAACAAAGCTAGTGGAGGTGAAGCAATTCCTTCACCAGTCCTTCACAGGACTGGAAAAGGTCAGTTTTCATTCCAATCCCAAAGAAAGGCAATGCCAAAGAATGCTCAAACTACTACACAATTGCACTCATCTCACACATTAGTAAAATAATGCTCAAGATTCTCCAAGCCAGGCTTCAACAATACGTGAACTGTGAACTTCCAGATGTTCAAGCTGGTTTTAGAATAGGCAGATGAACCAGAGATCAAATTGCCAACATCCGCTGGATCATAGAAAAAGCAAGAGAGTTCCAGAAAAGCATCTATTTCTGCTTTATTAACTATGCCAAAGCCTTTGACTGTGTGGATCACAATAAACTGTGGGAAATTCTGAAAGAGATGGGAATACCAGACCACCTGACCTGCCTCTTGAGAAATCTACAAGCAGGTCAGGAAGCAACAGTTAGAACTGGACATGGAACAACAGACTGGTTCCAAATAGAAAAGGAGAACGTCAAGGCTGTATATTGTCACCCTGCTTATTTAACTTATAAGCAGAGTACATTATGAGAAAAGATGGGCTGGAGGAAGCACAAGCTAGAATCAAGTTTGCCGGGAGAAATATCAATAACCTCAGATATGCAGATGACACCATCCTTATGGCAGAAAGTGAACAAGAACTAAAGAACCTCTTGATGAAAGTGAAAGTGGAGAGTGAAAAATTGGCTTAAAGCTCAACATTCAGAAAACTAAGATCATGGTATCTGGTCCCATCACTTCACGGCAAATAGATGGGGAAATGGTGGAAACAGCAGCTGACTATTTTTGGGGGCTCCAAAATCATTGCAGATGGTGACTGCAGCCATGAAATTAAAAGACGCTTACTCCTTGGAAGACAAGTTATGACCAACCTAGACAGCATATTAAAAGCAGAGACATTACTTTGCCAACAAAGGTCCATATAGTCAAGGCTATGGTTTTTCCAGTAGTCATATATGGATGTGAGAGTTGGACTATAAAGAAAGCTGAGTGCTGAAGAATTAATTCTTTTGAATTGTGGTGTTGTAGAAGACTTTTGAGAGTCCCTTGGAGTGCAAGGAGATCCAACCAGTCCATCTTAAAGGAAATCAGTCCTGAGTGTTCATTGGAAGGACTGATGTTGAAGCTGAAACTCCAGTATTTGGCACCTGATGTGAAGAGCTGACTCATTTGAAAAGACCCTGATGCTAGGAAAGATTGAAGGCAGGAGGAGCAGGAGACGACAGAGGATGAAACGGACGACTCAATGGACATGACTTTGAGTAAACTCCAGGAGTTGGTGATGGACAGGGAGGCCTGGAGTGCTGCAGTCCATGGGGTTTCAAACAGTCAGACACAACTGAGTGAATGAACTGAACTGAGCTGACCTGATAACTTATCTGTAAATGTACCTGTGTCACCTCACTAACCACTGAGGATCTTCTCTTTATTGTGTGTGGCATATGAGCAGGAACAGGCCTGAGTCTACAGATAGAACTCACCAGTTGATGGTGAAGGAGGAGGAAAATGAAACAGGACTTATGTATGATTAAAGCGATGGTTTTCAGCTTGTCTGCACATTATTGTATTTATCTGCCAACCTTTTAAAATATACACAGGCCCTCCCCTAAAAAATTTGAATTTAACTGATCTGATGGTGAAGCCCTTTTCATTATAGGGGACTGGAATTCAAAAGTAGGAAGTCAAGAAACACCTGGAGTAACAGGCAAATTTGGCCTTGGAATACAGAATGAAGCAGGGCAAAGACTGATAGAGTTTTGCCAAGAAAATGCACTGGTCATAACAAACACCCTCTTCCAACAACACAAGAGAAGACTCTATACATGGACATCACCAGATGGTCAACACCGAAATCAGATTGATTGTATTCTTTGCAGCCAAAGATGGAGAAGCTCTATACAGTCAGCAAAAACAAGACCAGGAGCTGACTGTGGCTCAGACCATCTACTCCTTATTGCCAAATTCAGACTTAAATTGAAGAAAGTAGGGAAAACCACTAGACCATTCAGGTATGACCTAAATCAAATCCCTTATGATTATACAGTGGAAGTGAGAAATAGATTTAAGGGCCTAGATCTGATAGATAGAATGCCTGATGAACTGTGGAATGAGGTTCGTGACATTGTACAGGAGACAGGGATCAAGACCATTCCCATGGAAAAGAAATGCAAAAAAGCAAAATGGCTGTCTGGGGAGGCCTTACAAATAGCTGTGAAAAGAAGAGAAGTGAAAAGCAAAGGAGAAAAGGAAAGATATAAACATTTGAATGCAGAGTTCCAAAGAATAGCAAGAAGAGATAAGAAAGCCTTCTTCAGCGATCAATGCAAAGAAATAGAGGAAAACAACAGAATGGGAAAGACTAGGTATCTCTTCAAGAAAATCAAAGATACCAAAGGAACATTTCATGCAAAGATGAGCTCGATAAAGGACAGAAATGGTATGGAGCTAACAGAAGCAGAAGATATTAAGAAGAGATGGCAAGAATACACAGAAGAACTGTACAAAAAAGATCTTCATGACCCAGATAATCACAATGGTGTGATCAGTGACCTAGAGCCAGACATCCTGGAATGTGAAGTCAAGTGGGCCTTAGAAAGCATCACTACGAACAAAGCTAGTGGAGGTGATGGAATTCCAATGGAGCTATTCCAAATCCTGAAAGATGATGCTGTGAAAGTGCTGCACTCAATATGCCAGCAAATTTGGAAAACTCAGCAGTGGCCACAGGACTGGAAAAGGTCAGTTTTCATTCCAATCCCAAAGAAAGGCAATGCCAAAGAATGCTCAAACTATTGCACAATTGCACTCATCCCACATGCTAGTAAAGTAATGCTCAAAATTCTCCAAGCCAGGCTTCAGCAATATGTGAACCGTGAACTTCCTGATGTTCAAGCTGGTTTTAGAAAAGGCAGAGGAACCAGAGATCAAATTGCCAACATCCACTGGATCATAGAAAAAGCAAGAGAGTTCCAGAAAAACATCTATTTCTGTTTTATTGACTATGCCAAAGCCTTTGACTGTGTGGATCACAAGAAACTGTGGGAAATTCTGAAAGAGATGGGAATACCAGACCACCTGATCTGCCTCTTGAGAAATTTGTATGCAGGTCAGGAAGCAACAGTTAGAACTGGGCACGGAACAACAGACTTCTTCCAAATAGGAAAAGGAGTTCGTCAAGGCTGTATACTGTCACCCTGTTTATTTAACTTCTATGCAGAGTATATCATGAGAAATGCTGGACTGGAAGAAACACAAGCTGGAATCAAGATTGCTGGGAGAAATATCAATAACCTCAGATGTGCAGATGACACCATCCTTATGGCAGAAAGTGAAAAGGAACTAAAAAGCCTCTTGATGAAAGTGAAAGTGGAGAGTGAAAAAGTTGGCTTAAAGCTCAACATTCAGAAAACGAAGATCATGGCATCCAGTCCCACCACTTCATGGGAAATAGATGGGGAAACAGTGGAAACAGTGTCAGACTTTATTTTTCTGGGCTCCAAGATCACTGCAGATGGTGACTGCAGCCATGAAATTAAAAGATGCTTACTCCTTGGAAGGAAAGTTATGACCAACCTAGATAGCATGTTCAAAAGCAGAGACATTACTTTGCCAACAAAGGTCCGTCTAGTCAAGGCTATGGTTTTTCCTGTGGTCATGTATGGATGTGAGGGTTGGACTGGGAAGAAGGCTGAGCGCCGAAGAATTGATGCTTTTGAACTGTGGTGTTGGAGAAGACTCTTGAGCGTCCTTGGACTGCAAGGAGATCCAACCAGTCCATTCTGAAGGAGATCAGCCCTGGCATTTCTTTGGAGGGAATGATGCTAAAGCTGAAACTCCAGTACTTTGGCCACCTCATGCGAAGAGTTGACTCATTGGAAAAGACTCTGATGCTGGGAGGGATTGGGGGCAAGAGGAGAAGGGGACAACAGAGGATGAGATGGCTGGATGGTATCACTGACTCGATGGACGTGAGTCTGAGTGAACCCTGGGGTTTGGTGATGGACAGGGAGGCCTGGTGTGCTGCGATTCATGGGGTTGCAAAGAGTCGGACATGACTGAGCGACTGATCTGATCTGATCTGATCTGATGTGAAGCCCACAACACAGATGATTCTAGTATGAGGCCAAGACTGAGAACCATGGCCTAGAGTCCCAGATCAATTCTGAGAATTTCTTACTTTCTGCTGAATCATGTGGAGGCATCTAGCACAATGGAAAAGAGCCTGGGCTTTGGCTTCTTTGGGCCCACATTGGGAGAAGGCAATGGCACCCTACCCCAGTACTCTTGCCTGGAAAATCCCATGGATGGAGGAGCCTGGTAGGCTGCAGTCCGTGGGGTCGCTAAGAGTCGGACAGGACTGAGCGACTTCACTTTCACTTTTCACTTTCATGCATTGGAGGAGGAAATGGCAACCCACTCCAGTGTTCTTGCCTGGAGAATCCCAGGGATGGCGGGGCCTGATAGGCTGCCCTCTATGGGGTCGCACAGAGTCGGACATGACTGAAGTGACTTATCAGCAGCAGGGCCCACATTTGAATCTTGCATGCCTCTTGCTGGAAAGTGTGCATAAGTCTCAAGCTCTTGAAACCGGAAGTTGGTGATGAGGTTCAGGGCTGGCATCTTCAAGATGGGCCACTTTGGCATGAAAATCATGTTGAGTTGAAAACAGTCAGGGCCAAGAAAGACTCAGGAAGATACTTTGACCTTTTTCTAACTGCCTAAAAGAATTTACATAGAGGACCTGTTTCAGGAACGGAGCTAAGGGCACAGATAACAATATAATATGGACTAAGTGTAATAGGCAGGGAAGAATCTAAGCAACCATCTCATCCTCTGCTGCCCCTTTCCCTTTTTCAGGTGGTTGGATGGCATCACATACTCAATGGGCATTAATTGGGCAAACTCTGGGAGATAGTGAGTCCAGGGAGATCTGGTATGCTGTAGTCCATGGGGTCACAAAGAGTCAGACATGACTTGGCAACTGAACGACAAACCTAAGCAATGTCTACTTGCTATAATCCTCTGTGTCCCATTGTTCCTTATGGCCCAGCAAACATTTGTTTACCAAACATTTGCTCTTTTCCATCTTCCTGTGAATTGTCTTTCTCTTCCTTTGAAGTCCTATTTAAATCTTAGTTTGCTTTCTTATGTTTTTCTTAAATCATGAATACAAGGAAATCACAAACTTTCCCATTATAGAAAAAAAAAGTTAAAGTTAAATGAATTTGTGGGAGGTTTCACATAAGTATGGGACCCACACACATTTCAAAATTGTTTTCCATTGGTGAACTCATAGTTCTGAGATAATTAACAGCAACCATAGATCGCTAGTGACCAAAGGTACAAAACAGCAACATTATCAAAGAAAACTAATGCACAAAAAGTCACACTGACCTTTTCAAAATAGCAGGGTCAGGCTGGAGGATATAAAATACATAACAAGAACAATACTTGCAAATGGATAAGAAAAATCCCAGGGTGCCTTCTCAACTCAGTTTTGGTAATCCAGCCAACTGAAAATGTAAAACTTAGGCACATCAAGACATAATGACACCTTATCCTACCTCCATAGTGCTGGATACCAGTGATAGCTGAACAAATTGACTTCTTTATGAGCAACAGAATACATACATGCACACACAGGAATAAATAAAAATAAATAATGAAGGTCAACTCTAAATAAAAATATTAGTTGATGACATTTTCCTATAGTGCCATACTCTTTAAGATGGAAAAATTGAGTTGCAGTACTTCTGTGTACTTGAGGGATATTTTTGAAGAGTTTGCCTAAAGTAGGAGCAGACCTGTCAGTTTGCCTTGGTAGAGCAGCTGATGACCTACATAATTAACAAAGGACCGTGTAAGTAAATATCCAGCTTAGGAAGTAAAAGTAGAAACTTGAAGAAGGAATTTAAAAAAATAGCAGGCAAATAATTATTCATCAAATACTCTTTGATTCTCCAATGTGAAATAAGACCAGGCATTGAACAACAAAGACGTAATAATGACAGGTGAGTTTTCTGAGATATAGGTAGAAGGCAAGTTTGCTCTCCAGAAGCAGGGTGTCAGTGCCAGGATAAAGGTTAGTGACTTCTCCAGCTGTATTCACAGGAACTCGGGATGTGTCAGCCAGGGCTGTGTACTCTTTGCACTCAACCTCAAGTCTCAGTTTTGAAATGTGTGAAAATTACCAAGTTAGACAGGTTCATGTGAGACTATGAATATTTTCCTCCTTGTTTTTAATTATTAGAAATTGTAATTGACCTGTGTAAGTGATGTCTGTTGTATTGCTTAAATAGTTGAGCTCTGAAGCTAACTCCTTTCATTATTAATGAAGAAATGGGTGTTTGCTTCAGTAACTCAAGTGTGACAGAAATGTCAGCTATGAAAAACATAACATTTTTATCCCTGAAACAAAGAATAGCTTTTCTGCTATGTATTTTTTTTTCCCAAGTAAGCACCATATGATCCACAACCATATGATCTACAAATCTGGTTTAGCTCACTCTTCTGAAAATCTCGGGGATTAGAAATATTCTTTTTCTTTTTTAATTACCTTGCTCATTTCCAATGTAAGTTTCTATCTTTTTAATAATCAATTTGCATTCAAGTTCTGAATCCCTTCATGGCAACAAGCCAAGAATAAAGAAAGTATTGTTGGTTAAAAAGGACTTTAAGTGAAAGTAGGGGAGTATGATTTATTTATGTCCATTCTCTCTGATTTGTACTGCAAGAAGGGTTTTTCTTAATTTTTTTTTTCCAGGACTTGTTTCATCTTTCTTCCTTCCTGTAAACTTTAGGTAAGACAGCTGGAGATCTTAGGATTCTGCATTTTCTACATCAGCAAATCTCAGAGTCTGCTATGAAAGGGGTGTGATTCTGTTTAATCACAGTGTTATATAATGCTGCAAATTCTCTAAGGTGTAATGATATTTAGAGGCAACAGTAAAAGCATTACAATTCCACCAAGTGTTATACAGAGAAACATGCACAAGGAAGGCTGAACTTTTTCAAACAGCTAATAGAAACATAATGATTTTTTTTTTTCTCTACAACATTTTCAGCAAACAAAAATAGCTAGTTGAGATTTTGGTCACAAACTTGAGATGCTGTTATAATATACCTATTAAACTGACAAATAAATCCTGCATACTATTAATGCATTTTCAGTACTTTCATAGAATACATATTAAGTACAAATGAAAAATATTTGAATGGACTAGTGTGCAGTAGATATTTTTAGCTCTTATTTGAATGAAAAATATATTGACATATTTAGTGACTTGGCTAAATTCCTTGCATTATTTTTCTATCAAAATGTACATAAAGAACAATTTCATTCTGACGTTAGTAATAGTAGCAGTAATAGCAATAGTAATTGTATTTAGGTCGAGTTATATTAACTTAAGGTAGTAAATGTTAAAAATAAACATTTCTCATATCTTTTTTTACTGCATGGTATCATTTATAAGTGGGATCTAAAAAATACAACAAAACAGTGAATATAATAACAAAGAGGCAGACTCACGGGGATATAGAACAAACTTAGTGGTTACTAGTGGGGAGAGGGGAGATGGGGGCAATTAAGAATTACAAACTGTTATGCTTAAAATAAACTACAAGGATACCACATGGGAATAACAAAGAATATAGCAATTATTTTATAATGATGATTAATGAAGTATAACTTTAAAAATTGTTAATAACTATACTGTACACTTTTAGTGTATATATTATACACTTATACTTTGATTTTAAAAAGTGCTTTATGAAATAAATTATAACTCAGAAACCTGTTATACAGATATGAAAGTGATATCACAGTGATAATTTATTGAAGAAAGTAGCGTTTTGTAAAGCTCTGACTTTATAAACTTTCACTAAAAACCCTAAAATTAACTTATTAAACCATAATTTTTAAGTAATTAAGACAGTGTGGTATTGACATAGGGACAGACATTTAAACCACTGAGACAGATTAAAGGGTCTATAAGTAACTCACAAATATAGCACATAATTCATGAGAAAGATGGCACTACAGAGCAGTGGGGAAAGAACAATAATATCAATAAATAATGCTGATTCAATTGTATATCTATATAAGGAAAAAGTAATTCTTCATCTCTACCTTATTCTATTAACAAAATCACTTCCATATCATGGCCCTAAATGAGAAAGGCAAGACAGAATAAGGAATCTAGAAAATAAGAGAATATATTCATTGCTTTGAATAGGCAAAGATTTCTTTAAAGGGACCCAAAAGGCCTTAACTGTAAAAAGGAGATATAGAGAAGTGAACTACATTAAAATAAAGATTTGTAGAAGACAGGATCAAGATGGTGGAGTAGGAAAATTCTAAGCTCACCTTCTCCCATGAACACACCAAAGTTATAAGTACTTGTAGAACAATTCTGAGAAAAACCTGAAGAATACAGAATGACTCTTGTACAATGAAAAATATAAAGAAAAAGAAAAAAAAAAACACTCTGAGATGGGTAGCTGGGGAAGAGAAGCAATCTAGTCGGGACTCATATGCCCTGCAGGTGACCCAGAAGTGGACATCATGGGGGGAGGAGGGAGCGGACATCATGAGCTTGGGAATCCTTTCTAAAGAAAAAGAGCTGTTTAAGCACCACATTGGGAACCCCAGTCCTGAGATCCAGCATCAGGAAGACGAGCCCCCTTGGCTGGCTTTGGAAACCACTGTGGCTTACAACTCCCACATAACAATGTATTTTAAGGCTGGGTAAGTAGCTTATTATACCTAATGTAATAAAGACAAACAGAGAAAGTCAAACAAAATAATAAGACATAAGAATATGCTTCAAACAAAAGATCAAGACTAAAATTCATGGAAAAAAAAAAACCCTAATGAAACAGATAATGTACCTGATAAAGAGTTGAAAGCAATGGTCGTAAAAATACTCACCAAACTCAGGAAAAGAATAAAGGGACATGATAATAACTTTGTAGAAACATGGATGGACCTACAGTCTGTCAAACAGACTGAAGTAAGTTCAGAAAGAAAAAAATATATATCATATAGTACAGAATATATGTGGAATCTAGGAAAATGGTATAAATAAGCTTATTTCCAACGCAGAAATTGAGACACAGACATAGAGAACAGACCTTTGGACATAGTGTGGAGAGGAAGGAGGGATGAATTGGGAGATTGGAACTGACATATATACACTACCATGTGTAAAATTTAGCACAGAAAGCTGAGTTTGGTGCTCTGGGGTGGGATGGGGGAGAGCTGGAAGGGAGGTTCAAAAGGGACAGGATACATATAAGCACATAACTGATTCACTTATTGTACAGCAGAAAACAATGCAACATTACAAAGCAATCATATTCCAATAAAAAAGAACCAATCAGAGCTGAAGACTACAATAACTGAAATAAAAAGACACTAAGAAGGAATCATGAAAGCTATGAAATTAAAAGACACTTACTTCTTGGAAGAAAAGTTATGACCAACCTAGACAGCATATTAAAAAGCAGAGACATTACTTTGCCAACAACGGTCCATCTAGCCAAAGCTATGATTTTTCCAGTAGTCATGTACAGATGTAAGAGTTGGACAATAAAGAAAGCTGAGCACCGAAGAAATGATGCTTTTGAACTGTGGTGTTGGAGAAGACTCTTGAGAGTCCCTTGGACTGCAAGGAGATCCAACAGGTCCATCTTAAAGAAAATCTGTCCTGAATATTCATTGGAAGGACTGATGTTGAAGCTGAAACTCCAATACTTTGGCCACCTGATGTGAAGAGCTGACTCATTTGAAAAGACCCTTATGTTGAGAAAGATTAAAGGCAGGAGGAGAAGGGGATGACAGAGGATGAGATGGTTGGATGGCATCACTAACTCAATGGACATGAGTTTGAGTAGGCTCTGGAAGTTGGTGATGGACAGGGAGGCCTGGTGTGCTGCAAAGAGTCAGACATGACTGAGCGACTGAACCGAGGAAGGAATCAACAGCAGACTAGGTGATACAAAATGCATAAGCAACCTGGAAAGGAGAATCGTGGAAATCACCCAATAGAAACAGGAATAGGAAAAAAGTTTGTTTTAATGAGAATAGTTTAAGGAATCTCTAGGACAACATCACATTAACTAGCATGCACACTATGGTGACCCCACATAGGAAGAGAAAAGAGAATGGGGCAGAAAGCTTATTTGATAAAATGATCTCCAAAAGCTTTCTTTTTTTTTTAATTTAAAATTTTTTTTTAATTTTATTTTTTAAACTTTACATAATTGTATTTACTTTAATTGGAAGCTAATTACTTTACAATATTGTATTGGCTCTGCCACACATCAACATGAATCCACCACAGGCATACATGTGTTCCCCATCCTGAACTCCCCTTTCACCTCCCTCCCTGTACCATCCCTCCGGGTCATCCCAGTGCACCAGCCCCAAGGATCCTGCATTGAACCTGGACTGGTGATTCATTCCTTATATGATATTATACATGTTTCCATGACATTCCCCCAAATCATCCCACCCTTTCCCTCTCCCACAGAGTCCAAAAGACTGTTCTATACATCTGTGTCTCTTTTGCTGTCTCGCATAAAGGATTATTGTTACCATCTTTCAAATTCCATATATATGCGTTAGTATACTGTATTGGTGTTTTTCTTTCTGGCTTACTTCACTCTGTATAATAGCTCCAGTTTCATCCACCTCATTAGAACTGATTCAAATGTATTCTTTTTAAGGGCTGAGTAATACTCCATTGTGTATATGTACCACAGCTTTCGTATTTCTTAACCCAAAGATGGAAACACATAACCAAGTCCAGAAAGTACAGAGATGAATGCAAACAAAGTTACAGTAAGCTATATCACAATTAAAATTGCAAAAGTTGAAGATAAAGAGAGAATTTTAAAAAGCAGAAAAAATAAAAATAAAGCGTTACAAACAAGTTCAGTTCAGTTCACTCACTCAGTCATGTCCGACTCTGTGACCCCATGAAATGCAGCATGCCAGGCCTCCCTGTCCATCACCAACTCCCGGAGTTTACCCAAACTCACGTCCATCGAGTCAGTGATGCCATCCAGCCATCTCATCCTCTGTCGTCCCCTTCTCCTCCCTCCCCCAATCCCTCCAAGCATCAGAGTCTTTTCCAATGAGTCAACTCTTCGCATGAGGTGGCCAAAGTATTGGAGTTTCAGCTTTAGCATCATTCCTTCCAAAGAACACCCAGGACTGATCTCCTTTAGAATGGACTGGTTGGATCTCCTTGCAGTCCAAGGGACTCTCAAGAGTCTTCTCCAACACCACAATTCAAAAGCATCAATTCTTCAGCGCTCAGCTTTCTTCATAGTCCAACTCTCACATCCATACATGACCAATGGAAAAACCATAGCCTTGACTAGACAGACCTTTGCTGGCAAAGTAACGTCTCTGCTTTTGAATATACTGTCTAGGTTGGTCATAATTTTTCTTCCAAGGAGCAAGCGTCTTTTAATTTCATGGCTGCAGTCATCATCTGCAGTGATTTTGGAGCCCCCAAAAATAAAGTCAGCCACTGTTTCCAGCATTTCCTCATCTATCTGCCATGAAGTGATGGGACCAGATACCATGATCTTAGTTTTCTGAATGTTGAGCTTTAAGCCAACTTTTTCACTCTCCTCTTTCATTTTCATCAAGAGGCTCTTTAGTTCTTCTTCACTTTCTGCCATAAGGGTGTGTCATCTGCATATCTGAGGTTATTGATATTTCTCCTGGCAATCTTGATTCCAGCTTGTGCTTCTTCCAGCCCAGCATTTCTCATGATGTACTTCACATAGAAGTTAAATAAACAGGGTGACAATATACAGCCTTGACGTACTCCTTTTCCTATTTGGAACCAGTCTGTTGTTCCATGTCCAGTTCTAACTGTTGCTTCCTGACCTGCATGTAGGTTTCTCAAGAGGCAGGTCTGGTGGTCTGGTATTCCCATCTCTTTCAAGGGAACTCCCATAAATCCATCAGCTGATTTTTCAGCAAAAATTTTGCAGACCAGAGGGTATGGCTTGATATATTTTAAGTAATGAAAGGCAAAAAAACTTCAACCAAGAATACTCTACCTGGCAAGATCATCATTCAAAATTGATTGAGAAATAAATAATTTCCCAGACAAGCAAAATCAAAGAGTTCATCACCACTAAACTGGGCTTACAAAATATACATATATAAGTGAAAAAGAAAAGGTCATATAATAAAAAATAAAAAAATGTATGAAAGAAAAAATATCACTGTTAAAGGCAAATATATAGAAAAGGCAATGAAACAACACCTGTAAAAGGTAGTACAAAGATTAAAAGATAAAACTCATAAAACCTATAACTATAATAAAATAGTTAGGAGGTACACACAAAAATGTAAATTATGACATCAGAAATATAAAATATGTGGCAGTAGAAAAAAAGCTAAAGCTATTAGAATGCATTTGAACATAAATGACTGTTAGTTTAAAATAGATAGAGAGAGAGATTTATATAAATGTCATAGTGAGCACAAACCATAAACCTAGATTAGATGCTCAGAAAACAAAGATAAAGGAACCCAAAAACAACACTAAAGAAAATAATCAAGCCACAAGGAAAAGACTAAAAGAAGAGAGAAGAACTACAAAAAGTACCAGAAAACAAATAATGAAATGGTAAATATATATATCTATAAATAATTACTTTAAATGAAAATAGGTTAAATGCTGTAGTCAAAAGACATACGGTGGCTGAATGGATAAAAAAATCGAGACCCATCTATATGCTGCATACAAGAGACTCACTTCAAAGCTAAATAAACACACACAGACTGAAGTAAAGAAATAAAAAAAGAGACTCCATACAAAATGGCAACAAAAAGAAAGCTAAAGTAGCAATACTAGTATCCAACAAAATGAACCTTAAAATAACATCTACAGCAAAAGTCAAAGAAGGCATATATTATGATAAAGGAGTCAATCCAAGAAGAAAATAAAACATTCAAAACACTCATATATACAACTAACAGAGGAGCATCTAGATATATAAAGCAAATATTAAAAGACATAAAGGGAGATATTACCAGTAATCCAATAATAGTAGGGGATTTTAATATCCCAGTTACATCAGTGGATAGATAACCCATACAGAAAGTCCATACAAAAATACTGGCCTTGAAGGAAATTATTTGATATCTATGTGACAGTCTATCCCAAAACATCAGAATACACATTCTTTTCAAGTTCACCTGAATAATTCTCAAGGACAGATTACATGGTAGGCCACAAAACAAATCTCAATAAATTTAAGAAATCTGAAATTATATCAACCATCTTTTCAGACAAAAACTGTATGAAATTAGAAATCAAGTTCTGTAGAAAACTGGAAAAAACAAAGCACGTGGTAAACAGACAACATTCTACTTAAAAAGAACAAAGAAATCAAAGAGGAAATTAAAAATATCTTGAGATTATGAAATTATAGACACAAATTCCCAAAATCTATGAGATAGAACAAAAGCAATTCTAAGAGGAAAATTTACAGCAAGACAGGCCTACCTCAAGAAACAAGAAAGCATTCAAATAAACAACCAAACTTTCCTTCTAAAAGAATTAGAAAAAGAAGACCAAAGCCCAAAGTTAGTAGAAGAAAGGAAATAATAAAGAGAAAAACAGAAATAAATGAAATAGAGACCCAAGAAAAGTAATACATCAGTGAAACTAAAAAGTGGTTTATTGAAGAGATAAACAAAATTGATAAACCTTTAGCCAGACTCATCAAGAATACATTTGCAAACAATATGTCTGATAAGAGCTTACAATCCAAAACATAAGAACTCACATAACCAAATATATTAAAAAATGGGCTCAGGAATTGAATAGTCATTTTTCCAAAGAACACTTACAGATGGCCAACACACATATGAAAACATGCTCAACATTACTAACCGTCAGGAAAATGTAAGTCAAAACCAGAACGAACAATCAAGTCACACATCTCAGAATGGCTATCATCAAAAAGTCAAGATACAACAAGTGTTAGCAAGGATATAGGGAGAAGAGAATACTAGTACAATGTTGGTGGGAACATATATTGATATAACACAATGGAAAACAGTATGGAAATTCCTCAAGATATTAAAAATCGAACAAACATATTTCTGTCAGTTCCACTCCTTGCTATTTATCTGAAGAAAACAAAAGCACTAATTCAAAAAGATATGTGCACCCCAGCATTCACAGGAGCATTATTTTCAAAGCCAAGATATGAAAGTACCAGAAGCACACATTAACAGATGAATGAATTAAAAAGATGTGGTATATATTTACAATGGAATATCATTCAACCACAGAAAGAATGAATTCTAGCTGTTTTCAATAACATGTATGGACCTGGAGGGCATTATGCTTAGTAAAATAAGAGAAAGATAAATACTGTAAGTTTTCACCTATATATGGAATCTGAAAAGCAAAACAAACAAATAAAACAAAACAGAAATTGACTCATTCATATAGAGAAAAAACTAGTGTTTACCAGATGCGGGAAGGGACCTGGTAGGGATAAAAAGTACCCAGGTGGTACTAGTGATAAAGAATTCACCTGCCAGTGCAGGAGGTGCAAGAAAAGTGGGTTAGATCCCTAGGTTGGGAAAATCCCCTAGAGAAGGAAACTGCAACCTACTCCAGTATTCTTGCCTGGGAAATCCCATGCACAGAGGAGCCTAGTGGGTTACAGTTCATGGGCTTGCAAAGAGTCGGACATGACTTAGCAACTGAATGACAGCAAGGTTGTAAAATAGGTGGAGGGGATTAAGAGGTATGAACTACCAATTTTAAAATAAATAAGCTACAGAAACGTACTGTACAGCACAGGGATACAGTCAATATTTATAATGTTCTATGGTGTGTAATCTATAAAAGTGTGGAGTCATTGAGTTGTATGCTCCAAACTAATGGAATATTGTAAGTTATTATAATTAACTTTTAAAATCCAGATACACTATTGAGAATGAAAACACAAGCCACAGAGCAGATGAAAATATATTGATAATTAAAATACATTGATAATATGTATAAATGAGAAAGGACTTGAATAAAAAATAAATAATATTGTATAAATTAACACAAACAGCTCAGTTTATAAATTGGAAGTATATACTTCACAAAAGAGGATATCCAAAAAATAAAGGGTGCTCATTATCATCAATCATGGAGGAAATGCAAATTTAAACCACAATGGAATGCCATGACATGCCACCAGAAAGCTAAAGTTAAAAGGATTGACAATTGCCTTTGTTGGTAAGGATGTGGGGCAACTGGAACTCTTATATATTCCTCTTGGAAGTGTAAGTTGGTTCAACCATTCTGGAAAACTATTTAGTAGTTTTTATTAAACTAAACACACGCATACTCTATGACACACTAATCCCTCTCCTATGAGTGAGTGAAGTCGCTCAGTCGTGTCCGACTCTTTGCGACGCGGTCGACTGTAGCCTACCAGGCTCCTCTGTCCATGGGATTCTCCAGGCAAGAATACTGGAGTGGGTTGCCATTTCCTTCTTCAAGGGGCCTTCCCAATCCAGGGATCGAACCCAGGTCTCCCACAATGGAGGCATACACTTTAACCTCTGAGCCACCAGGGAAGCCTATGTATATTCTAATTCTGAATCCTTATCTGGTATACTGAAAGACAAGTTTAAGAATGTTTTAAGCAACATTATTAACAACAAAAGTGAAAACAACTGAAATGCTCATCAACAGTAAAACAGACAAATAAATTCAGTTCAGTTCAGTTCAGTCGCTCAGTCGTGTCCAACTCTTTGCAACCCCGTGAATCACAGCACGCCAGGCCTCCCTGTCCATCACCAACTCCCAGAGTTCACCCAGACTCACATCCATTGAGTCAGTGATGCCATCCAGCCATCTCATCCTCTGTCGTCCCCTGCTCCTCCTGCCCTCAATCCCTCCCAGCATCAGAGTCTTTTCCAATGAGTCAACTCTTCACATGAGGTAACCAAAGTACTGGAGTTTCAGCTTCAGCATCATTCCCTCCAAAGAAATCTCAGGGCTGATCTCCTTCAGAATGGACTGGTTGGATCTCCTTGCAGTCCAAGAGACTCTCAAGAGTCTTCTCCAACACCACAGTTCAAAAGCATCAATTCTTCGGTGCTCAGCTTTCTTCACAGTCCAACTCTCACATCCATACACGACCACAGGAAAAACCACAGCCTTGACTAGATGGACCTTTGTTGGCAAAGTAATGTCTCTGCTTTTCAATATGCTGTCTAGGTTGGTCATAACTTTCCTTCCAAGGAGTAAGCATCTTTTAATTTCATGGGTGCAGTCACCATCTGCAGTGATTTTGGAGCCCAAAAAAATAAAGTCTGATACTGTTTCCCCATCTATTTCCCGTGAAGTAATGGGACCGGATGCCATGATCTTCGTTTTCTGAATGTTGAGCTTTAAGCCAACTTTTTCACTCTCCTCTTTCACTTTCATCAAGAGGCTTTTTAGTTCCTCTTCACTTTCTGTCATAAGGGTGGTGTCATCTGCATATCTGAGGTTATTGATATTTCTCCCAGCAATCTTGATTCCAGCTTGTGTTTCTTCCAGTCCAGCGTTTCTCATGATGTACTCTGCATATAAGTTAAATAAACAGGGTGACAATATACAGCCTTGACGTACTCCTTTTCCTATTTGGAACCAGTCTGTTGTTCCATGTCCAGTTCTAACTGTTGCTTCCTGACCTGCATACAAATTTTCAAGAGACAGATCAGATGGTCTGGTATTCCCATCTCTTTCAGAATTTTCCACAGTTTATTGTGATCCACACAGTCAAAGGCTTTGGCATAGTCAATAAAGCAGAAACAGATGTTTTTCTGGAGCTCTCTTGCTTTTTCTATGATCCAGTGGATGTTGGCAATTTGATCTCTGGTTCCTCTGCCTTTTCTAAAACCAGCTTGAACATCAGGAAGTTCACGGTTCACGTATTGCTGAAGCCTGGCTTGGAGAATTTTGAGCATTACTTTACTAGCATGTGGGATGAGTGCAATTGTGTGGTAGTTTGAGCATTCTTTGGCATTGCCTTTCTTTGGGATTGGAATGAAAACTGACCTTTTCCAGTCCTGTGGCCACTGCTGAGTCTTCCAAATTTTCTGGCATATTGAGTGTAGCATTTTCACAGCATCATGTTTTAGGATTTGAAATAGCTCTACTGGAATTCCATCACCTCCACTAGCTTTGTTCGTAGTGATGCTTCCTAAGCCCCACTTGACTTCACACTCCAAGATGTCTGGCTCTAGGTGAGTGATCACACCATAGTGATTATCTGGGTCGTGAAGATCTTTTTTGTACAATTCTTCTGTGTATTCTTGCCATCTCTTCTGAATATCTTCTGCTTCTCTTAGGTCCATACCATTTCTGTTCTTTATCGAGCCCATCTTTGCATGAAATGTTCCCTTGGTATCGCTAATTTTCTTGAAGAGATCTCTAGCCTTTCCCATTCTGTTGTTTTCCTCTACTTCTTTGCATTGATCACTGAAGAAGGCTTTCTTATCTCTTCTTGCTATTCTTTGGAACTCTGCATTCAGATGCTTGTATCTTTCTTTTTCTCCTTTGCTTTTCACTTCTCTTCTTTTCACAGCTATTTGTAAGGCCTCCCCAGACAGCCATTTTGCTTTTTTGCATTTCTTTTCCATGGGGATGGTCTTGATCCCTGTCTCCTGTACAATGTCACAAACCTCATTCCATAGTTCATCAGGCACTCTATCTATCAGATCTAGGCCCTTAAATCTGTTTCTCATTTCCACTGTATAGTCATAAGGGATTTGATTTAGGTCATACCTGAATGGTCTAGTGGTTTTCCCTACTTTCTTCAATTTAAGTCTGAATTTGGCAATAAAGAGTTCCTGGTCTGAGCCACAGTCAGCTACTGGTCTTTTTTTTTTTTGCTGACTGTATAGAGCTTCTCCATCTTTGGCTGCAAAGAATATCATCAATCTGATTTCGATGTTGACCATCTGGTGATGTCCATGTATAGAGTCTTCTCTTGTGTTGTTGGAAGGGTGTTTGTTATGACCAGTGCATTTTCTTGGCAAAACCCTATTAGTCTTGCCCTGGTTCATTCCGTATTCCAAGACCAAATTTGCCTGTTACTCCAGGTGTTTCTTGACTTTTGCATTCCAGTCCCCTATAATGAAAAGGACATCTTTTTTGGGTGTTAGTTCTAAAAGGTCTTGTAGGTCTTTATAGAACCGTTCAACTTCAGCTTCTTCAGTGTTACTGGTTGGGGCATAGACTTGGATTACTGTGATATTGAATGGTTTGCCTTGGAAACGAACAGAGATCATTCTGTCGTTTTTGAGATTGCATCCAAGTACTGCATTTCGGACTCTTTTGTTGACCATGATGGTATTCCATTTCTTCTGTGGGATTCCTGCCCGCAGTGGTAGATTTAATGGTCATCTCAGTTAAATTCACCCATTCCAGTCCATTTTAGTTTGCTGATTCCTAGACAAATAAATTAGAATATTCATAAATGGGAACATAGAGCAAAGAAAAAAGTAAACAAAATTTATACACTACAGCAATGATGAATTTCATAAATATAATATCACTCAAAAGTTGCCAGACATATAAGATTTTTAAAAATCTATGATATTTGAAATCAGATAATAACCTCTGAGAGAAGGGAGGAGTGAGATTAAGAGGGACTGGTATGTGTTACCAGGAGATGCTGATAATATCTTCTTTCTTAGCCTGTCTGGTGGTTCCATGGGTGTGTCCCCATAGGGATTAGTAAAATTTTATCATTGTGTATAATTTCTGCATTTTACTGTAAGTTGTCAATAAAAAGTTCACTAAATACAGAAATGCAAATAAGACGTAAGTGAACTACCTTAAAGCTGGAATATAAAATAAATTATGCGTAGCATAATTCAACCTCCTTTCAAAAAAGTATGGAATTTATAAAGTAGCAAAACAACATGAAGTGAGAATATTAACAGAATTATCAATACTTGGGATCCTTCTATAAGAACTGATTCATGGGATCACCAGAGTAATATGATACAAGTCTGCTTATGAATTTTATTAGCCCTATTGACCTCATGAAACATTCTGGTATTGCTGGTAGGAATATCTTGATACCTTACTCAGGAATAAGGTTTCACATAAATTTGTATAATCTAATTCTTTCAACTTTATATACTATTGAAAATCTTTATTTTAAATCTTCCTTAGTTCCCATCACTATCACAGCTCTCATCCATAATAAGTAGTGAGCACTGTTATCAAGGAATAAGTATTCCTTTTCCTCAGGATTTCTTCCAATGTTATCCTTGGATCTTGATATAGTCTCATATGCCTCTATGGCAATCCACTCCAGTTTTCTTGCCTAGAGAATCCCATGGACAGAGGAGCCTGGTGGGCTACAGTCCATGGGGCCACAAAGAGTTGGATACAACTGTAGCGACTTAGCACACAGGCATATGTCTCCCTAGTAAACTACCACCTGAAATCCCCCAAGAGAGAGTACACCAACCTCTTGGACTAAATGAGATTTTTGCAATATTAAATAAGACTGCATTAACGAATCAAGGAAGAGTTCACCCTGTAATCTTTCCTGGAGAATATGAGAAAGTTAAAAAAAAAATTTCTAATTCTATTTAAGGATTTTCTAATTATAAAATGTTCTAAGATAAATAAATAAACGATACTGATAATACTCCTTCAATATGGCACAACAGTTCTCTCTCACCAAGCATGGTAAATATTCAATAACAGGACCCTTTTTTTCTTGCAAAGTCTAAATATAACCTAAGAATCCACCTGCAATTTGGGAGACCTGGTTTCAATCCCTGGGTTAGGAGATCCATGGAGAAGGGAATGGCTACCCACTCCAATATTCTGGCCTGGAGAATTCCATGGACAGAGGAGCCTCATGTGCTACAGTCCATGGGGTTGCAAAGGGTCAGACATCCTGAACGATTTTCACTTTCATGCAGCCTATAGCAATTGTTGGCATGATCCACATGGGGAAACAGTGGAAACAATGTCAGACTTTGTCTTTTGGGGCTCTAAAATCACTGCAGATGGTGACCGCAGCCATGAAATTAAAAGACACTTACTCCTTGGAAGGAAAGTTATGACCAACCTAGATAGCATATTTAAAAGCAGAGACATTACTTTGCCAACAAAGGTCCGTCTAGTCAAGGCTATGGTTTTTCCTGTGGTCATGTATGGATGTGAGGGTTGGACTGGGAAGAAGGCTGAGCGCCGAAGAATTGATGCTTTTGAACTGTGGTGTTGGAGAAGACTCTTGAGAGTCCCTTGGACTGCAAGAAGATCCAACCAGTCCATTCTGAAGGAGATCAGCCCTGGGATTTCTTTGGAAGGAATGATGCTAAAGCTGAAATGCCAGTACTTTGGCCACCTCATGCGAAGAGTTGACTCATTGGAAAAGACCCTGATGCTGGGAGGGATTGGGGGCAGGAAGAGCAGGGGAGGACAGAGGATGAGATGGCTGGATGGCATCACTGACTCGATGGACGTGAGTCTGAGTGAACTCCGGGAGTTGGTGATGGACAGGGAGGCCTGGCGTGCTGCGATTCATGGGGTCACAAAGAGTCGGACATGACTGAGCAACTGAAATGAACTGAAGTGAACTGAAGTAAGATTGTCGTTGTTTAGTCACTAAGTCATGTCCAACTTTTTTGTGACCCCCATGGTTGGTAGCCTGACAGCTCCTCTGTCCATGGGATTTTCCAGGCAAGAATATTTGAGTGGGTCCCCATTTCCAACTTCAGGGGATCTTCCCAGCTCAGACACAGATAGAAAGAGCCCTTGTTTCCTGCATTGGCAGGCAGTCTAAACCACTTAGCCACCAGGGAAGCCGGCCCTTCTTTTAAAAAATGGGTTGTTATGGGAAAGAATTAACAATATTTTAAAATGTCGCTTTCAACAAATCCAAGGGAGAGATCAATGCAGACCAAACAGCCCATATCTCTTCCATTTGAGAATCTCCACCTTAGAGCATACACAAAAATGTATTCTAGTTTCTCTTGTTCATATTACTGCTACTTTAGCATTCTATTTGCTTGGGGTTTCAATATCCATAACCTAGTAAAGCTGACTTTAATAATTTAGATAATGACTTTGTGCAATCAAAATTTTCTGGTCTGCATAATGCAAAGTATATGTTTATTTTGGGGTTTTTAATTGGCTACATTACCACTTTAAAATAAGCATTCCAAGTTGAAAAGACTTTGAAGAGACTTTGTCACAAATGATGAAAACAGGATATATGCTCCCAAATAATCTTTCCTTTCACTATGGTGACATGCAATGTTCATGGCACCTGATGCAGAGTCAGAATCTAATCTATATTTCTGGATGAATAAATGGTGAAAGAAATCATTAAGAATGTATAGAGTTATAGTATTTATAACTCTCTGTGAAATAAGCATAAGCTATATCCATTGGGCAGGTACTTCCTCACAAAAATTTAACATAAACATATGAAATTACCCTTAAATTTACCCACATTTAATGTATGGAGAAATAGTAAGACATATTGGTGCCCAGAGGAAACCCTTGCTTTAGGAAAAGAAATAAAAGGAGCTGGGATCCCTTGTGCTATATCTGTGAAATTTTGAATATTTTTAAGGCACTCCTTGAAACAACAAAAGCAGCTCAGCTGAACAAGCTAATACATATTTCTCAATGACCTTCTTTCTAGTTAAAACAGAACAGGAGCATTTTGTTTTTAAGAATGTTGGTTTGCACTCCATTTGGATTTTCTCTAAATTCTCAGAAGGGTTCTACTGCCATAGTCCATTTGGCTTAGGTCAAATACTATGACTCACTAAGGGAGCAGTTCAGAAAAGGTTAATAATTATAAAAACAATTTCTCCTTTAAAAGAGCATCTAGACCTGGCATTGTTAGTAGAATCTGAATTAACTGATTCTATTCTAACTACTCCTGGGCTCTAGGAACAACAGCCTTTCCCTCCAATTTTTAGGCCTTAAAATTAGGTGCAACTTTCTCATTCCCTGTTAATATTGACATCCAACAGTATCCATTTGCCAGTGAAATACTGACTCACCAAAACTTGCTTTACTTCAAAGGTAGAATACATCTACTCCACCTTGTACAATCAAGTTTGCAGAGCCTATGTGGTGCCTTCCCTCTAGGTGGAAATTACAAGAGCACATCTTCCCTCAAACAATTTATATCTTAGAGCTGCTTATGACTGGAAGCCAAGTGAGGAGCCCACACAAGGACTGAAAGGCAAAAGGGACTCCAGTAACCTTTGTCAACAGCTGAGAAAGTCTTAAGATAAAAAGTGAAACTTCAAATAGGTTCTGGTCCAGTATTCCTTGCTACTTATTTCTCACAAAACTCCATGTGGTGATTATTTATGTGACATGAAATGACCACAAAATCTCTGTGGTTTTAAAAAATAATTATGTGTTTCTCATACATGACTTGCGTTCCTGTAGTTCTGCTTTATTTCAGCACTGGGTTCAGAGAGCAGTCTTCCTGCCCTCAGGGTGGTGGCACAGCTTCTGTCTGAAGTATTGCCTGTCCTTACCGCAGAGATAACGTTGAGTCCTGCAATGGCTCTGAAACCTCTGCCAAGAAGTGACTCGTCACTTCCATTCACATTGCACTAGCTAATGCCAGTCACATGGCAATGCCTTAGTGGGCACAGCAGGTCTGTGCAGGCCTCCTCCAGGGAGGGAGTCCGCAGGGAGAAATGCTGAAAACAGTGAAATGTGTTTCAGTCTTCCACATTAAGTCAAAGTAATCTCCACTCTTAATGCACAAGGTAGAGGAGGCCTGGAATTGTTTTAGTCAATTCTATTTCATGGGTAATAGAAGAAAGGAGAGGTGGTAGGTATTGGGCACCTCCCAGGCTAAGTGCTTTACATAATTACTCCATAGAATCATCTCAACACAGGGAGGGATAGCATCTGCAGCCTGATTTTACAGAGATAAAAAACTATGCTAAGTCAGACTTTATTTTTTGGAGGCTACAAAATCACTGCAGATGGTGACTGCAGCCATGAAATTAAAAGACACTTACTCCTTGGAAGGAAAGTTATGACCAACCTAGATAGCATATTCAAAAGCAGAGACATTACTTTGCCAACAAAGGTCCATCTAGTCAAGGCTATGGTTTTTCCTGTGGTCAGTATGGATGTGAGAGTTGGACTGTGAAGAAGGCTGAGCACCAAAGAATTGATGCTTTTGAACTGTGGTGTTGGAGAAGACTCTTGAGAGTCCCTTGGACTGCAAGAAGATCCAACCAGTCCATTCTGAAGGAGATCAGCCCTGGGATTTCTTTGGAAGAAATGATGCTAAAGTTGAAACTCCAGTACTTTGGCCACCTCATGCGAAGAGTTGACTCATTGGAAAAGACTCTGATACTGGGAGGGATTGGGTGCAGGAGGAGCAGGGGATGACAGAAGATGAGATGGCTGGATGGTATCACTGACTCGATGGACGTGAGTCTGAGTGAACTCCGGGAGTTGGTGATGGACAGGGAAGCCTGGCGTGCTGCGATTCATGGGGTCTCAAAGAGTCGGACACGACTGAGTGACTGAACTGAACTGAACTGAATGAGTAATATTGTTATGGTAAAGGCCATACATTACCAGATTGCAGATGAATTTGACCCTTTAAATCAGGTATACAGACAGCCATCTTTGCCATCAAAAATATTCATTAAGAACTCATCTGTGTGTAACAGAAACTGTGTAGATATAACCCCTTTACAACTGACACTTTGTACACACATACTTTAAAAGACGACAGAACAAACCATGGATACAATGCCCGAGTCAATGGGGAAAAGTTCACACTCTATAAAACAGTTAAGCATTTATGAAATGTATGCAGAGAGAATAAGAATAGAAAATTAGGGGAAAATTCATTTAAGCCACCATCACTTTAAAGTTCTATATCACTATGAGAAAAAGGTAGGTGAAATCTCTATGATAACTCATGATTTCTTATTATTTTTACTAGCACAACAAAAGGGAAAGGAGTGTCATTTACATCCTCAATTATCCTTGTTCTGAGAATCTGAAAATAGCCATATGCAGGCTGATGCCCCCAAACGGCTTGGTAATTAAGCATGCATGTCTCTGTATTTTACATTTTTTTACAGTAGAATGAATATATTTTTTAAAAAATACTATAGGGATTCTCCCTCAGTAATGCTGCTGCTGCTACTGCTGCTAAGTCACTTCAGTCATGTCCGACTCTGTGCGACCCTATAGACGGCAGCCCACCAGCCTCCGCTGTCTCTGGGATTCTCCAGGCAAGAACACTGGAGTGGGTTGCCATTTCCTTCTCCAATGCATGAAAGTGAAGTCGTTCAGTCATGTCCGACCCTCAGTGACTCCATGGACTGCAGCCTTCCAGGCTCCTCCATCCATGGGATTTTCCAGGCAAGAGGGAGTGGGGTGCCATTGCCTTCTCCGTCAGTAATGCTAATAATCACTGACAAATATTTTCACTTTTATTCTCTCTAGTTTCTCCCATCTTCACCATTTTTCTATGCATCATTCAGTCTACTCTTCCAGACCTCACTTATCCATACAATGCTATAACATTTCTGGAATCCTGTTTATTGCTTATACATTTTGACTATCACATCCACATGTTTAATCACAGCCTGACTAGTCTCACTCTTCCAGCTTTAGTGTCACAAGCATTACCTAAAGCACTTGCATGAAGAAAAAAAATGCAAAAAGAAAATTCCCTCTTGCATCCTTCCCCATTCTAATACAATATATGCAGTATAGAAAGGGGCCTAGGAATCAGCAGTTTAAATCAAGCCTCTCCTGCTGCAGGCTGGGGAAATCTGATGACCTCATGGGCCACAGGAAGAAAGCTGTACACTGCCCCTCCACATACTACTACATTTCTATGGATATTTCCAAAGATGCCCTGTATCAAATTTTATTATCTTAGGCTAGAATTTATTTTCACTCCAAACTGTAGGAATAAATCACTGAAACCTCTTCTAAATTATGCATTTTCAGGTTATTGTGACCCCTGGAGCTGTGAGAATGTGCATATTCAAGGTGAATTTTCAGACTCAAAACTGAAGAAAAAAATTCTGCCTGCTGATTATGAAGAACATCAGCTTATGGAAAAACAGTGAAAATACTCATGGAAATTGAGGACAACATCAAACAGTCTCAGATTGCAATTAAAAGTTCTGATTTGGTCAATATATAACAAAAAATTTGACATAATTTCTGCTCAGGAAAGTAAAAAACTGTTATAATGATCCCAATGTGTTTATTTTCAAAACAAACAACAATGTGGCCCTAACATGAGCTTCCCTGGTGGCTCAGTTGGTAAAGAATCTGCCTGCAATTCAGGAGACTTGGGTTCAATCCCTGGGTCAGGAAGATCCCTGGTGAAGGGAATGGCTACCAACTCCAGTATTCTTGCCTAGAAAATTCCAAGGACAAAGGAGCATGGTGGGCCACAGTCCATGGGGTTGCAAAGAGTTAGACACTCAGTTCAGTTCAGTTCAGTTGCTCAGTCATGTCCCACTCTTTGTGACCCCATGAACGGAAGCACGCCATGCCTACCTGTCCATCACCAACTCCCGAGGTTTACCCAAACTCATGTCCATCAAGTCGGTGATGCCATCCAGCCATCTCATCCTCTGTCGTCCCCTTCTCCTCCTGCCCCCAATCTCTCCCAGCATCACAGTCTTTTCCAATGAGTCAACTCTTCGCATGAGGTGGCCAAAGTACTGGAGTTTCAGCTTTAGCATCATTCCTTCCAAAGAAATCCCAGGGATGATCTCCTTCAGAATGGACTGGTTGGATCTCCTTGCAGTCCAAAGGACTCTCAAGAGTCTTCTCCAACACCACAGTTCAAAAGCATCAATTCTTCGGTGCTCAGCTTTCTTCACAGTTCAACTCTCACATCCATACATGACTACCGGAAAAACTATAACCTTGACTAGATGGACCTTTTGGCAAAGTAATGTCTTTGCTTTTGAATATGCTGTCTAGGTTGGTCATTACTTTTCTTCCAAGGAGTAAGCATCTTTTAATTTCATGGCTGCAATCACCATCTGCACTACTGAGCAACTAACATACACACACATACAAGGGAATGAAAATCTTCCCAAGCACATCTCCCATGCACTCTACCTCAAGTTGAGCTTGGCCACCATGGACAGTCCCTTGAGCCTGCCTTGGTTCCATGTGCTTTCTCCCTTTCTGACTGTCCCCTTACTTTAGCATGTTCAAGTCAGGATTATCCTTTAAAACTTGGTTCCAATGCCATTAACTCCATTATTTCCTCAACATATCTCCAGCCAGAAATAGCCAATTCTTCCAATTTACTCTGGTACTTTTTGTCTGCTCTGCCATGATTACTCAGTTTTACCTTTAACAATAATTATTTCAGTTCACAAATACTTTCTAACTATGAAGCCAGAGGGGAAGATTTATCTTTATATTACCTAGAATGCTTCATTTCAGTTTAGTTCAGTCGCTCAGTTGTGTCCAACTCTTTGTGACCCCATGAACTGCAGCACGCCAGGCCTCCCTGTCCATCACCAACTCCCGGAGTCCACCCAAACCCATGTCCATTGAGTCGGTGATGCCATCCAACCATCTTATCCTCTGTCGTCCCCTTCTCCTCCTGCCCTCAATCTTTCCCAGCATCAGGGTCTTTTCTAATGAGTCAGCTCTTTGCATCAGGTGGCCAAAGTATTGGAGTTTCAGCTTCAACATCAGCCCTTCCAGTGAACACCCAGGGCTGATCTCCTTTAGGATGAACTGGTTGGATCTCCTTGCAGTCCAAGGGACTCTCAAGAGTCTTCTCCAACACCACAGTTCAAAAGCATCAATTCTTTGGCACTCAGCCTTTTTTATAGTCCAACTCTCACATCCATACATGACCACTGGAAAAACCATAGCCTTGACCAGAGGGACCTTTGTTGGCAAAGTAATGTTTCTGCTTTTTAATATTCTGTCTAGGTTGGTCATAACTTTCCTTCCAAGGAGTAAGTGTCTTTTAATTTCATGGCTGCAATCACCATCTGCAGTGATTTTGGAGCCCAAAAAATAAAGTCAGCCACTGTTTCCACTATTTCCCCATCTATTTGCCACCTGAGGTAAATGTTTCAATGTTTATGAAAAATCAGATCAGCGAGGAAAGAAAGCATACTAAAATAGAACAATCACCAGCAGTTTCTCTAACTGGGTGTAAATGGGACATGGGAAAGAATAGCTTTAAGAAAACATCTTAATAAAAATAAATAACTGTTTGAACTGGTTTAAATCAAATTATCTCAAGCTCAACACTATTGACATTTTGGGACAAATAATTCTTTGTTGTGAGGTGAAATCCTGTGAACTCTAAGACGTTTAGCAAGTGTCTTTGACCTCTACTCAGTCACACCTTCTCCTTCAGTTATGAAAACCCAAAATATTGTCAGACATTGTCAAATGAATGTTGGGGGAACAAAATCACATCTAGTTGAGAACAATTATTTTAAAGTAAAGATGTTTTCTTGGACTACATCAGAAAAGTCTATATGCTAACTTGCTGGCCTAAGAGAATGGAGAAAAAGGCCATGATACTACAGAAACATTCCAACGGGAAAGACAACATAGGTGCCTTAGAAAAGAATCCTTAAAGAGTAGTTTCAAAGTTACAGGGAGAATGGGAAAGATGACAGAAAAATTGAGATAAGCAACTGCACTGCTTCATGACAGGGAAAAAGGACAAATAATGAAAAAAATCTATGCCGGAAAGTCTTGTCATCAAACAAGTTTTTGAAATATTTTCTTCAGTTGCTAGAACTGAGGAAGAAATAGGTAATGGCTAGAATTGAACAAGGGTCCATTAAGAGCAGAGAGTGCCATACTGACCTCATTTCCTTTTATTGTCATATATATAAGACGGAAAATATTAAATTTATATTGTAAGAAATTTTATAAGATCTGGCAAGATACCTTTTAGGAAAGGTATTAAAGGGCCTTGAACGGAGCAGGGTGGTTTTTCCAGTAGTCATGTATGGATGTGAGAGTTGGACTGTGAAGAAAGCTGAGCACCAAAGAATTGATGCTTTTGAACTGTGGTGTTGGAGAAAACTCTTGAGAGTCCCTTGGACTGCAAGGAGATCCAACCAGTCCATTCTAAAGGAGATCAGTCCTGGATGTTCTTTGGAAGGACTGATGCTAAAGCTGAAACGCCAGGACTTTGGCCACCTCATGCAAAGAGTTGACTCATTGGAAAAGACTCTGATGCTGGGAGGGATCGGGGGTGGAGGAAAAGGGGACTACAGAGGATGAGATGGCTGGATGGCATCACCAACTCAATGGATGTGAGTTTGAGTGAACTCCGGGAGTTGATGATGGACAGGGAGGCCTGGCGTGCTGCGATTCATGGGATGGCAAAGAGTCAGACACGACTGAGTGACTGAACTGAACTGAAATGAACTGAATGGAGCAGGAATTAAAGGTCCCTCTACTTAAAAACCTTTCTTCAAAAAAAAGTAAGCATCAGATGAACTAAGAGACTTTCCATCTCCAAGACTGTATAACTGTGGGAATTACACCATACTCAGGTCATGCTCTCTTTTCTGCTTGAGGAAACTCATGGGGAAAAGGTCTTGGCAGGGCAGTCTGAGGACCAGTCAGCAAAAACACACGCCATGAGAGGCTGAAAACAAGGGTGCAGACTCATCTTATGACTTTACGCTTTAAGAAGACAGAAATAATACCTGTTTAGCTCCTTATTTCTTTGCCATGTCATAGGTGCCCAATAATTATTACTCAAGAAATGAATGTCACAGATATAATTTAATTCTAATTGAGTCTCACTGAAACCTCTTAGACAAGTTAAGAAGAACTTCCTGGATGCTGCTTCTTTTGAAGACACTAGTATAAGAGCAAAACTGCTTTTCTCCAGAGATACCAGCCTGATGCTTTCCTAGCAGATGAGTATGTACTAAATACTATTTATCACTTCCATGCATGCCACTCTACCACCTCAGTATAGCAAAGAAAATAGTTTCCTTCTTTGACACAGAAGAGAAGAAGACTCAAGAACAGACATCCATAACTAACACAGTCTGTTAGCACTCGCTGAGGGTCATGCTTCCATGTCCTCACATTTTTAGGGCAGAGGATGGAGGTGGGAAGCCTGGCATGACAATCAATACCAAAATTACAGCTCCATGGTAAGAAATGCTGTCAACATGGTAATGACTTGTTTAAACATTTATTAAATCACTTCACAACAAATAGTAACACATGAAGTGTTATCCTCACATTTCACAGCGACATCACTCCTAAGCAGAAAAAACGCTAGCCAAACTGTTTTAAAATCTTCATCAAGATATTATGTAGTTAATTTTGAGGGGCTGGATTATTCTTGTTTGTTCACAAACAACCTTTTAATAAATTTGGCAAGCAAATGCAAGCATGGATGCATTATTATTGCTGAAAAAATAAATGTCTAAAAATCAGGAAATTCAATATTGGAATACCCACAACACAATGGTTTTCATCTTCTCTATGCATTTTTCAGCCTTCTTCTATTTCACTTTGACTTTCTGTGATCATGGATTATAATAAAGTTACTATTAATGACAGACTCACAATATCACAATTTAGAACCTATAACTTGTGTGAATACTCAATCTTATGTTTCTTTTTTTCATCCTTTTAAAAATGTTTACTCCAAAGAAAATAACAAAGAAAAGGAATGAGTACTTTTTAAAAATACACTCTTATTGGTCATTTCTAAAACACTACTCATTCTCTTGGTAAACAGAGATATATTAATCTAATGGTATATGTACATACATATAAATACTTTTTACATAGAATATTGCTGAATTGATTTAGTTACCATTTCAGAATAGGTCAAAGGAAGTTATTGGCAATATAACATTTTTATGTCCATTTATTACTTGAACCATTTATTTTTGTATTAACAAAAAGACCATAAAAGTTCACTGATTTAACAAAGAAATTAAGATCTGTAAAGGTAGTTCCAAGCTAGTGTGACATCTCCATGAAGTTGGAGACCCCAACCCTTCCTTGATGTTTCCTTATCACTCATTAGAAAGTTGCCTGTCTACAGTTAAAGAGGGCTCACCACTATGTCCGCTGTTGCCTCTTTCCTTCATGGGAATGTTGGGGAGTGATGTGGAAAAAAAGAGCATGCTCTTTCTTTAAAAGTACTACTTAAAAGTTGTTCACATCACATCTGCTTCACCAGATCTTTGTTATATAGCCACTAACAACTGCAAGACAGCCTCAATTTTGAATAGACATGTGCCCAGCTATTGTTTGGAGGCTCCATTACTAAAGAAAAAGGAGAAATAGATATTGGGACATCTAATATCTATTTTAAGTATTTGAGCCCAGTTCATTATTATTACTATTGTAAGACACAGAAAATGCTTGGAGTTTCATTAGCCAAGACACCTGATCCCAAACATGATGGAGCAGCCCACCACAGAGAAACACTGAATAGTCTTTTGTTTTAATTTCCTGACAGATTATTCTCAGAGTGGCACATCCTGATCTCAGAGCAAAGGTCTGATGGAACAAAGTCTAGGTGCCCACCATTCATGCTACAGAGAAATGAGAGCAAGCTACAAAAGGTGGCATGATTCTATGTTGAAGTTAATTCTGGAGAAGAGAATTTCCTTCTCTTTGCTTGACAGAGCATGAATCATGCAGACTGAGAACAAGGGAAGGGATGTGAAGTATGAAAGTTGCTCTGTCCTGTCCGACTCTTTGCGACCCTATGGACTTACACTCCATGAAATTCTCCAGGCCAAAAAACTGGAGTGGGTAGCCTTTCCCTTCTCCAGCAGATCTTCTCAACCCAGGGATTGAGCCCAGCTCTTCCACATTACAAGTGGATTCTTTACCAGCTGAACCACAAGAGAAGCCCATATAAATGATCAAAATCTACCTCTCTCTGCACTCTTGAGTGTGTGATAGCTGAAGTAAGATACCTGATTGGTGGTTGATGAGATGGTGTCTACATGGTCTGATTCCCAGTTTGGTCCTTTTTACATTGCACAAAAGTGCCTTCAATATGGCAAGCTGTATAAATAGAAAAATAATGAGAATGCTCAACAATTCAGTAAGGGGAAAAGAAAGAGTAAAAATCCAGTGAACTCATCAGGTATTTTTATTCACACAAATGCTTATACTTCTCCATATGTAAGTTCCCTAAGGACAGGATAGTTATATTTTATTTACTGCTGTTCCTATCACATGGGCTTCTCTGGTGACTCAGTGGTAGAGAATTTGCTTGTCAATACAGGAGACCCAGGTTCAATGCCTGGATCAGGAAGATCCCCTGGAGAAGGAAATGGTAACCTGCTTCAGTATTCTCGCCTGGAGAATCCCATGGACAGAGGAGCCTGTGGGCTACAGTCCACTGGGTCACAAAAAAGTCAGATATGACTTAGTGACTAAACAATAAAAACATTTCCACCACATAGTAGGCACTAAATAAATATTTATGGAATTAATGAACAGAATAGTCCTGTACAGCCCCCAGTCTCAACCTGAAGCTCCAGACTCTGAAAACCTTATTCTTATACTGGCTATTCTTGAAGCAGCTCTCCCTGGAACCAGGGGAGCAGCGTGCAAGAGCCTCAGCCATTGTACCACCTCCTAATGATCCCTCTGTAACAAGGGTATAGCTGGTCCCTCTTTTCCATATGAGCAGTATGAAGCCATCTAAGCACAAACTTATGCAATCAGCTCAAAGTTCTTCTCTAGGGAACATTTTTCTTGTACTGTTTAAAGATGTTTTATTTCCCCTGCTGCCTTTTTCTCCCATCTTTTCCCATTTCTCTTTAGAAATCATAATCAGCCTTTTTAATTTACGACACCCATAGATTTAAAAAAACAGAAAATCCCCTAGAAATAATGAGGAACTCAACACTGCAAAATCCTCTTGGTAATTCAGCAGTCCCCTGATCAAATACTGTATCCTAACTATCCAAATGTAAAATTCCCAATGCACCAGACAAGTTCACGTTGAACCAGAAAAAGCAATCTGTAGATGCAACCATAGAGCTACCTCTATTCAGGAAAGAAAATGAAAGCGATAAGGGCAAAAATAGAAAAAGACAAGCATTGTGCATTGATACTGCTATTGTAATAATAATTACTCAATACCATTGGTATTTTGCTGTTTACACAATCCCATGGTACACATAATTAAACTGAGGCTCAGTATTCTTAAGTGGGTTGTTTAATATTATGTAACTGATACATCTTGGAACATAGACCCAGACACTGAAATCCTTTGAGTGTAAATGTTATGGTCTTGGTCAATATACTGTGCTACTTTTTAAAAGATCAACATGAATTCTGGAATCATAAAAGAGCTTAACATCTTCTGCAAGTTCAGAGGATCCATTGAATATAACAATGGTTTAAAACCATGCTATTGTAGCCTGGTAATTTATCTTGATCACTTCAGACATGTGTTACTAGTTATTTATTAATAATAATAAGGTGTTATAGTTTAGGAGTGGCTACTTTTTAATAATTTAGAGCAGATATACCTGTCCTGCACTCTCACTCATTTGTACTGCAATATGCTTTTTTTGGGTGGATGCAGAATCTGTGCAATAATCACTATCAGGCCAGGATACGCACAGAACCTTACTATCACCAATGCGAGCGGGCCTTAAAGGGGCGAGGGGAGCATTTTTGCATGTATCATCTGAGAATCTCTGGTTCAAAATAAGAAACCTGCGACTACAGACTTTATTTTCATTTTATTTCACTGACCACAATGCAAACTTGTGCCACTCAATCATTAGAGGCAACAAAAAAGATCTGGAGCTGGAAGAGATCTGGGGCCATTACTGGAAAAAAAACCAAAGATTATCATCTCTGTATATAAATGCCAGCATATTGCCTTTGGCAACATCCATTATTATGACTAAAGGAGTATGGAAAACTTGGAAACATTTCAAAGAACAGGGCTCACCACCCATTAGCCAGAACAAATGTTATTTCTCTGAGATTGTCTATGTTCTACATTATGTAATTTTAATGGATTGCTCCTCCCCTCAGTGTTCTGTGCACATACTCAACAATAGTTCTTTCTCCGTAATTATTCATTGCATTTTTGTCTTTTCCCCAAATGTAAAAACTCCTCAAGGGCAGGAAATGTTTTATTCATCTTTATCCATCCATAATAGATGCTCAGAAATGTCGATTTAATAAAAATGGTTGATTAGGATTGGAAAGTAGAACCTGTGTTTTTAAAAAAGAAAGTAATAGGAATTTCTTAATCTGAGGAGAGGTCACAGTGAGACTACTTAATGAATGATTGGTAAGGCAGTTACAGACAGTGATTAAACTTCTGCTAGGATGAACTAGTTCATAAGCGGCTTCAAAAGACTTGGAGTTTTACTCAGAATCTCACGGAAAACCCCTGGAAGATTTTACACAGGGTATTAATATGGCTAACATGTTGAAAATAATTGTAGGGGTACAAAGGCAAAAATGGAGACCAGGTAGAAGGAGGTTATAGCAGTAACTCAGGCAAGAGATAATGTTGGCTTTAAGGATGGTAGTTGTGAAGGGTGATCAATTTCTAGATTTTTACTGTATGTATAAAGTAGTCAACAGAAACTCCATATAGCTTGGTTTCAAAAAGAGATCAAAGATTAATACAAAGTTTTTGGCTAAACTAACAAGAAGGATGGAATTCTCCAAGCACTGAGACTAGATCATATTCCAAAGGGAAGGAATATAGATTAAAAAAGCAAAAATGTATAGCTTGATATGTAGGAGCTATCAAGCACCCTGATATTCAGGAGTGGCCAGAGAGGTAGAACTAACATCAAGAGAGCACTATTCTTGAAATCATGTAAAGGAAGGTCTCAGTGACCTGTTTTTAAAAATCTGTCAAATGAGATGTCGTTGTTCAGTTGCTAAGCCATGTCCAACTCTGCAACCCCATGGACTGTAGCATGCCAGGCTTCCCTGCCTTCACTATCTCCCAGAGTTTGCTCAAACCCATGTCCATTTAGTCAGTGATGTTATCTAACCATCTCATCCTCTGCCACCCTCCTTTTCTCTTGCCCTCAATCTTTCCCAGAAATTTTTTCCAATGAGTTGGCTCTTCACATCACGTGGCCAAATTATTAAAGTTTCAGCTTCAGTATCAGTCCCTCCAGTGAAGGATTGTTTTCATTTAGAATTGACAGGTTTGATCTCCTTGCAGTCCAAAGGATGTCCAAGAGTCTTCTCCAGCACCACAATTCAAAAACATCAATTCTTCAGCAGAGCCTCCTATCCTCATCCATCAGAGGATCAGATGGATCAGATGAATCAGATGGATCATCAGACAGAAGATCTAAGAACTATAATCTCACAGCTACAAAACAAAACCCACAATCTCAGAAAGCTAACCAAACAAGATGAGAATTCAGCAAAATGGCAAACATTGGTAAACTTAGTAAGAGTTACATGTGGTGGAGACATGGGATTAGAATCCTACTGATATTGGAATAAATGAGGGTGTGAAGGAGGAAACAGAACAGGCTCTATTCTTGAAAGCAGGACTCCATCTCTGGCTGCACTGTGGACTTGGAGCTATATGCCCGTTAGCTATGGAAACAATATACCAACTGGAAAACCAGGCCCCAGAAGGATGAGCCCCAGGGCTCTCCATCATCTAAAAGAATACCCTAATTATCTGTGCAACCTAATAGCATCATACATTCTATTATGCTTATTGGGGTGTGACCACAGGCCTATTGATAATTGTCCACTCTTAACTACCTAGGCTTAAGGCAAATGAATCATGGGTTAATTTTGATTGTATCTTTCTTTTCCTTTATTCAGACTAGTTTCAGGGAATTTGGAGAGGTGGGTTTGGGCACATACACTTAGGGTATATAAGGTTTTCACAAAAAGTGGTTGGGGTCCTTGGCTAAGAGGAGACTCTGCCTTGGGCCCTCTGGTGTAACAAACTGCACTCCACTATCTGCATTGTCCTTCTGAGTTAGTTTGTTTCCCAGAATGTGTGGCTACTACAGGTGGAAGGAGAGGATCTAGATATAGTGGGTACCCATAACTTTTTTGTAAAAATTTTTATTGAAATACATTTGATTTACAGTGTTGTCGCTAGCCTCAGGTGTACTGCAAAGTGATTCATTTATGCATATATAGTATTTTTCATTATAGATTATTGGGCTTCCCTTGTGATTCACCTGGTAAAGAATTCACCTGAAGTGTGGGAGACATGGGTTCACTTCCTAGGTTGGGAAGATCCCCTGGAGAAGGGAAGGGTGACCCACTCCAGTATTCTGGCCTGGAGAATGCCATGGACTGTATAGTCCATGGGGTCACAAAGAGTCAGACATGAATCTTTAATAAGAATAATATAATACAGATTATTACAAGATACTGAATATAGGTCCCTGTGACATACACTGGGTCCTTGTTGGCTATTTTATACATAGTAGTGTGTAAATTTCAGTCCCAAACTCTTAATTAATCCCTCCTCCTCCTTCCCTCCTTGGTAACCATAAGTTGGTTTTCTATGTCTGTGAGACTATTTCTGGTTTGCTAAAAAGTTCATTTGTATCACTTTTTACATTCCACATATAAGCAATATCATATGATATTTGTCTTTGTCTGGCTTACTTCACTTAGTATGATAATTTCTAGTTCCATCCATAATGGAATAATGCAAATGGCATTAATTCATTTTTTTTATGGCTGAGTAATATTCCATTGTGTATATATACCATATCCTCTTTATCCATTCATCTGTTGATGAAGACTTAGGTTGCTTCCATGTCTTAGCTATTGTAAATAGTGCTGGTGTGGACACTGCGGTGCATGTATCTTTCAGAATTATAGTTTTCTCCAGGTAATGCCAAGGAGTGAGATCACAGGGTCATATGATGACTCTACGTTTTTCAAAAAATTTCCATACTTTTCTCCACAATTTACAGTCCCACAAACAGTGTACGAGGATTCCTTTTTCTCCACACCTTCTCCAACATTTATTATGTATAGATGTTTTTGATAATGACCATTCTTACTAGTGTAAGGTGATAACTGATTGATAGCTTTGATTCACATTTCTCTGGAAGAAGCACAAGCTTGAATCAAGATTGCTGGGAGAAATATCAATAACCTCAGATATGCAGATGACACCACCCTTATGGCAGAAAGTGAAGAAGAACCAAAGAGCCTTTTGATAAAGTGAAAGAAAAGAGTGAAAAAGCTGGCTTAAAGCTCAAAATTCAGAAAACTAAGCTCATGGCATCCGGTCCTATCACTTCATGGCAAATAGATGGGGAAACAGTGGAAACAGTGGCTGACTTTATTTTTTGGGCTCCAAAGTCGCTGCAGATGGGGATTGCAGCCATGAACTTAAAAGATGCTTGCTCCTTGGAAGGAAAGTTATGACCAACCTAGATAACATATTAAAAAGCAGAGACATTTCTTTGCCAACAAAGGTCCCTCTAGTCAAGGCTATAGTTTTTCCAGTAGTCATGTATGGAAGTGAGAGTTGGACTGTGAAGAAAGCTGAGCACTGAAGAATTGATGCTTTTGAACTGTGGTGTTGGAGAAGACTCTTGAGAGTCCCTTGGACTGCAAGGAGATCCAACCAGTCCATGCTAAAGGAGATCAGTCCTGGGTATTCATTGGAAGGATTGATGTTGAAGCTGAAACTCCAGTACTTTGGCCACCTAATGTAAAGAGGTAACTCCTTTGAAAAGACCCTGATGCTGGGAAAGATTGAAGGCAGGAGGAGAAGGGGACGACAGAGGATGAGATGGCTGGATGGCATCACTGTCTCAATGGACATGAGTTTGGCTAAACTCCGCGAGTTCGTGATGGACAGGGAGGCCTGGCGTGCTCTGGTTCATGGGGTTGCAAAGAGTCAGAAATGACTGAGCAACTGAACTGAACTAAATAATTAGTGATGTCGTGCATATTTTTCATATGCCTGTTGGCCATCTGTATATCTTTTTGGAGAAATGTTTATTTAGGACTGCCCATTTTTTGATTGAGTTGTTCATTTTCTGTTATTGAGCTTTATGAGTTGTTTGTATATTTTGAAAATTGATACCTTATTGGTCACATCAGTTGCCAATATGTGCTCCCCATGCCATAGGTTGCCTTTTCATTTTGTTTATGGCTACTTTGCTGTGCAAATCTTCAAGTTTAATTAGGTCCCATTTGTTTATTTTTGTTTTTATGTCCATTACTGTAGGATATAAATCCAAAAAGACATTGCTGTGATTTATGTCAAAAAGTATTCTGCCTGGTTTCCTCTAGGAGTTTTCTAGTATCCCATTTTATATTTAGGTCTTCAATCCATTTTGAGTTTATATTTGCATATGGTGCTAGAGAATTTTCTAATTTCATTCTCCTACATGCAGTTGTCCCATTTTCCCAGTAGCATTTGTTAAAGGGTCTATCTTTTCTCCATTCTATATACTTGCCTTTTTGTTGCAAATTAATGGACCAGACTGTGTGGGTGAATTTCTGGGCTTTCTCTTCTGTTCCATCGATCTGTACATCTGTTTTTGTGCCAGTACTGTGTTGTTTTCATGACTGTGGCTTTGTATGCTAGTCTGAAGTCGGGAAGCCTGATTCCTCCAGCTCGATTATTTTTTTCTCAGGATTGCTTTGGCTATTCAGGGTGTTTTTTTGTTTCCACACAAATTTTAAAATCTTTTGTTCTAGTTTTGTGAAAAATATCATTGGTAATTTGATAGAGAGTGCAATGAATCTTTGGGTAGCAATTGCATTGATTGCTTCGGGTAGTACAGCTATTTTAACAATACTGAGTCTTCTAATCCAAGAATATGGTATATCTTTCCGTTTGTTTGTATCATCTTCTATTTCTTTCATCAGCAACTTAAAGCTTTCAGAGTACAAGTCTGTTGCCTCCTATACAGGTTTATTCCTAAGTATTATATTCTTTTTGATTCAGTTGTAAGGGGATAGTTTCCTTAATTTCTCTTTGGAATCTTCCATTGTTAGTGTATAGAAAGAAATGCAACAGATTTCTGTGTATTAATTTTGTATCCTCCAACTTTACTAAATTCATTGATGAGGTCTAGTAGTTTTCTGGTGGCATCTTTAGGATTCCTATGTACAGTATCATGCCATCTGCAAACACTGAGAGTTTTACTACTTCCTTTTCAATTTGGACTCTCTTTCTTTTCCTTCTCTGATTAACATGACTAGGATTTCCAAAACTATGTTGAATAAAAGTGGCAAGTGTGGGCATCCTTGTCTTGTTGCTGAGTTTAAAGACAATGCTTCCAGCATGTCACTGTTGAGTATGATGCTAGCTTTGGGGTTGTCATCTGTCTGTGTGCTCACTCAGTCGTCTGACTCTGCAACCCCATGGACTGTAGCCCACCAGACTCTTCTGCCCATGGAATTTTCTAGGCAAGAATACTGGAGTTGTATTTCCTATACCATGGGCTCTTCTAGGCCCAGGGACTGAACGCACATCTTGTGTCTCCTGCATTGGCAGGCAGATTGTTTACTACTGCATCACCTGGGAAGCCCCAAGGGCTTTTCATATATGGCTTTTATTATGTTAAGGTATGTTCCCTCTATGCTCACTTTTTGGAGAGTATTTTTCATAAATGGATCTTAAATTTTTGGATGCCAACATCCATAAATATATGTTAAATTGATAAATCAATTTATCAATTTTCCTACATCTATTGAAATAACCCTGTGGCTTTTATTCTTCAGTTCATTAATTGGTGTATGACATTGATTTGTGGATTCTGAAAACTCCTTGCACCTTCAGGGATAAATCCTTTTTGATCATCGTGTATAATCATCTAATGTATTGTTCGAGTTAGTTTGCTAGTATATTGTTGAGGATTTTTGCATCTATGTTCATCAGTGCTATTGGCCAGCACTTTTTGTGATATCACAGCTATTTTGTGATATCTTTGTCTGATTTTGGTATCGGGAAAAGATGATATCATATAATGAATTCTGAAGTGTTCTTTCCTCTGAAATTTTTTGGGATAGTTTCAGAAGTATTAGTGTTAACTTATCTCTGAGTGTTTGGTAGAATTCCCCTGTGAGGCCGTCTGGTCCTGGACTTTTGTTTGCTGAGAGTTTTTTAATGACTGATTCATTTTCATTACTGGTAAGTGGTCTGTTCATATTTTCTATTTCTTCTTGGTTCAGTCTTAGGAGATGGTATATTACTGTTTTTCTTAGAGCAGAAATTTTATATTTTAATAAGGTCAGAGAATAAGCCTTTCTTTTGTAGACTGTGCCTTTGATGTTGCATCTAAAAAGTCATCAAACTCAAGATCATCTGGATTTTCTACGTTATCTTCTAGGAAGCTACAGTTTTGTGTTTTACATTTAAGTCTGTGATCTATTTTGAGTTTTGTGAAGGATGTAAGGTCTGCATCTACATTCATTTTTTTCTGCACATAGATATCCAGTTGTTCCAGCATCATTTGTTGAAAAGATTTTTCTTCTCAAATATATTAATATTGTCCTTGCTCCTTTGTCAAAGATCAAGTGACTCTATTTTTTGAGGTCTATTTCTTAATATTTCTATTCTGAAATGGCCATGAAATTTAAAGTGAAATGAGTAAGCATAAACTTCCCCAGACAAGTTCAGCTCCTTAGGTATAGGTACAAAGTAGGCAAAGTTTAAAACCACTATGCCACTTGTAGGGGCTTCCCAAGTGGTGCTAGTGGTAAAGAATCCTCCTGCTAGTATAGGAGAAATAAGAGATGTGAGTTTGATTTCTTGGCTGGGAAGATCCCCTGGAAGAGGAAATGGCAACACACTCCAGTATTGTCTAGAAAATTCTGTGGACAGAGGAGCCTTGGGGGGCTACAGTCCATGGGGTGGCAAAGAGTCAGACATGACTGAGCAGATACACACATGCCACTTATAAGCTGTGTGATCCTAAAAGACTTAGATTCTCCAAGCTTCTGTTTTCTCATTTATTTTCACAGGTGTGTTGTAAGACTCAAATGAGATAGTATATGTATACTGCAGTGATTAAGAGCTCAAACACTAGATTTAGTCTGATTGGGCTTAAATCCTGACTCCTGTGTTAGTGATAGAGAGAAAGAAAAGGAAAACAAGGGCATATGCAAAGTAATGTTTATAAATACTAACCATGGGATGTTGAATACGGAGGGAGGTGAGAATATGAAATGGGGTAAGGGAGGACAGTGAAAATGTGACTGTATCAGTTGGGATGTTTTGTTTTCGGCTGGAAAGATAGGAAGGAGGTGGTCAGAAAATAGAATACCTAAAACTGATATTATGATAGGAATGTACTAATTGACATGACCTTGGAAATCAATGTCTGATGTAAGGTAGAGAAATAGATTTATCAAGAAGAGGTAAAGAGGCTGAAAGTCTGAGTATCATCTCTGTGGACACTGAAAACACTAAGAAGTATGACATAGGGTAGTGTTGATAAGGATGAAAACCAAGGTTAAAATATTCAGGAATCAGAGGTTTCTATAAATGACTGCAAAAAAAAAAAGCAGGGAAGTGTGGATAATTTCATGGCTGGAGCTTCAAAGATAGGAGGAATTAAGAAGGAATGAAAGAATAAGAAGCAAGGAAGAAAATATGTTACTTGGAAGCGTAGTAGTACAGAAGGTGTGAAGGGAAAAGAAACAGCTCCCACTTGATACAGGGCAGAGCATGTTTAAACCATCCAGTGTCTTAAAATCCTCTGGAGAAGGAAATGACAACCCGCTCCAGGTTTCTTGCCTGGAGACTCCCATGGACAGAGGAGCCTGGAGGGCTATAGTACATGGGGTCGCAAGAGTCGGACACTACTTAATGACTAAATGACCACCAGTTTCTTAACACTAAAAAGTCTTATTCTTAGATTATAAACTAGCTTCTCAACTCTGCCACACTCTATAGGAAAGCAGTCAGCATAATCATCCACCTTTATGGATGGATGATCCACACTACATCCTTATAAGAGTCTGGCAACCCAATCAGTGTTCTTGCCTGGAGAATCCCACAGACAGAGGAGCCTGGTGGGCTCCAGTCCATGGGATTGCAGAGTAGAACAAGACTGAGTTGTATGCAAGTCAAGAAGCAAGAGTTAGAACTGGACATGGAACAACAGACTGGTTCCAACTTAGGAAAAGAGTACATCAAGGCTGTATACTATCACTGTGCTTATTTAACTTATATGCAGACTACATATATGCAAAATGCTGGGCTGGAAGAAGCACAAGTTGGAATCAAGATTGCCAGGAGAAATATCAATAACCTCAGATATGCAGATAATACCACCTTTATGGCAGAAAGTGAAGAAGAACTAAAGAGTCTCTTGATGAAAGTGAAAGAGAAGAATGAAAAAGTTGGCTTAAAACTCAACATTCAGAAAACGAAGATCATGGCATCTGGTCCCATCACTTCATGGGAAATAGATGGGGAAACAGTGGAAACAGTGAGGGACTTTATTTTGGGGGCTCCAAAATCACTGCAGATGGTGACTGCAGCCATGAAATAAAAAGATGTTTACTCCTTGGGAGAAAAGTTATGACCAACCTAGACAGCACATTAAAAAGCAGAGACATTACTTTGCCAACAAAGGTCTGTCTAGTGAAAGCTATGGTTTTTCCAGAGTCTTGAATGGATGTGAGAGTTGAACTATAAAGAAAGCTGAGCACCAAAGAATTGATGTTTTTGAACTGTGGTGTTGGAGAAGACTCTTGAGAGTCCCTTGGACTGCAAGGAGATACAACCAGTCCATCCTAAAAGAAATCAACCCTGAATATTCATTGGAAGCACTGATGCTGAAGCTGAAACTCCAATACTTTGGTTACCTGATGTGAAGAACTGACTCATTGGAAAAGACCCTGATGCTGGGAAAGATTGAAGGCAGGAGGAGAAGGGGACAACAGAGGATGAGATGGTTGGATGGCATCACGGATTCGATGGACATGGGTTTGAGTAAGCTCTAGGAATTGGTGATGGACAGGGAAGCCTGGTCAGCCCACTGCAGTGTTCTTGCCTGGAGAAACCCAGGGACTGGGGAGCCTGGTGGGCTGCCGTCTCTGGGGTCGCACAGAGTCGGACACGACTGAAGCAACTTAGCAGCAACAGCAGCCGGGAAGACTGATGTGCTGCAGTCCATGGGGTCAGAAAAAGTTGGACAGGACTGAGTAACTGAATTGAACTGAACTGAGCAACTAACACTTAGACATGATTACCCTGAGAAAAAATTGTTCTCAATATTAGCATGATCAGAGTTAAAAAAAAAAAGTCAATTTAACAATATCCTAATCATTTACAGCCTTGACGTACTCCTTTTCCTATTTGGAACCAGTCTGTTGTTTCAGTCCAGTTCTAACTGTTGCTTCCTGGAAGAAGCATAAGCTGGAATCAAGATTGCCGGGAGAAATATCAATAACCTCAGATATGCAGATGACACCACCCTTATGGAAGAAAGTGAAGAGGAACTAAAAAGCCTCTTGATGAAAGTGAAAGAGGAGAGAAAAAAAAAAGTTGGCTTAAAGCTCAACAGTCTGAAAACGAAGATCATGGCATCTGGTCCCATCACTTTATGGGAAATAGATGGGGAAACAGTAGAAACAGTGTCAGACTTTATTTTTTTGGGCTCCAAAATTACTGCAGATGGTGACTGCAGCCATGGAATTAAAAGATGCTTACTCCTTGGAAGAAAAGTTATGACCAAGATAGCATATTGAAAAGCAGAGACATTTGCCAACAAAGGTCCATCTAGTCAAGGCTATGGTTTTTCCAGTGGTCATGTATGGATGTGAGAGTTGGACTGTGAAGAAAGCTGAGCATGGAAGAATTGATGCTTTTAAACTGTGGTGTTGGAGAAGACTTCTGAGAGTCCCATGGACTGCAAGGAGATCCAACCAGTACATTCTGAAGATCAACCCTGGGTATTCTTTGGAAGGAATGATGCTAAATCTAAAACTCCAGTACTTTGGCCACCTCATGAGAAGAGTTGACTCATTGGAAAAGACTGATGCTGGGAAGGATTGGGGGCAGGAGGAAAAGAGGACAACAGAGGATGAGATGGCTGGATGGCATCACCGATTCGATGGATGTGAGTTTGATGAACTCCGGGAGTTGGTGATGGATAGGGAGGCCTGGCATGCTCCTATTCATGGGATCGCAAAAAGTTGGACATGACTGAGCAACTGAACTAAGCATTTACAGCTTAGTTAGGTAAAAGCATTTAGAATACATAGTTGTTGAATTGCGCCTTTAAAACAATTGCTCTTTCTATAACACAAGCATTTTAAATAAAATTGAATTTCAGGGATCTAATACACACCCACAAAGACATTAATTCCACATCTCTTCCAAAATTAGTGTGGGTTATTACGGATATGAGTTTGAGCAAACTCTGGGAGATGGTGAAGGATGGGGAAGCCTAGCGTGCTGCAGTCCACAGGGTTGCAAAAAATCAGGCATAACTTAGCAACTGAATAACAACAAATTAAGCAATCCTATAGTTACCATATCTTAGAAAGGTCTCAGAGAAACTAAGAAACTGTGAATCATACTTTTTTAAAAATCAGATTTAAAGCAAAATATCCATTACAAAAAAAAATTTTATCACAATTTTAAATAAAGACAAGACACAACCCTCCACTTGCATGATCCTTTCCCCACTATCCTCAGAACCAGTCCAATAATGTTTTATATACAAAAAGAGGTACTGGCCTAAAGGTCAGTTTGCCTATGCAATTTTTAAAAATATGGCACAAAAATAAGATTCAATTTGATTACTGAGTTTTGATACTTTCTTAAATTTTGTACTGGAGGTTACTCCAATCTGTCAAAAGTCTCTGAAAGTGAATGATTACTATATTTATATTCTTACAATCCTCACAAAGCCTGCCTCACTTTATGAAGAGACACAGACATCTTATTGTAACAAGCAGTTACCCATTTCATTTCAGTCCAGAAACTATTTCCTGGGGGTCCTTCACCTCTTCTCAAGCCAGCTGTCCAGTTTACCTGCACATTACTCTATCAGTGAAGTTTGCTGTAGAGAGCAGGTGGCAGGAAAGGACCAGCAATTATCAAAATGTTATTAAAATGATATAAAACGACAAATAACAACAATCTTGATAAGTGTTTAAAATATCCTTTGAAACTATTTCACATCTGGAATGGCTAAATTGAGATGATCATCACAAGAAAATTAAGTCACCAAAAATAATGCAATAATAAACTATTATAACATCCAATAGCTTTGTATCAATAATGTTAAGCTAATGGTAGAAGTGCAAAAGTCTTAACTCTATCACCATTCTGTCTGGAATAAATAAAAACTTATGACAGAACAAATTAAGGAGTGAACTATTTAATATAGTAATGAGAAATGTTAAAATTAGTAATTACTGAAGAAACCATATGTTTAATGTGTTAACTATACCTATTAAAACTATTATATTATTTTGTCAGGTTACGTAATGAGTTTTTTTTTTTCTAAGTAGAAGCTACTTCCTAGGAGGAATATTAGGTTTTTAGGAATCCTCACTATTTAGGCCACAGTTAACTTTACATTAGTTTTGTATTATGGTTTGTACCCTGGGAGGTCTACTTGAATTGCTAAACTAAGCTTCTGAAAGAGTTTGATGAGGTGTCAAAACAACAATATTTAGCAACTGGCAATTCCAAGGCACTGAATAGTTCTGGGGCCTCTATGCCTCTCAGGATCCTGTGAATTTTTTAAAGACAGACATGGGAAAGTTAGGGAGTCCCTCATAGATACCAGAATCCTATGCCAGTAAAAACTTACACCCCCAGTCAAAAGTCCTCAGAATAACAGGTTATTTCCAGAGTATTTCCAGGAATACCAGTATTTGCTAAATGAAGCAAGTCCCTTTATGACTACGAAAATCCTTTAAAAAAAATTTGGAATGCAGATCCACCCAAATTATTCAGGAGTTTGCTAACCCTTCACGGTTTAATATATGGGAAATACTCTTATTCATTCATTTATTAACTACCCACAAAATGTTAAATACCCACAGTGAAGTGATTATATGGATATACTTCCCCTTCGTGCCTTATATTTTATTAGGGAAGAAATTAAATATACACATATAAACATACATGCATACATACAGAAAGGAGACAAACTATTGTTCAGTCAATCCTATGAAAAAATTCACAAATAGCCAAAAATACTACTGGGGTCAGGAAGCTCCTTTAGAAAACGAGGGAAGCCCGCTCTGAGGATCTAACATTAAGCAACAACCTGAAAGAAAAGGAGGCAGCTTTGAGAAGTGTGTTGGAAAAGAACATTCCAGGGACAGGGAGTTATAGCATGTCCCTAAGAATTTCCTGGGGTAGAATAGAATTTGGCATATCCTAGAAACAAAAGTCCATCATAGCTGGAATATATTGGGGCAGAGAGTACCTGTCTCACAAACTCACACACACACACATTCCAATTTTCCTGAAACACACAGCATACAAAATTGTGATGAGGTGGATACAGAGGTATAGAAACTAATTAGCACTTAGGATCATGACCTTAATAAGGTTACTTTGCATACCATAAAACTACCTATTGCAATACTGATTCAGTAGGTTTTAATAAATATATGAAAATAACTGTGCAACGATCACCTAACTAGTTTAAAACTTTTTGGAGTGCCAAAAAGTTACCTCATGCCTTTGGCAGTCAATCTCCACTATTATCTCCAGCCCCTAGCACTTAGAGATCTGAATTTTTCTTCACAGATTTCCTTTTTCTAGAAACTTCATGTCAATTTAATTATGCACTGTTCTTTCATTTAGTATAAACTCTGTTTTTTCATGCATCAGCAGTAGTTTTTTACTTTTTATTTCTGAATTGTAGTCCACTGCACAAATATACCACATTTTCTTTATTCATTTACCAATTGATAGATATTTGGATTGCTTCCAATTTGGGATTGTTTTATGAATAATGCCTCTATAAACATTGGTCAAAAAGTCTTTAAATGAACACAAGTTTGGGGTAGATATCTAGGAGTAAAATCACTTGGTCAAATGGCACTCTATCAGTAACTTTCTAAGAAGTTGTCATATTGTTTGAGTCATATGTTTTTAAGTCCTTGCTCATAGACCGCTTATGGAGGATAACAATGATGAGACAGCTTGCTGGAATACTTGATGAAACCTGTAGCCATACTCATCTGTAGCCATACTCATCTCTTTCCAACTTCACACTATAATATCACAAGGGACCCGGCTATGACAATCACTGCTGTTTACAAATGAGAAAGTTCAGGAGAGTGAAAACAAAATAGGCAACTTATGAACGGTTCGTGAGGACATTATCTGAACACTAATTTTTAATGATTCTCACAGTTCATCACATTACATGGGGACTCTCATAGAGAAAAATTATTGGAACTAAGGTGTGTATAGGTGTGCCCAGCTTGGAAATGTACTTTGTGCTAATCAGAAATATGCATCGACCATGAGACCAAAAGTATAAGATTCTGTACTCGACTAATAAGAATGGTTTCTATGGTGTTATTTCTATCTGCTCATCATCTATATCTGAAAAAAATAAATTTTCCTATAGTATCTTCAGAATTTAAAAGGTACATGAAAAGCTAAATGGGCTTGTTCATAGAGGGTGGCAAAACTGATGAAGACAATGTGCAGTGACTTTCTATATGAGGCAGAAACATGCACAACGCATAAAGAGAAAGAAACTAAAAATATCTGATGTTGTTATAAAGGAAAGCAGAGCCAAAAGCAATTTGTCTGTGCTTCTTTCCCATCTGTGTGGCTCCTTCAGTTAAACAGCCAATGTAGTCAAATCTGATTTGCTTTCCTGTTATAAAAGTTGTGGCTTAACTAGGAGCTGTGCTGGAATGTCTAGATAAAGACATCTTTACATAAATACTGTATATACATCTATGTTTTACACATATGCTTTCTTCATGTGATTTTTGTACACACACCCTGTCTTCCCATCCTCAGGTGATATATTAGTCAATGAAAAGCATTCAAAGGGAAGTCTTTCTTCCAAGGCTGTGAGAACTGTTCTTTCTCCTAAACTTGTCTGTAACATTAGAAAAGCTATAGAGAAAGTTATAACCCTATTCACAAAACAGAAAAGAAAGTCGTTATCTCCTATACAGTCAGGACTGGAAGAAATAAACTGAACCCTCTAAAAATATCTCTAGACAGGTAGGAGGTATCTGTACTGCAGTCCTTGTCCATCCAACTGGGGACTAAAAGGAGAAGTGGCTTACCTAACATTATTAAGTGCTTCTCATGAGGACTCAAACATGGCATCCAGATAGCTTTTCCTTCAGACTAGTGCTCTAACCAGCTGACCACTCTAGCTATAAACTATCTAGCCTTTTGCCCGGGCTGTATTTTCCCACTCCTGGATGATTGTCTGCCTGGCAACAAGATGACAGAAGCACTAAGCCAAAATATCCTTATGTGGGCATAGCTGCCTCTTCATGGCAGAGCCAATTTGGACCCCTTCCATTGGCAGGGATGTCCCAGAAGCAGCCAATTTTAGTTCAGCCTCTTTAAAACTCTGGATTGTAAACAAACAGTAGGATTTTCCACAGTGGAACGGAGAATAATGAGATGAAGGATGCAGAAGAGAACGGGTAGGTAAGGCCACACCTAGTTCACCAGAGAAATTAATGAGCTGAAAACTCTCAGACGCTCTCCTGATAAACTCCCAGATCTCTCAATTTTTAAAGTCCATGAACTGCATGCAGCTCTTCCCTCCTTTTCCTTCTTACACTTTTAAATTTCCATATCATTGCTTGTTTTTCTTTCCTTTCTTTTCTTAGTCCCTCTTGATATTTGAAATAGTAGGTCAAATTTGGACATGTCTAGTAGGTGGATGCTGTTTTAGTAGTGGGGGGGAGTAGTTGTTCAAATCCCTGGTTTGCCAAGCCTTCATATGATTTCATGGATTTCACAAATCTTTCTAGATTCAGTTTGGTTCAGTTCAGTCACTCAGTCATGTCTGACTCTGCGACCCCATGAACTGCAGCATGCCAGGCCTCCCTGTCCATCACCAATTCCCGGAGTTTACTGAAACTCATGTCCATTGAGTCAGTGATGCCATTCAACCATCTCATCCCCTGTTGTCCCCTTCTCCTCCTGCCTTCAATCTTTCCCAACATCAGGGTCTTTTCCAGGTGGTCAGTTCTTCACATCAGGTAGCCAAAGTATTGGAGTTTCAGCTTAAGTATCAGTCCTTCCAATGAATATTCCAGACTGATTTTCTTTAGGATTGACTGGTTTGGTCTCTTTCAGTCCAAGAGATTCTCGAGTCTTCTCCAACACCATAGTTCAAAAGCATTAATCCTTCAGTGCTCAGCTTTCTTTATAGTCTAACTCTCACATCCATACATGACTACTGGAAAAACCATAGCCTTGACTAGATGGACCTTTGTTGACAAAGTAATGTCTCTGCTTTTTAATGTGCTGTCTAGGTTGGTCATAACTTTCCTTCCAAGGAGTAAGCTAGATTAAATGTTCTCAAAACATATTAATAATTGATTAGATTCAACATAATTTAAGGCAGATCCAGTCATTCTCCTTCCATGAATCTATGCCTTCTAGAATCAAATGCAATTTTGATATGCAATAGTCACATCATGTTGTTGTTCAGCCACTAAGTCATGCCCAGCTCTTGCTACCCCATGGACTATAACCCACCAAGCTCCCTTGTCCATGGGATTTTCCAGGAAAGAATACTGGAGTGGGTTGTGGGTTGCCATTTCCTTCTCCAGGGGATCTTTCCAACTCAGGAATTGAACCTGCATCTAGAGCCTGGCAGGCAGATTCTTTACCACTGAGCCACCTGGGAAGCCCTTTCACATCTAGTGCTCTGCAATGTGATAGAGTCAAAAGAGAAAGGTGCTTAGAGTTGGATGGCCAAGTTAGGATTAATAGCTCACCTTATCTACTTAACAATTACTTTACACAATTGGTATAAAAACTAAACAACTATCTGCACTCAATGCAATAGCCATTATAGCTGTTGGTAATTATGTTATTATTATTAGTATGCTGTTGATCAAAATGAATGTAAAATTGCTGATGACCAGCTCACAACAAGGATTTGACAAAAAATCTTTTCAATTTGGTATCAGTGATGTAACTGTGGATAATAATTTCATAAGATTTAATGCACTGACACTCTCAGTTACTATATAAAACGTACAAGTAACCCAGAATCCTCCATTAACTGAGAAAATATAAAATGATGAAAAGTCACAGTGGCCGAAGGATCACTTTTATATACATTTGTATTTTATCAATCACAGCATCATTTACTTGTGTTTGGGGGGAAAACCAGTATATTTTCATGTTAGAGATATTTATTCACATTACAAAAAAAACTCGGGGTACATATGTATTGGTGGGCCTCATCCCATAACTCCATCACTCCTCATAGTCCATTGGCACACAGGCTAGGAATTACCAACATTGGTTAAGGTCAAAATAGACAGGAGAGCCTTACACATACTAGCTCTGCTTGCCAAGTGGAAACGCTAACCTGCTCTTTCCCAGGATTTTATAAAAGCATTTGAAGACATTTCACAAGATAAATGGAAACGGGATAAACACAAGGCCTTAAGAAAAATATACTTCTGGTGCATTTATTAAGCACTTGGATCTGATGCGTGACACCTGCTTGAAACTCAAAGAATTATCATAGGTTTTGCCGAGGAAGAAAAGACAAGAATTATGACTGCACACAGGCTCATACTTCAGCAAGTCAATGTTTTTAAATCAATGAAAAACAATCCAGTGATTGTGTTTTCTTCAAAGAGAAAGCAGTGTAAGATGGCATACAGTATTTCAAGCTGTTCAAATTACTGATGGCAGAGTGGCAAGATATATATCCATTAAAACCAAATAGTTGTTTCAAAGTATGTTGGGCAACAGAGATAAATAGTGTCTCTCTGAAGCAAATATAGAATTATTTCTATACTTGGAATTTTGGACTCTATAATGCTTTCAACTGAAAGTATCTCTTGCTTATTTTGGAATCTTTATTTTGCACCTTCATTCAGAATCTCTTGAGCTAGCCCACCAAACTCATTTTCTACATCAACATTAAGGCATATACACTGGGTTCCAAAGCATGCATATTTCTGTGATAGGTTCTCTGATATTCTCATTCATATTGATAAATTGATCATAGTGAATGAGTAAAATGTGTTAAATTTGACGTCTACTTTCACAGGAGTATTACATCATCAATACTACCTTCAGGATGGAAACTAATGGGCCATGTTTAACCGCGTTACTATTTGGGAGAAAGAGGTGCCTGCAATTTATCTTTCTTTCTTGATTCTTCATTCATCAGTGTTTTCATTTCTAAACTTTAAAAAAAGTTGACATATAAAGTACTAGATCACCATCCATTTGTCCCCAAGGCTTTGCATCCACCTAATCAGTAAAAATAATCCTCTCTTCTTTATCTGTCTAAGAAGTCCAAGGTAGCTAATGTGGGATCACAGAATACTGACCATCAAGAGCATCTATGAATACTAGGTGTTCAAAACGTAAATAAATTTCTTTCACACAAAGGTTTTGTACAGTTGATGACTTAAGATGACCATATTGCTTTTCCAAGTTCTGTCCCTCTCAATGATAAGCTATGCCACTTCTCATAAGACATGGCCTAAAAAATATCATTAAGCTCCTCACAACTGGAAAAAATTACTCTTTCTAATCCCTCTGACTACACTCCCTTTGAAAAACTGACCATCACAATAAGTTCAGAATTCAGGTTTCCATTTTCATCAGAAACCTAGAAAAATACAAGAGATACTCATGAATTATGGTCAATAAAGATACCAAATACAGAAGTGTTTGTTAAAGGCCAGAATATAACTTGACATTTTGAACTAAAACGTTAAAAGTATATATATAAAGTGGATAATTTCTGGTTCCTAGTCTTTAAAAAGAAATCATATAGGATAATGAAAGATGTGAAAATGACCAATTTTGTCCTGGAAAATAATGTAACAAATTAACCATTAGGAAGCAACATAGTCTATGGATAAAACAATATTGTGGTATACTTAAAGGAATATAACCTTTTTGATAAAGAAATAGGTCAGAAAATAACTCTATTGTTTCTAATCCTTAAACTATACAATTTTGAATGATATCTCGGAGTCATGACATAAAATATTAATCAAAAATATTAAAATGTTGACAATAAAAAACATATTAAATTCTAATCTCAAATGTAACAATAATGCTGAGGTACCTAAGTTGTTCTCTGAATTGCCTGTTTTCATGTTCATCAGTTCAGTCGCTCAGTCATGTCTGACTCTTTGCGAACCCATGGACTGCAGCACGTCAGGCCTCCCTGTCCATCACCAACTCCCGGAGTTTACTCAAACTCATGTCCATCAAGTCAGTGATGCCATCCAACCATCTCATCCTCTGTTGTCCCCTTCTCCTCCTGCCTTCAATCTTTCCCAGCAACAGGGTCTTTTCAAATGAGTCAGTTCTTTGCATCAGGTGGCCAAAGTATTGGAGTTTCAGTTTCAACATCAGTCCTTCCAATGAATATTCAGGACTGATTTCCCTCAGGATAGACTGGTTGGATCTCCTTTCTTTCCAAGGGACTCTCAAGGGGTTCCCTTGTGGCTCAGCTGGTAAAGAATCTGCCTACAACGTGGGAGACCTGGGTTCAATCCCTGGGTTGGGAAGATTCCCTGGAGAAGGGAAAGGCTACCCACTCCAGTATTCTGGCCTGGAGAATTCCATGGACTCTACAGTCCATGGGGTCACAAAGAGTTGGAAATGATTGAGTGACTTTCAGTTTCATGTTCATATTCCTGTGCTTATACTGATGGCTATTTATGCTCAAGATCAAATGCTAAGCCCAGAGGATTTAGATTCAGCTATGCCTACCCTCAAAATCTGGGACCTTAAATACTACATAGCATATTACACTATGAACTCTTCTTGACCTATTTCTCCCTAAGTCTTCTTCATAATAGTAAAGAACGCATCACCCCTGAATTAGTCAAGCCTGAAGCCTAGGCATTGTTCTTGACTCCTTTCTTATACTCACACTCCACATTTAACCCATCAGAAAGTGCTGTCAATCTCCCTCATAAAGAAATCTTCTTTCTATGTTTCCACCTTCACCATCCTATCCTGAGTTATCATTTTCTCTTACCAGAATACTCAGTATCCTAACTGGTCTTCTTGCTTCCATTCCTGCTATCACACAAATGACAATTAGTAATATTTTAAAGATGTAAATCAGATTCAGCTCCAAAATCTTCCTTCTATGCACAGAAAAAAAATCTGAAGTTTCTATACTGGCATACCAAAGCCCTGCATCAAATGGTACCTCCTCTCCCCAACGACAGGAGAAGGCAATGGCACCCCACTCCAGTACTCTTGCCTGGAAAATCCCATGGACAGAGGAACCTGGTAGGCTGCAGTCCATGGGGTCACTAAGAGTCGGACATGACTGAGCTACTTCACTTTCACTTTTCACCTTCATGCATTGGAGGAGGAAATGGCAACCCACTCCAGTGTTCTTGCCTGGAGAATCCCAGGGATGGTGGGGCCTGGTGGGCTGCCGTCTATGGGGTCACACAGAGTCGGACACGACTGAAGTGACTTAGCAGCAGCAGCAGCAGCTCCCCAACCACAGCCTCTAGACTCCTCTTTCCAGTGAGAACCAGACATTAACATGCTAAGTTTTTCCCTATCTGTAGAGTTTTTCTGCTTGCTATTACCTGGGTAATAGTATTACCCAGGAATACTATTCTCTCTGTCAGTTTATGGCTGTTCTTTTATTGCATTTGGATCTCAATTTATATGTGACATCACCTGAGAAATGCCTTTTCTGGCTGCTTCATCTAAAGCAGCCAGCCAGTGACTCTCTATTCACCTTGCCTTATTCTAATTCTCTGCCCACATTTCTCACATTTGCCATTTTCTTGTTTTTATTGGTTCACTTATTGTTTTTCTCCCCTTCAAAGAACATAAGGTCTATACAACAATGTCTAATTCATTGCTGGATTCACAGTGCCCTAGACATGAGAAGTTCAGTGAATATTTGTTAAATGAATCATGAGTGAAGAGGGCTGTTTCTGGCATGTGGAGCATTTTGACTGATCGCCTTCACAAAACCATCCCAGTGATATCAACAGTGATCCTCCACCCCCCTGCCCACTCTACTTGATCCAATTTATAGATACTATAACCCTGTGATTAAAACCTCAATCTAAAAAAATGTTCTTTGTCAAAATTAAGACAGCATCCTTCAATGGGTTACATTTTAAACTTTAGCAGTCATATATACCTCAGTGTGAGCAAATTTAAATAGTCAAATATCTTAAAATAGAAATGAGAAAAGAAAAAAATGAAGGTATTAAATGACTGAAAGTGAGGACAATGGGGAACTGGAGCTTCAAGGCACATTTAATGACTTTAAAGATTGTCCCAGCTTCTGTCCTGAGTAGGAGCTTTGCCTAACAAGGAGTTCTGATGCACATTCAATGTTTCTTAGAAACAGTCTTCAATTACTGACAAAAGATGGCCATCTGTTCTGATGCTAAAGCCAGACAAAGGGGAAAAGAATAAAATGCAGTGCAGAGGGTTTACATTAGATATGAGGCAGGATGCCTACACAGATATGTGAGGAGTTATACAATGGAAAACGTTTCTGGAGGAAAACAGCTTTGAATTTTCTTAACATGGAACTCCTTTAGAACCTAATTCAGTTTTGTATCAACAAGGAATTATTTCTGAAGTTAGGAAAGTGCACTCTATTCCTTTGTTCATGTAATATCATTTGATACAGTGAACAAAGATATTCAAAAGATCTTAAACAATTAGAAATCCAGGATGGAATCCAGAATGCATAATGGTAGACATAATCGCAGGACTGGCTGAGTGCCAAAGAATTGATGCTTTTGAACTGTGGTGTTAGAGAAGACTCTTGAGAGTCCCTTGGACTGCAAGGAGATCCAACCAGTCCATTCTGAAGGAGATCAGCCCTGGGATTTCTTTGGAAGGAATGATGCTAAAGCTGAAACTCCAGTACTTTGGCCACCTCATGTGAAGAGTTGACTCATTGGAAAAGACTCTGATACTGGGAGGGATTGGGGGCAAGAGGAGAAGGGGACGACAGAGGATGAGATGGCTGGATGGCATCACTGACCCAATGGACATGAGTCTGAGTGAACTCCAGGAGTTGGTGATGGACAGGGAGGCCTGGCGTGCTGCGATTCATGGGGTCGCAAAGAGTCGGACACGACTGAGTGACTGATTTGATCTGATCACTACTTGGTGCAGCAGAATAGAGACCCACAAAACCCTGAGCACATTAAGGTTTTGTATTCAATTACTTACATCAGAAGTCACCTTCCATATGACATAAGTTGCCTGAGTGGTCTATAAGAAGAGGGCCAGGAGAGGGCACAAAGTAAGACAAGTTCCCATAGTTTATCTTGTACTTTTCCAACTCTCTCTATACAGCATTTCTCCTTTCTTCAAATTCACTTTCATTTGAGTATAGCAAAGAGTCAGACATGACTGAGCAACTTTCACTTTCACTTTTTGAGTATCTAATGAACCTTCAACCCACTGAAGTTTGGATCTATGATGCCAAGTTTTTCTTCTGCTATTTTCTACATGCACACAATATTCTCCATCCAAACCAAAGTTCCAAAGAATGGTTCCAAGTTCTCAAAGACCCCAAGAGCAAGTGTCTACTTATTTTGGTTTCAAAGCTCCAGAAATTTTGTGATTTGTTCTTGTTGTTGATAGTATGCTTTCTTTTCTAAAAGGATTTTAAAATACTGATATTAGCACATTATACCCCATCACATGACTGCTTTATGACCAGATACTTAGGTTACATTTGATCACATTCTGAGTACCTGAAGGTCAAAGATGTCCAGCATGTTCTCTGAATCAAGCTTATACCATAGTTGTCATCAAAAAATCTGCAGCTGTGGAAACATACTGATCAGAAAAAACCTGCCAAGGACGTGATGCAGGCAGGTATGACTGCAGGACATCTTGCAACAGGATATCATCTGTGCATATGACAAATATTCTCTGGAGAGTCCTTCATTGATCATTTTTGTTATTGTATTTTACATTTTCTATACATTGTTAAATTGATTGTCTCATAAAAATATAGTAGTTAAAATTAAAAATTCATTTTAAAAGGAGAAATAATGATTACAATGATTAATCAAATTATGGTTTCTCATACTCAAAAGCACAAAAATTACATTGACAACAAGTAACAGTAAACAAATTGTTACATTTGTTACTTTTAAATACAGCATGAGAAATATGGTCTCAATAAAAATTCTTTGCTTTTTAATGTTTTTAGCTTGAATTTTATTTTTTATAGTTTTGCCTTGGCTTCATTTATTATGTTTTACCTTATAGTTGCATAAGATGTACATTTTGTTTTCTTTTAGAACAATACTTAAGAAATTCTGTATTGAACTTAGAGCCAATGCTAGAAGTCAAAGAGGGTTTTTGTTTTGTTTTGTTTTTGTTTTGTTCTGCTTTCTTCTTTAAAAGGTTGTGGTAAATTATCTAAGATTACAAATCACTTAGAGTAATTGAGCCTTATACATGTTAAAAGGAAAGTGACTTGATTTCTTGATTAAAATAACTGACACTAACTCCAGATGGTTATTATAATTTTTAAAGAAGTCCTGGTCTCAGAACAAATCTTCACTTAGTGTTTCAGGCCTTCACAAGCATCTGATGTACAACCGAACTCGGGGCTGTCACCAGCTACTTCCCTGTACCCACCCCCACACACACACACTAAAAGGATTTGATAAATCATCTTTACCTGTTATCCCTGGAAGAACACCAGGGACCACTCTGCCACTAACCTAAGTTAGTGATTGCCATTATTTAGTCAGTTTTCTAACCACAAGATTTTGCAGATATATTTGTCCACTTGTGCCCAAGCACTGACACTTTTATAATACAAGAAATTTTATTATCTAAGAAGCTAGAAGACTGAGCTCTTAATATTAACAAGTTAGTAAAAGAATGTTATATATATTCAAGCAAAAGTCATAGAAAGCAGGGAAAGCAGAACTTAATATAAGAAAGAGTACAACATGTGAAATGCTGGGCTGGATGAAGCACAAGCTGGAATCAAGATTTCTGAGAGAAATATTAATAACCTCAGCTATGCAGATGACACCACCCTTATGGCAGAAAGTGAAGAGGAACTAAAAAAAAGAGACTTGATGAAAGTGAAAGAGAAGAGTGAAAAAGCTGGCTTAAAACTTGATTCAAAAAGCAATGACATCCAGTCCGATCCCTTCATGGCAAATAGATGGGGAAACAATGGAAACAGTGACAGACTATTTTCTTGGGCTCCAAAATCACTGCAGATGGTGATTACAGCCATGAAATTAAAAGATGCTTGCTCTTTGGAAGAAAAGCTATAACAAACCTAGACAGCATATTAAAAAACAGAGACATTACTTTGCCGATGAAGGTCCATCTAGTCAAAGCTATGGGTTTTCCAATAGTCATGTATGGATGTGAGAGTTAGATCATAAAGAAGGCTGAGCACTGACAAACTGATGCTTTTTAACTGTGGTATTGGAGAAGACTCTTGAGAGTCCCTTGGACAGCAAGGAGAACAAGCCAGTCAATCCTAAAGGAAATCAACCCTGAATATTCATTGGAAGGACTGATGCTGCAGCTCCAATACTTTGGCTACCTGTTGTGAAGAGCTGACTCATTAGAAAAGACCCTGATGTTGGGAATGATTGAAGGCAGAAGGAGAAGGGGATGACAGAGGATGAGATGGTTGGGTGGCATCACTGACTCAATGGACATGAATTTGAGCAAGCTTCAGGAGATGGTGAAGGACAGGGAAACCTGGTGTGCTGCAGTCCATGGGGTTGCAAAGAGTCAGACACAATGGAGCAACTGAACAACAACAATATAAGAAAAATGAAATGTGGAAATAGTTCAGTGAAGTGTGACATTATGCATGGTCTACATAAATGAGAATCAAAGATGCTTTATGGTGGAGGGAGCATTTGTGTTGAGACTCAAATGACTGAACTAGGAAGATAAAAAGGAAGGGCCTTCTGGGTGGACTGGAATAGCATAACAAAAATATATGAAGGTAGAGAAGTATTGGGCCATGTTCTCTACTGGTGAGTCACATTGTTGTGCTAAAGCATTAAGTACCCAGAGGGAGGCAACGTGGACATGTGCAGAAAAGACAGATTGTGGGGCAACATGGTAGACATTCCTACATATCTTGTTAGGTTTGAGCTTGATTTGGAAGACCACGAGAAGCCAATAAAGGGTTGTGAAATGGGAGTATTGGGCAACATTGTCTTCAAGATGATAAGCAAGACTCCAAGGTAGTAGTTTTCAAAATATGTTTTCTGGAGCCACAGCATCAGCATCACCTGAGAATTCCTAGAAATTCAAATTATGTGGCCTTATCCCAGGACAACTGAATCACTAGGAATACAGCCCCAAATTTAGCAAATTCTCCAGGGTATTCAGATACAAGCTCAAATCTGAGAACCTTTTCTGTAAGGTATAGAATACACTGGAGGGGAAAAGATCAGGAGGTCCAGTGTCTACAATGAACCAAGAGAATATTCTTGGCATTTGTTACTTTTGCCTACCATTGACTAAAGGAAAATGATTTACTGAAAAGATAATCCTTAGCTTGATCTATATATAAGTCTGTAAATACGAAAATGAGGTTATGGCACTAACTTTCCCCTTCCACTTTAAAATTTTAAATTCCATCAAAGAAGAGAATATTCTGCTGCATGACCACTGAAATTAGTATAGCAAGTTTAGCATGAATTTGACAATCTCTGTTATCAATAAATCTAGCACTACCAGACCTCTTTTGCTAAATTCCAAATCTATCTGGTTTCACACTATGATTTTTTAATGGTCTTATTTGTACATTATTTCAATTTTTCATTATATATTGTGCCATTTAGTATTCTCCATGATTATGTTTTCACTGAACAGATGCACTACGGTTTCACTGCACCAAATTCTATGATCCATAATTAGATGTCAATATGTTTTCTTTATGAACTAAATACATTTTTAGTTACTTGGACATTAATTAAAATCACATGCTGGATTGTTACATCCTTTCAACACATTTTTGAGGAAATATTTTTGGTTTACTTGAATGCTTTAAAACATTCAATTTTATACTATATAATTCTTTTTTCCATAAGAACAAATACTATATCTAATATATAAATATTAATTACAGAGTTACACCACGAAGCCATTAATGAGATATAACCATTAACATGCAAAAACAGACATATGATGAATTAGGAGAAAAGAATATGTTTTTTTAATTGCTGCTTTTTAAATATATCATGAGTTGTATTTATTTTCATGGCAAGTTAAGAAAAAACAAATGAAAGAAAATTTCAGAATAATGACAAAAAATAAACAATCCTTAACTCCCATAGGAATTAAGTACATAATACTTATGTAAAAATTCACATTCCAATAAAAAAAAGAGCCAGGATAATAAGGTGATACAGAGCTCACACTCATTAGTCATGTTATACTGTACCATTTTGAACATTCTGAACTCCTCATGAATTTGCAAGATGCGCTCATAGCATGGGAAAACTGAAAACAGCTTTTTCAAAGAAGAAGAAAAACTTGATAGCCTCTAAGAAAATGTTGAAAAATCTAACCCAGAAAGTTACTCCACTTATGCCAGGCATTCCCATCTGTTTTTATAAGTGCAGTATGGAATCGGCCAGAGGTTAGGGCAGAAGGGGAAGTAAGCATACATGGAAATTATTCTAGCATGTCTCTGTCCTTTCTCTCTGATATTCTACTGTTTCCTCAGTTAGAGTTACTGCAGTTCATGTGAAAATTCAGCAGATATAAAACTCTTAATCAATGCAACTGGTATAATAGAAGCTACTATGTCTCTTAATACCAGTCCAGTTTGGCCTGAAATACAACGGGACGTAAAGAAATTAAGTTGTGACCTATTTGGAAATTTATCCAAAATAATTTCTCCCCTTGGAATTTCTATTGCCTTCTTTCTGGGTATATCACATATGGCAAACTGAGATTTATTTGTCTGAAATAACATGTATGGATGTGAGAGTTGGACTATGAAGAAGGGTGAGCACCGAAGAATTGATGCTTTTGAACTGTGGTGTTGGAGAAGACTCTGGAGAGTCCCTTGGACTGCAAGGAGATCCAACCAGTCCATTTCTAAAGGAGATCAGTCCTGGGTGTTCATTGGAAGGAATGATGCTAAAGCTGAAACTCCAGTACTTTGGCCACCTCATACGAAGAGTTGACTCATTGGAAAAGACTCTGATGCTGGGAGGGATTGGGGGCAGGAGGAGAAGGGGACGACAGAGGATGAGATGGCTGGATGGCATCACTGACTCGATGGACGTGAGTCTGAGTGAACTCCAGGAGTTGGTGATGGACAGGGAGGCCTGGCATGCTGCGATTCATGGGCTGGCAAAGAGACACGACTGAGCAACTGAACTGAACTGAAGTCGATGGTGGAAGTGGAATTTGCCGCAAAGCTATCTCTTCCTAGATTCCCAAATGTACTCCATTTATCTAATAACCCCTTAGATATTTTGGGTGAGAGATGATCAGACAAAATATATTTGGCATATATGCTAAAAATATCCACTATATATCTGAAATTCAAATTTAAGTACATAGCCTTATTTGATACAGCACCCTATCTGAGATACACACACTGACTTTGCCCTTGCCATTTTGCACAATGAAACTCCACCTGGCCTTTACTGAGACTAACTTTTTTCCACAGGAGTACTTCTTTTTGGCCACTGTCCTGTATGACTCTGCACTGTCAGGAGTAACTCTCCTCTCTGGCTTACCTATGTTGAGATCACCCTTATGGAGAAAAATTACTAAAACCAATGGTAACTTTCTAGATCTCCTCTAAGTTGTACATCAAAAAGTAAAGAGACTTATATTTCTGGCACAATGGCACATCTACCTTCCCACTGGAAAACTTCTAAATGTGTAAATATTTTTTTAAATATTTTGATTAATTCACAAGAAATAAGGAATATTCAGACTAAAATCTAAATGAAGGTGGAAAATATTATTAAGAGGATTGCTGAAGCTAGGCTTCATCCTGAGGGATTTACTAAGTAAACAGCATTTCCTTTACATGGCCTTCAAGGACTCAAGGGACAGGAGCCAAAAACCAAAGCCTCCTCAGGGTAAGAAGTCTAAGAAAAAAATTCATAAACAGCTGTGACCTCAGAGGTCCAGCCTTCATAGCAAAAGTGAGGTTAAAGATATTCTCCTGAGATTTCACAAGCAAAAACTAGCTTTCACATGAGTTTGTAGCATAAATTCACACATGAAAGTACTCTAAATAATTTAAGCCAAAGTTGAATTTACATTGGTCCCAAACTAGGTAATATACACAGATCCCACACAAAGGCAACTCTCTTGTGTACCTGCCTTCATCCTAAACTATAGATGGGATTCTAAGGAATATAAGATCATAGTTCAAAATTGCATAACCTGTCCCCGCACAAGAAACATCAAAAGGGGAAACAAGTATAAAATTAGCAGAAATGGATTTATCAATACAAAATATTAAATAAACACATCTATTTTAAAATAAAATAAATATTTAAAAATGAGTGGAAAAATCATTAGATCATTATTAAAACAACCAATCAGGTTTCAAAGAGAACTTATGAAAATAAAAAATAAAATAAATTAAAGATTTAGCAAAGAGATTTAATAATTGTTCAGACATAGATATAAAAAATTGATCAGGGATACATCAGTAGATTGATGAGCAGTATAGAAGAAAAATCCTAAAAATCTGTGAGCCCCCCTCAAATGTCCAAGTTTCAAAATAAATGCAAAGTTATAAATAAAGGCCAGTTTTCATACAGATTAACAGTCTTAATTCACACAAAATCTATGTTCTGAAAAACTCAAACTTAAGATTTGACTTTATAGAAACACATATAGAAAAAGAGGATGAGAAAAACTAATAAGATACAGCAATATTTGAAAAGGAATTTTGAGAATTATCTGATACAAATGAAAGATATCAATCCACATATTCAAGAAGCCCCCAAATTCCCAAGTTAGAAAACTGAAAAGAGAAATCATTATCCGGACTCACCATAGTGAGACTTTAGAACACCAAGACAAAGTTCTCATATGAATTAAAAAGTCAAATTGTTTTCCAAAGAGTGAAGGATAGGCTGATAGTTGACTTAATCAAGGCCAATATTCAATGGAATTTTATGTTCAGGGTTATGGGAAAAATAATTTTGAAAAATGAATACTGTGATTTCAATGTTACAATCTGGGAAATGCTTTTATAGCTACAGTGGCAAATAATTATTGTGGAGTTAGAAAATATAAACCCAAAAAACTCAATGCCAAGATCATATACTTTGGAATCAGAGATATTGAAGTTAAACATTACTAAGGTTCTCATATTGTTGGAAGAATGGGAAACATATTGCTAAATATTAGATGATTATATATTAAATACTCATGTTAGAATGTCTACAGTATTCACTAAAAAAATTACAGTGATTGGAAGGACACAGACCATGTTGCTGATCACAATGTAATTAAATAAGAAATCATTAACAAAAAGGACTAGAATAACCACAGGTTTAGAATTCTAAAAAGCATACTTCCAAATAATAAATCAAAAAAGGAAGCATAATAAAACTAATGTGTTTAAATCCAAATGATAGTAGAATATTTTTATCATTATTGAGGGGCACAATTAAAACAGCTGTTGGAGGGGGAGAGGGTGGGAAGATTTGGGAGAATGGCATTGAAACATGTATAATATCATGTATGAAACGAGTTGCCAATCCAGGTTCGATGCACGATACTGGATGCTTGGGGTGGGTGCACTGGGACAACCCAGAGGGATGGTGTGGGGAGGGAGGAGGAAGGAGGGTTCAGGATGGGGAACACATGTATACCTGTGGCAGATTAATTTCGATATTTGGCAAAACTAATACAATATTGTAAAGTTTAAAAATAAAATAAAATAATTTAAAAATTAAAAAAAAAATGCAAACCCTAAAAAAAAAAAAAACAGCATTTGAAAAAAGTTTCTATATGTTCATTTAAATAAAGAAGCAGCAGAATATTTTTTTCTATAGATTACATGCTGAGCCATTAGGAAAGCCTCAGTAAATTTAAGAAATTTGAAATCATATCAATCATCTTTTCTGACCACAATGCTATGAGATTAGATACAGGAAAAAGAAAAAAAAACCGTAAAAAACACAAACACTTTCAGGTTAAACAACCAATGAACCACTGAAGAACTTAAAGAGAAAGTCAAAAAATACCTAAAAATAAATGACAATGAAAACATGACAATTTAAAACATGAGGGATGCAGCAAAAGGAGTTCTAAGAGGGAAGTTCATATAAACACAAACTTACCTCAGGAAACAATAAAAGTCTCAAACAACCTAACCTTATACCTAAAGCAACTAGAGAAAGAAAAACCAACAAAACCTATAGAAAGAGGAGATAAATAATGAAGATCAGAGCAAAAATAAAAGAAACAGAGATGAATAAAGCAATAGCAAAAAATCAATGAAACCAAAAGTTGGTTATTTGAGAAGATAAACAAAACTGATAAACCTTCAGTCAGATTCATCAAGAAAAAAGATGAAATAATATTATACATAGAAAATCCTAAAGATATTACCAGAGAACTACTAGAGTTCATCAATAAATTTGATAAAGTTGCAGAATATAAAATTAATACAAAGAAACTCTTGCATTCCTATATACTAGCAACAAAAGATCAGAAAGAGAAATTAAGGGAACAACCTCATTTACCATAGTATCAAAAAGAATAATATACCTAAAAATAAACTTACCTAAGGAGGCAAAAGAGCTGTACTCAGAAAACCACAAAATACTGATGAAAGATATCAAAGATGACACAAACAGATGGAGAGATAATATCATGTTCTTGGAATGGAATAATCAATATGGTCAAAATGACTATACTACCCAAAGTAATCTACAGATTCAATGAAGTCCCTATCAAATTACCAATAGCATTTTCTACAGAATTAGAACAAAAATGTTACAATTTGTATGAAAACACACACACACATAAACAAACCCAATAGCCAAGGCAATCTTGAGAAAGAAAACCAGAGCTAGAGAAATCAGGCTCCTTGACATCAAATTATACTACAAAGCTACAGTAATAAAAACATTATATTACTGGCACAAAAACAGAAATATAGATCAACGGAACAGTATAAAAAGTCCAGCGATAAATGCAGACACCTATAGCCACCTAATCTATGACAAAGGAGGCAAGAATATAATGGACAAAAGACAACCTCACCCTCTAGTGGTACTGAAAAAACTGGACAGCCACACATAAATAAATGAAATTAGAACATTCCCTAACAACATAAATTTTAGAGGAAAACATAGGTAGAACACTCTCTGACATAAATCACAGCACAATAGTTTTGATCCAATTCTGGAGTAATTAATATAAAAATAAAATAAACAAATGGGACCTAATTCAATTTACAAACTTGTGCACAGCAAAGGAAACCATAAACAAAATGAAAAGACAACCCACAGAATGGGAAAAAATATTTGCAATGAAGCTACTGAAAAGAGACTAATCTCCAAAATATACAAACAGCTCATGCAGCTCAATATCAAAACAACAAACCACACAAAAAAATGGGTGGAGGATCTAAACATTTCTCCAAAGAAGACACACAGATGGCCAACAAACACATGAAAACATATTCAACATCACTAAGTATTAGAGAAATGTGAATCAAAACCACAATGAGATGTCACTTCAAACCAGTCAGAATGGCCACCACAGACAATAGAAGTTAGAGAGGGTGTGGAGAAAAGGTAATCCTCCTATACTATTGGTGGGAATGTAAATTGGTAACAGCCACTATGGAGGACAGTATGGAGGTTCTTTACAAAACTAAAAATAGAGCTACCATATGATTCATAAATCCCACTCGTGGGCATGTACCTGAAGAAAACCGTAATTTGAAAAGATACATGTACCCCAATGTTCATTGCAGCACTATTTACAATAACCAGGACATTCAAGCAACCTAAATGTCCACTGACGGAGGAACGCATAAAAAAAATGTGGTACATACATACAATGGAATATTTCTCAGCCTTAAATGAAATAATACCATCTGTAGCAACACAGAGGGACCTAGAGATTGTCATACTGAACAAAGTTAAGTCAGACAGAGAAAGAAAAATATCATATGATATTGCTTATATGTGGAGTCTAAAAAAGGGTACAAATGAACCTATTTATAAACCAGAAATAGAGCCATTTATGTAGTAAAAAAAAAAAGAAAAACAACTCATGGTTAGCAAGGGGGAAAGGGAAGGAAGGATAAACTAGAAGATTGGTATTGACATATGCACACCACTAGATAAAAAATAGATAACTAATAAGAACCTACTATATAGCACAGCAAACTGTACTCAGTACTTTGTAATGACCTATATAGGAAAAGAATCTAAAAAAGAGTGGGTGTTTGATTCACTTTGCTGTGCAGCAGAAACTAACACATTGTAAATCAACTATACACCAAAAAAAAAAACTTCAAGAAAAAAATCAGGTGTTCAAATAAGATAATAAATAAGAGTAAGCCAAACAAGAAACACTATTATAAAAAGAAAAAATTGAAATTACTGAAAGAAAATAAATCTGAAATAAATCAACAAAGCAAATTTCTTACTTTTCAAAGCAATAATAAAATTGGCAATCCCTGGACACAAATAATAAAAAAATAGATAAGGCACCAAAAATAGGAATGAAAAATGAACAGAGCTACATACTAACAACTATACAAAGATTATAAATGTTTTTATATGAATCAATTTTAAAATAAAATTTAAATGGAAACATTTCTAGAAAAATATAGCAACAAAACTGCCCAAAATTGAAATGGGATGCCTTAAGAGTTCTCAACCAGTGAAGAAATTAAATTAGTAGATAAACTTTTCCTATACTGAAAACTCCATATCTGGACAGTTTTATTAGTGAGTTCTATGAAGGAGTTAAGGGCCAAATAATTAAAATCATAAAAATCTATTCTAGGGTACCATAAAAAACTAGAACAATTCCCAACTTATTTTATGAGAGAAGAATATCTAGGATACAAATCCAGACAAGGATAATATGAGAAAGGTATTCTTATAATAATGAATGCATAAATCTAAATATATATACATGCAAATTCAATCCAGCAACTGCAAAATATCATAACTGAGTTAGGTTATCCTAGGGATTTACTGTTGCCTTTATATTTGAAAACAAATTATTGTAATTCATTACGTTAATAAAGGGAAAATGATATGTCTGTTGGCTTAGGAAAGCTGCTTAATAATTTAAAAATTACACATGGTTAAAAAAAAAACTTCTCAGCACATAAAAAATAGAAACTTTCTTCAATACATAAATATAGTTCAGAAAAATCTATAATAAACATCATTCTTAACTGTGAAACAATGAAAACTTCTTCTATAATGTCACAAGTAAACCAATGGTGTCTGTTATTAACATTTCTAGCCATGATTATACTAATTTCCATGGTAAAGCAAGAAAAAGAAATCAAAGTGTATGCATTGAAAATGAAAAAACAAAGTTTTCATTAAGAACAGATATTTCACTACAAAGTCTATGAAAATCATATTCATACTAGAATTGATTAGAGGGCAAGATTAGCAAGCTTTTAAGATACAACATAACATACAAAATCAATTATGTTTTCTGTATCCCAACCAGAAATTTAGAGTGCACAAATTTTTAAATGTTATCTAATGTTTTATAGATTATATCACTATATAAAGTCTAAGAAGTAAATCTAACAAAATTCTGTAAAAACTTTACAGAAAAAAAATTATAAAATTCAGTAAAAATTAAAGAACATAAATAAATAATTTTTATAGATTAGAGAGTTTGATATCAAGATGTTAGATCTTCCCAAATTTATCCATAAAATTTAAAGATACAATAAAATTTTAAAGTGGCACTTGACAAGCTGATTAAAAATGGAAGAGCAAAGGGCTATGAATTGCTTAGAATCTCTTGAATAACAAATTGGAATGTATCTTTCACCAAATATCAATAATTATTTTTAAATTATTGAAAATAGAATGGATCCCTTACCAAATATCAGTAATTATTTTTACTCACTATGATGCTCTCTGGGTCCATCCATGTTGCTGTAAATGGCCTTAAATAATTATCTTTAAATTAATGAAATTAAGATATTGTGATATTACCACAGAGACTGGAATATAGTCCAGTCAAAATATCCCAGAAAAAGACCCACACTTTCAAGGAAACTTGATTTATGGCAAAGATGACATTTCAGATCCATGGTAAAAATATGGAACTTAAACAGTGCCAAGGCAATTTGTTATCCATACAGAAAAAATAAATAAAATTAGATTTTTAACTCATATCCTTCACAAAAATTATTTCAGTGGTATTACAAGAGCTAAACATGAAAACCAAAACTATAAAACTTTTATAAGATAATACAGGGGACTATTCTATAAAAATCAGTAATAAAATAATTTTTCAACCCTTCACATAAAAGCACAGCCTATGCAGGATAAGACTGAAAACTGAAACACCATATAGAGAAGAGAAAATATTTTAAATATATATAATAAACGACCAGGATCCAGAGTGTCCAAAGGACTTCTAGTAATAAATAAGAAGATAAAATGGGCAAAGAGGTGAACAAATGCTTCACAAAACACAATATCCAAATAAGTAATAAGAAAATGTAAACATAATAAACTGCATTATTTTTCAGGGAATTATAAACTAGAACTACAATAAAACAGTATTAAATACTCTCCAGATTGGCAAATATTTAAGTCTGACAATACCAAGCATTGGCAAACAGGTGATGCAAGTAAATATTTACATATGTATACAACACTGATCATTTTGTAAACTGGTAAACTACTTTTGGGAGACAGTTTGAAACTATCTGAAAATTTGAATATACATATTTGTTTGACCCAGAAATTCCATTTCTAGGTTTAAGTGCTAAGGAAATACTTATTACATGCACCAGGAGAACATTCAGTTCAGTTCAGTCACTCAGTCATGTCCGATTCTTTGCAACCTCATGGACCACAACACGCCAGGCCTCCCTGTCCATCACCAACTCCCGGAGTTTACCCAAACTCATGTCCATTGAGTGGGTGATGCCATCCAACCATCTCATCCTCTGTCATCCCCTTCTCCTCCTGCCTTCAATCTTTCCCAGAATCTGGGTCTTTTCAAATGAGTCAGTTCTTTGCATCAGGTGGCCAAAGTATTGGAGTTTCAGCCTCAACATCAGTCCTTCCAATGAACACTCAGGACTGATCTCCTTTAGGATGGACTGGCTGGATCTCCTTGCTGTTCAAGGGACTCTCAAGAGTCTTCTCCAATACCACAGTTCAAAAGCATCAATTCTTCAGTGCTCAGCTTTCTTTATAGTCCAACTCTCACATCCATACATGACCACTGGAAAAACCATAGCCTTGACTAGACGGACCTTTGCGGACAAAGTAATGTCTCTGCTTTTTAATATGCTGTCTATGTTGGTCATAACTTTCCTTCCAAGGAGTAAGCATCTTTTAATTTCATGGGTGCAATCACCATCTACAGTGATTTTGGAGCCCCCCAAAATAAAGTCTGACACTGTTTCCACTGTTCCCCCATCTATTTGCCATGAAGTGATGGGACCAGATACCATGATCTTCATAAGAGCACTATTTATAATAGCAAATGATTATTTAAATATAATAGATAAATAAACCAAGATGTGATCATCCAATGAAATACTGGAGAGCAATGGAAAGTCAGTGAATTACATTTACTTGAATCAATGTCTAAACCACTGAAGGTATATCAAGTGAAAAAAAAGCAAGTCAATTAACATACAGTATTATTCCATTTATGGAAAGTTAGAGACAACATGCAAAAGTAAGCAATATATGAGCTAATATTAGAAACATATGGTTAAGAATATAAAGAAAAATAGGGAAATGATAAACATAAAATCAAATTTATTGTGATTTTCTCTGAATTACATATGAATGGAAGAGACTCAGAATAGGTAACACAAGAGATTTCAAAGGAAAGTTAATATTCCATTTTGTGATTTTATGATCCATTTATAAGCATTCTTTGAATAATGGTTTTTGTACATTACTTATATTTTATAAATATTTCTTGAAATCTATTCAATTTTTATAAAAGAATTAAAAGTATTAATACAAAGTGAATGGTTTTATTAATGATCACATATTCAATACAATTTACTTTGAATGTACAAAAGCAGATAGAATTAGAAATCAGTAAATGTTCAATAAATGCATTGGTATGTATTATGTCAAACATAAAAACAATTTAAAGGAACTCCCCAGTGTTGCTATATTTAAAATGGATAGCCAAGGACCTATTGTACAGCACTAGGAACTCTGCTCAGTGTTAAGTGGCAGTCTGGATGGGAGGGGAGTTTGGGGGAGAATGGATACATGCATATGTATCAGTTCGCTGAGTCCTTTTGCTGTCCACCTGAAACTGTCACAACGTTGTTAATCAGCTTTAACCCAATACAAAATAAAAAGTCAACGAAATAAAGAAACTTTCTAGTGTCAGTCTTTACTTGTTGCTGTCACTGAATTCTACCTCCTTGCTAGTACTTAGTAAGTGATAAACTAGGACCAAAAGAGTTCACCCAATGATTAAATGTCTAATTGCAAATAAAACAAACATTTACTGAGTACCTATCATATGCATGGCAATATATATACCTAGACAGCATATGAAAAAGCAGAAATATCACTTTGCCGACAAAGGTCCATATGGTCAAAGCTATGGTCTTTCCCAGTAGTCATGTACAAATGCGAGAGTTGTACCGTAAAGAAGGCTGAGCATTTTTGAACTGTGGTGTTGGAGAAGACTCTTGAGAGTCCCTTCGACTACAAGGTGATCAAAACAGTCAGTCCTAAAGGAAATCAACCCTGAATGTTCATTGAAAGGACTGAAGCTGATGCAAAGAGCCGACTCATTCAAAAAGCCCCTGATGCTGAGAAAGATTGAGGGTGGGAGGAGAAGGAAGCAACAGGAGATGAGATGGTTGGATGGCAACAAACGCTGAAGGACAGGGAAGCCTTGTGTACTGCGTGCAGTCCACAGTGTCAGAAGAGTCAGACACGACTTGGTGTCTGAGCAACAGCCTGGAATTCACAAAACACAGAAGATACTCAGATCTTCTCCACCTCTTACTAGGAATTTCTAAATAATCCACTAGTTTCCCTCTCTTGCACACTCTATCTAGCAAGCCTACCCTAAATCCCTTCCTTGTGGCTCCCAGACACATCTTTCTACTGTGCAGAACTTCAAACAATATCCATCTTATGATAAAATTTGAAAATGGATTTCTCTGATCATTCTTATCTTTGAAAGCATCTGATGGACCTCATTATATTCTGGACCCATAAATTTAAATGCCTATCAGGGCCAGGCAAGGCATTAAATGAGAGACTCCTATCAAGCATAAGAAAAAACATCGAGAGCAGAAGCTCTATGCGAAAAAAGGCAACAGCTAAACTGGTCTAGCCAAGTATTGCCTCATAAGAATGGAAGCTCTGTGTTCTTTCTTAAGAAAAGTATGAAATTTAGATTTTTTTTAATTGAAATCACATAACTTTCAACTCAAAACCATAAAAAGACCCGCTGACCTACCCAATAAAATGCAAACTCCTTGATTTTAGCATGTAAGGCTCTTCAAACTCTGTTTCCAAACTAACTTCCTCATGTCTCTTCCCACATGTTATGTTCTGCACTCATCCTTCCTGCACACACCATATTCCTTGACAGTTCCAAGATGGGAGCACATTTATATAGATTGTGGGCCAACCCCTGATCCAAGTCCACTCACTGCTAAGGACTGACCTACGCTTAAAGCCACCTCCACCCAGAAGTCTTCCTCAACACCTACAGGACAAAGTCAGCCACGGTTTATTATATCTATTTCCTTTTCTTTGTTCATATACATACAGGCTGTCCCTGACTTTCATATTTTCAGCTTCTGAACAGCCAACACTTTCATGCATTATACATCGACACTCCCAAGTGCCTTTTGTATGCCAAATCCAGACTTTCATACATCAGCAGATCAACGAGCATTTTGCACTAATGTGTGGTGGCACCGCCTGACAGCCAAGAGTTCTGTTTGGGCAGTCATGCCATCTTTGTCTGGAAAGAGCAGCCTCTATGTAATTATTTGAATATTTTTTGCTCTTTGCCCTTATTATTTTGCCAAAATGAGTGGAAAATGAACATTGAAAATGCTGATAATAGTAATAAAAAGCGTAGGTCTCATGAGCTTAATACAGTTGAAACAAGGATGAAATCATTAAGCATTCCCATTACAGCACATCTTTAACCCCAATCAGCTTCTTATCAGATTTAAGCCCAGTCAACTGTACTCCAACTATGAAGGAAAAAAATATAAGACTAAGGGCCTTGTATAAAATACTAGAAACAAATTGTTGAAGACTGTGTGTTAATGGCAAGGTGTAATTAGAGAGTATATCATATATTTTAGATCTCAAGGTAAAAAGAAAACTCTAATAAGATCTTTTTTTTTACTTTTAACATTATGACTCTATTATATGTTTAAGGAAAGTATTATATATGAATCCATGGATATTTGATGGATGTTTTCACTGGGAATCACAGTGCCTTTTTACTATATCCTTAACCTTTGGGTACCCTTGATCCACTTGCTCCCTAATTTGCTTACTCGTTCATACATCATCCTGAAGTGCTAAGAAACCTATCCACGCTCACCCTCCACTCGAGAGCCACTGAGTCCTAAGGGGAGGCTGTGGTACACCTGTCAGAGAGATGGAATAATCAATTTAGAGCCAAGATGGCATGAACCTCGTGGAGCAAATAAACGAGACCTCAAGTCCTAGGGAATGAGAAAGAGTATTCTGTTTCTGGCTATATGTCAAGTACTGTGTATAAGTACTTTATTTATTCTTATAAAAACTTGTCAGGGATCATTGAACAGATGAGGAAAGTGCACTCTGCGACTTACCCATGGTCATGAAAACAGACAGGCAACCAAGCTACCATTTAAAATCAACTGCCTCTGAATCCAAAGTGAATCCTCTTTCAAAAACACAATGGCTTCAGTATGCTCAGTATTACAGATACTGGTCAAGGCTATTATCAAATGATCAAATGATGTATGTTCTTCCACTCCATTCTTTAAACTTGTCCCTCTGGGCTGATTTAAATTTCTTTTTCAGAAAGTTCTAATGCAGTCATTCATCAAATGGTTGGTTTGAATATCTGTTACAAAGAAACATCTTATTCTCCACTCAATGAGCAGTGGTTTTTGTTTGTTTGTTTTAGTATTAAACATTTCACACAGCTCACTTAGAGCCAAAGTTTTCTGAATCGAACTCCTTGTGTTCTTTTCAGGAGTGAACTTTCTCTGTGCGCATCCTCTTACAGTTCTTCTATTCAAAGAGATTTTGAAATTTAATGATAAACATGAAAGATAGAATGCAAGAGGAGAAGGTTACAACAGAAGACAAGGTGGCTGGTTGGCATCACCGACTCCATGAGCATGAGTTTGAGCAAGCTCTGGGAGCTGGTGATGGACAGGGAAGCCTGGCGTGCTGCAGTCCATGGAGTCGCAGAGTCGGACGCAACTCAGCTACTGAACAACAAGATGAAAATTATAAATAGCATATGCAATAAGACGAATATCAAGCCTAAATCTCCTGCTCACAGTAATATACAATACGATGTCATGGGATCACAGCAGTTTCAAATAAGTTTTTAATCTCTAAATGTGTGTTTAAGCACATTCATGAATAATTGAGGGTTACCAGGAATGGGGGTGCCTGGGGGGCTGCCGTCTATGGGGTCACACAGAGTCGGACACGACTGAAGTGACTTAGCAGCAGTAGCAGTAGCATTCTTGAGTATATATTACTCCCTTTCTCACCACGCCTTTCTTCCTTAAGACACTGCAATTAGTTCATACAAATCTAATAAATCCATGGGTCAAAGTTCTCCAGCACATACCTGATCAATTGCTTTTCTTGGTCTCTCTATAGAATTTAATATGTGCATCATCCCTGATCTATTTCTGTCTCATAATCTGCCCCTTCTGAAATGGACAACTAACATAGGTTTTAAAGACTCTGCTTTCTGGCTGCAATTACTGACCTGCACCTGTGTCTACTTCTACCGGTTGGATGCTCACTAAAGAGATAATTGGCTGCCCTCTCAGATATACAGTGATCCCTTTAACCTGCTGCTGTTAGTGCTGCTGCTCATAGCCCATATCTTCACCCCCTCAGACAGATAATCTTCAAGGTCCTGGAATCACCTAACTGGAGGTAACTGAGAGAAACATGTGAGTCACCCACATTGGGTGACTGAGTCAGTCAGTAACTAACATGGATACAAAAGCCCTGCTTCCTCAAGGTGGGACAGACTCTTCTGATGCAGTTTATGCTTTAGTGCTTCCCTGTGGGGTTAGGCTCAAGCTGGATACTTGAAATCATGTCTTTGCTTGTTTTTTTGTTGTTTTGTTTTTTTTCCCCTTTTCCCTATCCTCCTCTCTGACTCATGCAGAAATTCCTCCTGAACATATACTCTCTTTCCTAGTTTAAGCCGTTGTCTTAGCTGAGACTCTACTTCCAGAGAAACTGACCTAAGAAAATGCCTAAAATCAAAACAGAGAGTATGTGGCTTTTTTTTTTTTTTTTAATCCCTGAGAATCAAGGGGCATAAACCAGTTTATTGGTTACATGACTCTGAAATTCTGGACTGTGGGATTTTCCAAAAAATCTGTTACTTGTCTGCTGTATTAAATGGGAGCTAAAAATGGATATTGAGATTCAGCCTGGGAACTTCAAAATTATTGCCTTTCCACCTCTTTGTGTCTCTGCCAACCTTCTAGGCATACCTGTGGCTCTCCTGGAATAAATTTGAACCTGGTGGAGGCGGAGATTCAGAGCCTCAAGATTTGTGAACCTATGAAGGTGGGCATTTTTGTAGTGTAGTGGTTATCATGTTCGCCTCACACATGAAAGGTTCCCCAGTTTGTAATGGAGCAGAAACATATTATTTGGCACTTCCCAGGGGGTGCTAGTGGTAAAGAACCTACCTGCCAATGCAGGAGACATAAGAGATGTAGTTCAATCCCTGGGTTGGGAATATATCCTGGAGGAGTTCATGGCAACCCACTCCAATATTCTTGCCTGGAGGATCCCATGGACAGAGGGTATAGTCCATAGAGTCACAGAGAGTTGGACACAGATGAACCGACTTAGCTTGGGATGTTGTAGCTCTGTGGCTAACTGAATAGAGCCATTTTAATAGGAAGAAGGCTCGGGACAAAAGAGACAATCTGAATAACTTGACTCCGAAAAGGCAAAAATAATTTCCATAACAAAGAGTTAACAATAGAATCAAGAGATGGAGCACTGAGGTTTGGGAGGGGGAAATCAAGGCTGCGCTTGGTGCATGCAGTGTTAGGAAGCACTGACCATATTCACCCAAGTCCCTAGGATAAGTAGTGATCTTTTACAACTAGCTTTTTCATATACCTGGAGACTGAAACACTATCTGCTTTCTTAGAGATCAAGTAAATTCGACTCCCATCAGAATGCAGTTTTTAAAACAAAGTCCTTCTTAACCATTTTGCTACCACAAACTTTTAAATTTGTCATTAACACCCCTAAAGTAAGGTTCTCTAAGTTTATTCTCTCTGAATATCTGATCTCTTCGCTATGAATACAGCCTTAAAAAAAAAAAAACATTGATTTCCTGTAGTCTTACGTGCCCTACACTTGTCCAAACCACTCTATTCTGCGGCTACTCAAGTAATTTTATTTTATAACATTAATTTTAACTAAAGTTATTTTGTATCATTCCCAATTATATATCTGTTTACATCTTCCTGACTGAATTAAAAGTTCCGAGAAGAGCATCTTAATAGCCCCTTCATATCCTAATGTCTTTGTTAGAGCAGATCTTTTATAAATATTTTAGGATGAATAAACAGCATGTTACTTATTTAACAAGGAATTATTCTGCACCTACTATGTGCCAGGACACTTTCTTCCCATTGGTATAAATACATCACTTTGAATGATACAAACCTGATGTCTCTTCATGGAACTTTATATTTGATTGAACAAAATAAATAAGCAGATAGTGGTTATGTTTTATTATGGGAAATAAAAGAAGGAGGAGCGGTAGAAAAAAAAGAGAAAAAGAAAAACTCTTGTGGAAGAGAGGCTCCGTCAGTTACCGTGTGGAGAGACGATTGTCTGAAGAAGTGGTACTTCAGCTGAAAGATGAAGGACAAGAGACAGGAAGCCTACACTGGGAGAAGCAACAGCAAGTGGAAAGTTCCTGAGGCAGGAAACACAAATCAACATGATGAGGAAATAGACAGAAGGTCAGTGAGGCTGGAAGGCAGTGTGAGGAGAAGACACGGGCTGAAAGGAAGGCACAGGCAGGTCAGGCTCGAGCACTAGGCGTCTGAAGATTCAGCCACACGCGTCAGCTCGAACCGCATAATTTGCGAGGCCTGTTGCAAAACGAAAATTTGGAACTCCTTGTTAAAAAAAAAAAAATAGAGGAAAATGCAGTTTAAAGTACTAAATTATAACCCATTTGGCTTTCCCCTCCGTCTCTTTCAAGCTGTCACGGCATTTTTATTTGCTGCTTAATGTTTAACTCCCTCTGACATGAGGAGGCTTGCGTGGGCAAGCACCATGCCGCGCCCACTGACATGGTGGGGGGTAAGCACCCAAGCCCTCACCTTCACGCATCCCTGACTGCCCTCTGGGTCTGAAATGCCGGGACTTCTCTGACTTGGAAAATTTGTTAATATTATCATTCTCAACGGTAAAGTCAGGTTGTGGAGAAGTTAATGCCTTGACTAGGCAAACACGAAATAAAAGTACTTGAAACATAGTCATCAAGGTAAAATACACCTACAGGAATCATGTAGCGTAGCCCCCTGCTTACAGAAAATACTTCATAAATCCTGGATTTAAAGAGAGAACTGACGAACCTCTTCACATCCTGCTATTTCTTTTCCCCCTTTGACTAAATTCCTAGTTAAATTCCAAGATTTCTGTTCAAGCCAGCATTTTCTCATTCAACGTTTATTGAGTACCCACCATGTGCCAGGCACATACCTGAATACATTAACTCCAAAAGTGAAATGCAAACCATGCTATAACTAAAATGTAGCTTTTTATACAGTACGGTGTTTTTATGCTAAGAGTTCTATATTCTCCACTAAACTGAACTTTTAAATTTAGCACGTTTTAATGTCCCAAGCACTGCTCCATCTTATTTAACACCTCAAAGTCTAAGACAGAGGTATTTTTACTCTACATTTATAAATGAGGCAAGCAAAGAGCAGAGCTCTTCAGTAATTGAGGAAGCTACACAATAGGAGACTGAGCTTTCAACTTAGGGTTGTCTCACTGTAAAGATAGCGTTTTTCCTATAAATCATCCACTCTCCATTCTTCCTGTCTTCCAGCGAGTCACCATGCCTCTTATGTCCTCACCTTCAGAAGTACTCAACAATTCAGCAATTCTGAAATACCCACTTAAAAAAAAAAAAAAGCCTATCTTGTTTGTATTTAGTTTTAGAAGAGCTGTACTTCAAATTGTTTGAAATACCTACAAGAAATTTTGAATGCACTTGCATATAGTATTAGCTATATAATGTAAATGTAAGTGCCTCACTGAAGTAGTCAAAATCAAGCATAGGATTAGGTTCTTCAAAGAGACAAGGTTGTAACTTAACATTATTTACTACCTTTTTTGCTAGGATCACATCCTCCAAATACTCCTAACAGTTGTACATATGTGTTCAAAGAGAGGTCTATAGATCAAGGCAGTGATTTTCTAAATACTAAAGTCTCAGAGCACTCCCAGGGATCTGTTGATTAACCCAGTAGGATATTAATTATGAACACATCTGCCATTCTTACTTTTTGTTCTTTATCTTTAAATAGGAGTGGAGTAATTCAGACCTGTGTGTATGATTAGGTGCAGCTAGCAATGCATGATGAGCTAGATTTAGATACATTTACAAAGCAGCAGATAAAATGAAACAGTTTACTAGAAAACATAACTTGTACTGAGATTAAAAGTCTAAAGTAAGAAAAAGTTGTTTTTAAAAAGCTTAACCTTAAATGAAACAGCATATGAGGTGAGTGAATGTGAAAAAAATAGATAGCTTTATTGTTTCTCAAGAACAGGAGTATTTATAGTTCTTCTACTTTGTGACTCATCACTGTGCCATAAAATATTTGGGGTATTACTCATAACTACAAAAAAGACAGGCTAGAATAGTTTGATGTTAGGGTAAAAGATGAGGTGAACAAGCTGGCACTCTATATGTGACATTTATTCAAAAAATGGACAATTTCTATAATTTTTGGCTACTTTTCTTTCTTTGTAAGAATGAGTATATTATTTAAAACAAGTGATCATCCATGTGCCTCACATCTAAAATTATAAAAACAGGCAAAATGGAAATAAGGCATAGGAAGTACCAGAAATGTAGCAGATTATAATTAATCCCCCTTATATTTATTGAGCTAGGTAAATTTATGATTATCATGCAGGCATGCTTTGAGGATTAGAGAAGTTAGTCTAATGGCAGCATTTCCTTCAACCATTCCTTCTTTGCAGCTAAGATGAACACCAGGAGGAAATAGACATAACAACAAAGACGAAGAAAGAGGAGGAAGCATTGCTAATGGATGAGAAGATTGAGATGATACAAATCCTCTAACTCAAACAGCACGTTTTTATAGATATGATTAGTAGTTTTAAGCAGTAACTCAGTAGAAAACAGTTCATCTTATAGCATTTTCCCATCCTTTTCATTAAGTAGTATGCTAAAATAAAGTTAACCTTCCATAACAATAAGTTTTTCTTAAAGAAAATGCTGATTGATTATCAGTTGCTCTAAATCATTTCAAGAATACAGAAAAAAGCATTTCAAAATGCTACTCATTTTCCAGGAATACAGTATTATATTCCCTCTCAAGAAAAATATACAAGTTTTGTTCATTAACTTTTGCTTATAAGCACCACTGCATTTGGTCAACTAGATTTCTAGAATTTTACCATTAAGATTTTCACTTTCAAGAGAGATTGTAATTGGCCAAGTTTTTGTACTTTTTATTTCTTCTAAATAATGGAGAAGGCTCCTTTTTATGGTGAAAAAGAAAAATACTGGGAAAAACTTATTCTGAAATATTGTTAGGGGGCTTCTGTGGATTTGGAATTGTGTTAAAGTCACATACTGCTAAGTCACTTCAGTCGTGTCCGACTCTGTGTGACCACATAGATGGCAGCCATCAGGCTCCCCCATCCCTGGGATTCTCCAGGCAAGAACACCAGAGTTGGTTGCAGTCTCTATATCAAAATACATAAAATAAATATAGCTGGGTTGGTTTCTTCCATGATTATAAACTAACACCGGATACTGGCTTTATCTTCTAGAATATCAACCCTGAAGAAGGTAAAAGGTTCTGTCAATTGATCTAAAAACTACTGAACAATTCTTGAGTAACTGAAGGTGGGAGGTTCTGGAGTATGTCTATATGTGTTGGAGGTAGGGCTCTCATCCTTGACACTCTTGACATCTTGAGTCAGATAATCCTTTGCTGTGTGAAGCTGCCCTCTGTATTATATGTTTAGCATACATACAATACCACTGCCTCCACTCACTAAGCATCACTAACCCTAGCGCCCCCTTTCCCTAGACATAAAACTAAAAAAAAAAAACAACAAACAAAAAACCTGCATCCAGACCCAGACAGTATTCCATTGGAAGGCACTGCGAACCCTGGATGCAGATGATTTCAACCCATTATCTCTCCCAAAACTTATATCAAGACACATGTATAGCCTCTAATTCATTACAAGGCAAACATTTTGAGTTAATAAAGTGATTCACTGCAAAGATCAAATTAAGGATATGGTCTTTTAATTCAAGTCTAATAGCCTCCAGGTTGCCACTATAAAATTGAGAGAGTAAAAAGTATTAGGAGCAAAGACATACAGCAGATTAAAAGACAGTATGTAAAAAGAAGAATTTGGGGTGGGCTTCTGGAACATGAAACTTACTAGAAACAGACTTGAAACCTATTAAGTTTGTAAAGCTACTGCATTGCCAAAGAAACTACATTACTGGTTGAAAATTTGTCTGCTGAAGACTTAAAAACAACTCTGCCTCTTAGTCTTCCAAGAGCAAGAAATGGGCTGAGAATAAGGTGCTAAAGTTAAAGAGGGCACATTCCTCAGCATCTACTTCACAGGGGACCCTTGAGAATAACAAACAAAGGAATAGAGGAGAATCATGATCTAATTAAGGAAATTTCCACCCATTCCATGCCCAACCCTCCACCCCCTCATGGTAGGGGCTTCACCTTATCTGTGCAGCAGGATTTCACAATTGGTTTGAAGGCAGGACTGCTGGATTATTTCCAATCCTTCCCATTTCCTAATATTGCATTGTTGGCATTTGGGAGAGAGGACAGATAAAATTTGTCTTTAAGTTCATGGGACTTGAGGAAAAGTGAAGATACCATTAGACTTAATTCAGAGGCTATCTTGAACCTAGAGTTCTTAGACTTTGAATTGTATGCAGTGATTGAACACATTTTAGATTATCTCTCTGGGGAGGGGTTGAATGTGTCCTTTGAGCGGGGTGAAAGGAGCAAGGTGATAATCTGTGACTGGAAGATTAGATTGTGACAAAACAATAACTTATCAAATACCCATATGGTCCTCTACATGGCCCAGCCTCCTTTACAGTTAAATGAAAACTATTTGACTAGTTCTGGCCTCCAAAGGGTTATAAGCAGAAGTGACATGAATTACTTACAGGGTGAGACAGTTTAGAGCACAATGCCTCCTCTAAATCTCTCTTTTTCCCTTTGATGACTCTTTTGGAAGCCATACGTTGAGATGGTGGAGGCACAAAATTAAGTGAACCTGAATTTCCAAGTTGTTCTTGGGGCAAGAACCTCTGCTGCCCTTCACCAGGCTTTGTTGTGGTAAGCTACTGAGACTAATAGGTGTATTTGTTACTGCAGCATGGGCTAGCCTATCCTTCCTAACACAGTTTCCTAACCAAGAGTTCCGCCATCATCTCAAACACTGACAGAGGTAGAAAATAGCTCTACAAAAAAAAAAAAAAAAAAAAAAAAGTTAGCTACAAAAAAGCTGACTTCTAGTGAGCATATTTTTAGGGTTTCATTTGGTAATCATTACACAGTACATTGCAAAGACAGGAAAGAGAAACAGATCCTGGAGTAAAGATTTTAATAGGACCTCATACTTGTTCCCCTCTGTGAAAAGTGCTACAGCATGTATGTTCCCTTTTGGTAATATACATATAGCAGGTAAAATATACATTCAGTCTTTTATGTAGTAATTTGAGTCCATAAGCTCCTTCCACCTCTGACCATGATGTTACATTTTATGCAATCAACAAAGAACTTCCATTCCTCAACCAGAAGCCTTTAACGTTGTGCTGTATTTTAACAGGCATCTTGGTTTTTACTAATGGGACTGATATTTGGGGTCTTGGGTTGAAGATAAACTTTCATGCCAAATTATTAAGAACTTTACACTTCCACATTTTCCAAATCCTTTGTCCCTCCACTACCAATTGTCATAGCTCACAAAATCTGTTATCTAGGTTATGCAATGAAAAAAAAATTTTTTTAACTGCTCCAGCAACAATAGAGAAATAACAAAAGGATGTTTAAGTATAATTGAGTTGTAAATATATTTTCATAAGTATATAGGTATACATGTGTGTATATGTATGTGTGTATGTATGTGTGTATACATATATATTACCCACAAAAATCACTTTATTATTTTCTCGAATGGGTTTTTGTTCAGAAAAGAAAATGCACAGTCGATGACTTAGCCACTTTCAGGGTAGCTACCCGTGGCCATCCTGCTGTCCTTTGAAATTCAACATATTCAAACTTCTCCCTCTACTATTTATCCTCATAATGTTTCTGATGATCTGAACTAGCAACCTTTCTCGCATTCACCCATGTATGAAATTCAGAATAATTCTTTTTCCCTCCATCCTACAAACTATATGGTGCCAAGTACCTCAGTGACCTTCTGATCAAATCCTGTTTCTCCATTCACACTGCCTGTAGTCTCAATCAGTCCTTCAACCCTTCATCACCTTTTTCTGATCTTTTAAGGGCTGCTGAACCAATCTTCCTACATAGGGTCTTCTCTTACTCAACGCAGTCTTCACACTTCTATCAGATTAAATTTTTTAAAACCAAGATATAAATTATGCTATTTTCTTACTTGAAATCGATCCGATTTCCCCCAGTGCCACTCTACCTTATCTTTATCCTGTCACTTAAAAGTCTTCCTCACCGTAAGTCTAATTTTGTAACCACTTCTCTCCTATCTTTATCCTGCTGCTGCTGCTAAGTCGCATCAGTCGTGTCTGACTCTGTGCGACCCCACAGACGGCAGCCCACCAGGCTCCTCTGTCCCTGGGATTCTCCAGGCAAGAATACTGGAGTGGGTTGCCATTTCCTTCTCTAATGCATGCCTGCATGTATGCTAAGTTGCTTCAGTCCTTTATCCTACATTTCAGAAAATTGGATTTTTCATCATTGCTTGTGTTCTTCTAAACCAGGGCTTTTACCAATACCATTTCTTTTGATCAAAATATTCTATCTTCCCACTGACAGTCTACTTGTCCTGTAAACGTTCATCTCATTAGTTATATCTTCAGAAAAACCGTTCTCAATCCCACCAATTGGTACAGGGCCTCTTTTATGGCACTAATCAAAATGTCTTGTTATGGTACTAGTTAAAATCACTTTTGTTATGCCTTAGCATTATCTGAATTGCTACTGAACTATGAGTTATGTGATGGCAAAAGTGAATGTAAAAATATAACTTAAATAGGTGGAATAAATTGCTATATGGAAGTAGCATCATCAGTCTATTGTACTAAGTCATCTTTCTGTTTCAACTCTCTTCATTTCTTTCTTCTTCACCTTCACCATAGATATGTGGAAAGTTTCCTTCTTTTAGTACCACAATAGCACTCCAGTATTTTTATGCTGACAGCCTTACATAAGATGCCATTTAAGGAAGTTTTACTTCTGAGTCCTGGCTTTTTGGACTCTGAATATCAGTGCTCCAGGACTTCCCCACTATTGATCACTCAGTTCTTCTAGCATTATAACAGTATACTGCATCAACTCAGTTCATCCCAATTGGTAGCTCCAAAGAGAATGTATCATCATGAATATCTTATTAAATTTATCTAAGCAAAATTCCAGAGAGATTCAGATTCCCATCTCAGTTTCTGCATACATGCCAACCTTTGTAAATAGAATGACATATTGTCCATGTCAATAGAGATACAAAATGAACTCTCAAGGCGGATTATTCTCTCTGTGGTTTTTCTTTTCAAGACAAATTCACACCTACCTTGGCCACTAGCAGGTCAAATTATAGAACACTGATTTTAAGAAAATACCTGAGTCTAAGGAGGAGTGTGGACGCATCAGCGTGCCACTGTTTAAGAATGCCTTGACCTACATTCCAAAAATCTCCTATGAATGGGAACTGTTCCACTTCACACAAGAAATTGGATGCTACAGTCCATGGACCTCCTCTCCTCTCCAGTGATGTATCTACCACACCATTTTTTAAAAATCAATTGAATAAAGGGAAATATAACATACAGGTCCACACTCATAAACATATGACAATGAAATGCTCAATGAACACTTACTTCAAGGGAAGCCCAATAAAGGAAAGTGAATGAAGTGTCTCTATTAGTCCCATATCTCTTTTTCAGGTGACCAATTTTTCTAGTTTTCCCTGGACTGAGGGAATTCCCAGGAGAGGGGACTTGCAGCATTAAACCAAGAAAGTCCTTCCAAACTAGGATTCATTCCTTACCCTATCCTTCACAGATGTTAATATGATAACCTCAGCCCTTTTCAAATTCCCAAATATAGGTACTTATTCAAGAATTGATTTTGCCTTTTATTTCCATAAATTATGGAGGCCAGATATGATCTGTTCTTAAGAATTCCAGACATTCACATTTGATCTCAGCAGGTCTAAATCCCCTTTCCCAAAGTGTTTGAATTTCTGGGTCTCCAGCTATAAGACAGTCAGGGAAGTAGTCTTAAGGAGCCAGCTGCTCTCTGGTGGCTCAACTGTATTATCTGAAAGAGATTCCCTGCTTGCCTATCTTGAATTTTCTGTCCCTACTCAATCACAAAATGAGAGAAAAATTGTCATGGGGCAAGAAACTTTTCAAACCTCAAAGAGACTCTTCTCTTAGCTAAACCATTCCATTTATACATCTTGGCAGTAGTCATTAGCAGAGAGAAACCTAAAGAGACAACAAAAGAAAAATCTATGTCTTTTTCAAGAGCTTCTGAAGTGTTGAAAAGTGTTTCTATTTAAAAGCTTCTGACAATGATTGGCAGGATCTGAGAAAACCTCGAAAGATGAGCCCCACCCTCTGAGAATTATTATCAGGAGAACCGTAATTGGTGAACACCTATTCCGTTCTTACCACAGCTGAAAGATTGCAAACGAATTGCTACTTGGTGGTCCCTCTCAAACGCCACAGAAGGTGAACAAAGCACAGATCAATATAGAACACCCTGCAAAGGTTAGGGGCCTCAAAGAAGTGGAGACGTTCTAACGTTTTGAACTAAACTGACACAATAAAATTAAGAACAAACATGTATTGATTGAGTGATTACTAACTGGCCCATTAGGTCAGTGTCTTCCCAAGAATCTGACATTCAAAATCAAAAATAGGACAGGCCTAATTTTAAGTTTTGTGATTAGGGGATTTAATTTAAATGAGAAGAAGAACAGAGGTGTATATATCAACCCAATTTAGTATAGATAGAAATGGAAATTACAGAGTCAGTTCAGAATAGACATAATGAAGCCCATTTACATTTGATGTAATAGATGTTTAGAATATTAATGACCCACATGGCAAAATGACCTACTGACAGTTAAGGTATTTAAATACCAACTTTTGAACTTTGTATTTCTTAAGTAGCTACTCGATGATAAATATTAAACACCATGAAGGAGTTAAACCAAATTTTACCTATCAAGTAATTGAACTTAAGTCCTAAACCAATTAGGTTGTGATTTAATCAATAGTGCCTCGGAAATGGGTGCCCTGATCCCCTAATGAATTTCCCTGAAGGTTAATTCTAAGTACAGAAAGTTGATGGTCATCATCATTAGTACAGGGAGAGGGAAACAAAAACAAAAACAAAACAAAACAAAAAAATGGGCCTTTGACATCTGTCATTAAAAGCAGAATACAAATGCATAAATCATTTTCCTTTATCCATCTTTATGTAGTAATCAAGAAAGATGCCTTTAGAAGTCATTTGGTTTATCAACTAGGCAGTAGTGCATTTAATCCAAACTAAAAAAGAAATTACTTGGAAAAGAAAGGGACTCCAAGAAGGGGAATAGCAGACATATGCTCAAACTGTGAGATTTCAAATGATATGTCATAAGATGTAATATCTAATCACACATATAGAAGAGAACCATTTCTTTGTGGAAAAGAAAAACTAAAGATACTTAAGCATCAGATAAGTGCCTGGAGATACTACAAATGTTTTGCAAAGCCATGTAAAGCAATTAAGTCAAACTTAACTTCACGTCAGATTTTTCTATTCAAACAAGAATCCGCCAGGAAAGACTGATGTCTGTTAGATCTTGCCATTTTGTTAACAGGGGGTCACAAGTCCTACTTATTACCTGATTCTGAAAAATATTCAAGAACAGATTGAGAATCTTGGACCTAATGTCTGAGTGAGAACAATAAAAACAGCGTTCAGCTGCCATTACATAACTTCTCTCTTCATTATCGCACAGCAGATGATATTTATTTTTCTGTTTCATTTTCTGCTTTCTAACCTGAGCCACAGGCCAGATTCTCCTCCTCTGTAACTCTGCAGGGATGCTTTGGTTTGTACCTTTTGTGTAATTCTGCTTGGCATTCTAAATATGGCTCATTCTCCTGGGTTTCAATACATTTCTTGAATTTCACCTACAGACCTTAATGGAGTTGAGTGCCTTGGAATAACGGGTAGTTATCAGCAGGAGAAATCTAGAGATATTATGGGCTTGGACCAATAATAATTAAATTTCTATTTCATAAATTGGGGGGGAGGGAGAATCTTCTTTGAAGAATGGATTTCACAATTCTGCAATTCAAATTACAATGTATTGCTGTCGTATAGTGACTACTCCCTAAAGTAGTACAGTTACTGCACTTTTTGATAGCTTCAAAAATGGTTTATCAAAAATGGATTTCCAAAATCTAATCTTAGCAGTCTGAGATTTCTCAAAAACAAAGCTGGATTTCTTTATTGCCCAAATTACAACAACCCAGGCCTCTTGTCAAAGAAATATAATTCCTGAAATAAGGTCAAAACTAAATCCCTCCAGTCTTTGTTTAAAAAATATGTTTTTTATGTTCCAAGTGTTTCACACAATGTTTGCATGAGGTGGTCATGCACCCTGGAAGTGCCCGACAAACTTGATATAACCTTCAAGAGACAATCACTTACTCTGAACGTTTGTAATATTTCCGACCATTACTTTTTCCAGCTCTCTTTGATGATTCATGCTAAGGGTAGAGAACCGGAAGGGATATTTTCCTTCAGAGCCACAAAAATAACCAAGATGTACTTTTCTTTCAGCCATACATTTCAACATGCATAAACTCTCTGGCTGATATTTCTTGCCATTTGGTCCAACTATACTTCCTGAAGACACTGTATGAAAAGAACTAGTCTAATTTAAGAAGGAATCTGTCCCTGGTAAAACAATACATACAAAAATGAAAAAAGAAATCATTCAGTTTAGCCAACTTCCTTACAGCCTTGATCTTAGAATCTGGTTTTTAAATAGAAAACTTAAACAAAAGTCACTATACAAGTCATTTTGTTCTCAGTACAATTAGGATCGTTTTATGGAAAATAGAGTTTATTTAAATTAATTTTAAGGTCAGTGAAACTTACATAACCTAAATAGATCTCTTCTTCATGCATAGTCTCAAGTATACGTCATTTTCCTTCGTGATCAAAATGTTCATGTATAAGTTTATTTTCAGAGAGATTTACCATACTTTTTTCCAGGATTTATTAAAATGTGTATGACCTCCCCAAAATACAAAAAGGTAAAATATTCTGAAACAACTTAATTCAAAAAATACTTTTTAGGAAAAGACTAAAATCCACATACACATAAAGGATACAAAGTACATATTTACAGACTCACTACTGTGTTCAGATGGCAGTAGCTATTGAGGCACTTTGAGCCATGGAATCTGCTCAACTGAGACAGGTATCGTGATCAGAACTAAGAATTACAACACTAAACCTGCTGAAATTATCATAAACTATTACCACTTCTGAGTCTGGTTCAATGAAGCTATTATTTTTACTGGAAATGGAGATAAAACTTGAGGAGGAAAGCAGAATAAAAGTATTCAAAGTGGTAAATTTATTTATTTGTTTTTATTTATTTTCAATATTTTAATGGTATTATTTGTTAGGTATTTGCTATACCTGTGGGAAACACACATTTCCTACATGGAAAAACACAGCTAGAATTTTAGGTCATTGGTTTTCTTAAAGTGTGGTTTCTGGACCAGCAATTGCAGCATCTCCTGGGAACATGTTGGAAATGCCAATTCTCAGGCCCCACCTTGGCTCTATCAAATCAGAGAAACTCCAAGAGGACACTCAGCAAACTTTTCACAAGCCCTCCAGGTGATTCTGCTGCACATTCAAGTTTTAGAAACACTGTTCTAGATAATCATTTGTAGGGTGGAATGAATTCAAATATAGACAAAGCTACAAAATATTTTGCATCACCGACTCAAAGAACATGAGAAAACTCTGGGAGACAGTGAAGGACACAGAAGCCTGGTGTACCATAGTCCACGGGGTTGCAAAGAGTCAGACATAACTTAGCAACCGAACAACAACAAAATATTTTGTGATAATTTAAATAATGCATTTATATAGTGCTTCATCAGTTACAAAGTACTTTCAAATGCATTAATCGCACTTGATCTCTCAATATTATCATGATAGTAACTGTGAAGGTACTCATATTTTCATTTTGTAAGATTAAATTGAGTGTGAAAGAGGTTAAATAAGTTCACTTCACAATGCTATTTAATACAACTTAGTGAGAACCTAGATCTCAGGTAGTAAAACACGTATGCTGTTACTAAGACAGAGTTGATCAGAATTAATATAGATACTTTGTTTAACACTATCCACTGGCATCCAAACATGTTTTAAGCTCTAAAATTTTTTAATGAAGTAACATTCAAAAATGCTGTCTTAGAAAGGATTTAAAATAGATATTCAAATGAAGCTCTATCTCTGACCAAAATCAAATTAAATAAATTCTCAAAGTCCTGGTTGATGATTTTACAGATAAACAGAATACTCATTTATTTTTGCTACTGTTGAAAGGGAGAACAATCAAGCGTCCCAAATGGTCTCAATTCAGTTCAGTTCAGTCGCTCAGTCGTGTCCAACTCTTTGCAACCCCATGGACTGCAGCACACCAGGCCTCCCTGTCCATCACCAACTCCCAGAGATTATTCAAATTCACATCCACTGAATCGGTGATGCCATCCAACCATCTCATCCTCTGTCGTCCCCGTCTCCTCCCACCTTCAATCTTTCCCAACATCAGGGTCTTTTCAAATGAGTCAGCTCTTCGCATCAGGTGGCCAAAGTCTCAGACAATTTTATATTCATAAAAGCATAAAGAAGAAATAAAGCTTAAATTTGTGGGAAACCAGGCAATCATTTTTTAAAAAATATTCTCCAATTTACAGTATAGGAAGTAAGAAATCTTCAGTCTATCCTTTTTGTTTCCTATCTGGAAAGTAGATTCTAGATATTTTTCACATAGGGCTTTTCTAAAGTGAGATGGACCTGCTTCTTATCCTGAGCTGAGTGTATATTTTCTGAAACTTTAATAATCACAGTCACTTATTGTAGCATGATTTACATCATGACTTTTTATGGGCTCTTCATAATTTCAAAAGAAGAATTTAAGGATGTTAACAAAGTTTTCAGTCCACATTGACACTACTCAAGACATCGGCATAAATAGTGTTTGTTAGTAAAACTAATGTATCACAGAATTTGTGAGAATGTCTGATATCTATAGAAGGATTAAAGCAAAATGCTAGGGAAAACATGTTTATGATTGTTGCAGATGTTCTTAGATCCAATAGCATCTTAAAAAAAAAATATGTGTGAGATGTTTCTTTGAATGACACAGGAGAACAATTTACAAGTCTAGCCTGGGATTTCTCAAACTGGGATCTCAGAGTGTATTCTAGAGAATTAGAAGGTCTGCAAAAATATTTTTTTGTATAATATTTGTCATTTTGATGACAAACTTAAAAAAATACCTCATCAATTATAAAGAAGCTTATTTGAAGTGACAATTTACAAGTGAATAAATACACTGTTTTCCGGGATTAAACATGTATTTCTTAAGTCATAGGGCTTCTCTGATAGCTCAGTTGGTAAAGAATCCACCTGCAATGCAGGAGACCCCAGTTAGATCCCTGGGTTGGAAAGATCCCCTGGAGAAGAGAAAGGCTATGCACTCCGGTATTCTGGCCTGGGGAATTGGCCCCCTGTAGAGTCCATAGGGTCCAAAGAGTCGGACACGACTGAGTGATTTTCACTTTCACTTCACTTTTTCTTATGTCATTCTTTTTCAAACTAGGGTTCCAGGATGTACCTCCAAATGAGTTATGAGAATTGCTTTTGAAAAAGATCTATTCATCATTCACATTTGAGAAACAGTAATTGTATCAATTTATTGACTACCTTAAATCTGATCAATCTGGGGAAAAAAGCAAACTCTACTAGGGAGCTTAAATAAATATGAAACATTATTTTGTAAGCACATAGAACATAATGACAATGACATGCAGTATCAGTTGAACTGGACCAGTATCTGTATCACTTGACCAACCTTGAGTGAAATACCAGTGGGACAAGAGAGGAACATCCATTCCAGTAGGGAAGAGTATTTTATCACTAAAAATGTTTTAATTTGGTTATAATATAAATCAGACTGATTTTATTTGGTTTTATTGTTGTTTTTAGATACTCGACAGACATTCCTCCCCTTGTGACTTGTGACTGAGCTGAACCGCTTCCACTGGCCTGTCCATGGTACATCAGTTCTGAGTTTGCAACATAATAGCACAATGACTCAAACCAGCAATTCAATAGGCAAAGACCCTCAGTGGTAAAGATCACCATCTGAAGATTATCTTCAAGATAACCCAAGTGTGTGAATGTTTAAAACTCCATGAATGAAGAGTATGACCAGGGGTTAGAGGGACAATATATTCATAGAAAGTGAAGAAATATGAAGATTCAGAATTCGCCATAATTGTCTATACTTTACCACTTATTTTTCCTTGTTTCCAATGATTTAATTGGTAACTGAAACCCTTATCAGGTTTTTTAAGTAGAAAAGCAGGCCTTCTCTGAATATCAAAATATAGTCAGCCAGATTTCTCAATGTCTGAGGAATGAATTACAACACATACCTAAAGGAAGGAACTCTGCTGTTGCATTTCAACTAAAAGTATCAATATGGATGTATGGACAGATAACAGATAATGAAATAAACATAGCTTTGTTTACACAGGTGTATATGTGTTAATGTATGTGGTGTATGTGTCTTCTGAAACAACCTATAAGCAGTAACACTCCAGTAGAAAGACCACACCTAGCAACCATACTTTGATTTCTAAACATTATTCTACACTAAAAGGAACAGAGACTCTTGGAAAATTGGCTGCTAACCAGGGTTAGGGATGAAAAAAGATAAAAAGTTCTTGTAATATCTTTGAATCTAGAAATAAAGAAATTAGTGCCCCCCCAGAAAAGGACATATCAAAATAATACACACACACACACAAACACCCACCAGTTTGAACAAGTTCCTATTGGCCAAACTGGCACAAACTGTGCATCAAAATAAACAATGAAGAATTCATGCAACCAGTCTAATATAAATCAGTAAATAAATAATTAAAAGGAGGAAATGAAAAAACCCATCTTTACATAAAAATGGCAGCTAATGAGTGTAGAAAAGTAGATGGAATTAGAAATTCACTCTAATATTTGATTCAGGCACAAATCTTCAATGGATACTCAAGCTAGAGGGTGAATATTTGATGAGACAGGATATTTACAAAGTCTCAAAGCCTCTCTCCACAAAAAACTTATTAATTATGAAGGAGGAAATAGTAACTTTATGAGAGAAACCTGGCAGACACTACCTTAACCAAATGATCAAAGCTAATTCACTAATAATGGCACAAATGGACATCATGTATCTCCTGAGAAGGACACATCACTTCTGCTGTATTTTTACTAAAATATATAACCTGACTCTAATCATGAAGAACTGTCAGACAAACCAAAATGGAGACACATGCTACAAAATAACTAGTCTGTATACTTCCAAAATGCCAAGGTCATAAAAGACAAAGGAATATTGTAAACTACTCCAGAAAAGGAGAGACTAAAGAAATAGCAATTAAATGCAACATTCAATCCTGGACCAGACAAAAATGATATTTTGCTATAAACAATATTACTAGAAAAAATGAAAATATTTGGAACATGTTCTTTACTATTACTTATATATACTTTTTATTATATTATATTATGCTGTGGAAGAGAAAAAAATTTTCCCCAATCCTCATAGAATCCCTGGTTGGGTCTTAAAATTACACTGATAAAGACAGATTAACAGATGAAAAGCTTATGGATTTTATTGAAATTTTACATGTATATGGGAGCCTTCTCAAAAGAATGAGACCTGAAGAAATTACCAGAGCAGGAAGCTTTTGAAGCTTTTAGACAAATAATAAATTTTTGACAAATAGATAATGCAAGGGATTTTGTGCTAGGGTAGCAAATGGCAAAGAATTAACTAAGAAGATAATACTTAGTTTAACAAGATTTATTAACTCTTTGGTGATAAAACTGTCTTCTCTCTTGCCAGGATACATGGGGAATCTTTCACATGAGATTTATCTCCTTTTCGGGAAAAAGGGCCAAAGGAAGCAGAGGCATTCAGAGTGATCTTTCTGCTTCTGCTCCTTCTCCAGTTGCTTCAGTTTAAGATATTCAGTATGCCAAGGTTCCATTGCTTCAGTCATGTCCGACTCTTTGCAATCCCGTGGACTACAGCCCACCAGGCTCCTCTGTCCATGGGATTCTCCATGCAAGAATTCTGGTGTGGGTTGCCATGCCTTCCTCCAGGGGATATTCCTGACCCAGGGATGGAAACTGCTTCTCTGTTTCTTACATCTCCTGCATTGGCAAGTGGGTTCTTTACCACTAACACCACCTGGGAAGCCAAATATATATATATATTTTTTTTTTTAATATGTTTATATATGTATATATAGATAATATATATATTGTGTGATAGCCTGTCCTGAACATCAGTATCAATGCCAATTTCCTGATGTATATAACTATGCTCTGGTTATATAAGAAATTTTTTCCATAAAAACACATGAAAGCATTTAGATGTAAAGCGGCAGCACACCTGTACAAACTCTCAGTTTAAGATGGGGTGGGGGTGGGGGGATGGTAGGGTGAGGGGTAAAGGACGGGGAAGCTACCCGTCCTACCCAGGGAAGCCTTCTCAAAATTTCTCTGACTACCCAGGGAAGCTAGATAAAGGTTAAATATTTGTACTACTTGTTTTTCCACATTTTTGCAATTTTTAAGTTATTTTATAATAGAAAGTTACAAGAAAGCATATCCTTTCAATTTGGTGGAAATGTAGAAGATGGTACAGAAACTTCATCTGTGGGGGTTAAAGAATAATCTCAGGAGACAATGGTATTATTATCAGGTTCCATAGGAAATAAGAACAAAGAGGCCTTAATCCTCTCTATCAGGGTGCATGATCTATCTGGAAATGCAAAATAAGTATTGAATTAGAAAATGAAGAATGCAAAGACAGTAAGAAAGCACATTGCCATCTTAAATGTATTTAAACATCTAAATCTAACAGATAAACATCATGGCAAATTAAAAGGCATCTGTCAAGTTATCTGGGAAAAGCAATTTAGTCAACAATTACAGATATGAGACTCAATCTATCCTTGGCCAATTTGACAAGACTAGAGTCAGGAAGAGGTATTCAAGTGCTACTCAGGAGACAAACAGATATTTTACTCATCTTCAAAAACGCAAATCTTAGAAAGAAGAGAAAGTTAACTTTGACATTATACACAGAATTCTTGAACAGATTTTAAAATATTGGGCCATGACAATTTAAAGAAAAGAGATAATCACTGCAAGGATCACTAAGATCAAACCAAGTCAAACTAACTTCACTTCTTTTTTCTGAGAAACTCAGTAGACATGCATGTCAGTAGCAAATCACGACGAATTTTGCTACCAGGAAATCACTGGTAACATTTTACAACAACAAATCATCATGAACAGAATAGAAGGATATGGGCTGATCCCACATTCTAATACAGTTGGTAGGAAGTGGGTTTAAAATCACTTAGATCATTGTTTCAAACGGTGTTCAAACTGGAAAGACTAACTTCATCCTATAAAGGACTCCATGCTTGAAAGGCAAATATTGCCAAATTTATTGGGCATGGCTTCAGAATCAAACTACAGAAGCAGAAATGAAGAACATTTCCACAAGTTGGAATTACTGTTTGAAATAACAAGGCTATTAGTTCAGTAAACTTCATCAGATTTTAAGATGGATAATTTGGAAATTAGTGAAAACATAAAAGTAAAATGTCTTATAATGGCCAACACACAGAGACTGATATTGCTAGTATACTGATTCTTCTTCTTAATTGTGTGTATATGTATCTATGTGTACTTTTAAGTGGGAATACGCTGCATATTCATTTATTACTTCATTTAGCAAACAGCATGTTTGCCAATGCCTGGCACTAATCTAGGCACTGGGGAAAGGGACAGTGAAAGTCAGTTGTGTCCGACTCTTTGTGACGCCAGCACGCAACAGTCCATGAAATTCTCCAGGCCAGAATACTGGAGTGGGTAGCCATTCTCTTTCTCCAGGGAATCTTCCCAACCCAGGGACTGAATCCAGGTCTCCCGCAGTGCAGGTAAATCCTTTACTGTCTGAGCCGCCAGGCAAGCATAAGAATACTGGACTGGGTAGGCTATCCCTTCTCCAGCTCAGCTACCAGGGAAGCCCTGACACAGCAGAAAATCAACTATAAATAAAAGACAGTAACTCTTTAACTCATGCAAGTTATAATCTACATATAATTGAATATTTTTTCACTTAAAATTACAATGAAAGCATTTTTATGCCATTAAGTATTTTTAAATAGCAGTAAATAACTGTGCAATGTTTCATTCGTGCTATTATGAGGCATTTAACTACTTTCCTATTGTTGAAAGTCTAATCTCAAATTTTGTTTTCATAAATAACACTGAACATTTTTGTGCATAAATCATTAATCCCATTTCTCATTTATTTCCCATGTAACATTTCCTGGATCATATGATGATAACTCTTTCTCAATAGTTTCCAATTGGCTTCTGCAAAGATTGTAACTATTTATACCCAAACAAGTAATAAATGAATGTGTGTATTTTCCTTACCATGAGTATTAAATTAAAATTTGAAAACAAACCAACTGACATTTGGCAATTTGATGGATAAAATTTTATTGAGATTTTAATTTGCATTTTTATTATAAGTTGGGGCTGAATTTTTATATGTTCATTAGACATTATCATTCTTTTTTGTTGTCTGTAATATTTTTATTGGTAAGTAGAATGTTCACCTTGTTTACATTATTTGCAAACACTCTTTAGATAGGTAGTAAAATATAAAGAATAAATCTTTAATAGATAAACCTTACATGGGAAAAATATAAAAATAAAAAGATAAGTCAATCTTTCTCTCTCTCTCTCTCATACACACACACACAAATCCAAACACAAGATGGAAGATTCCTGACTTAATTGTACTACAACTCTATTTCAAAAAACAAAAAGGCTTTCAGATCATATGCAAATAATGACCAACACTAAATATATATAAAGAAAAAAAGCAATATGAAGGGAAATCACGTGTTCAAATGTGGGATAACAATTCTACTGATTTTTAAATGTATAAAACACCCCTCAAATTTGAATTCACACTTAAGAGTGATACTGACAAGACTTTTCAAGAAGACAGTGACCAGAAACAGAATTTAAAATTATATTGTCAGCAAAATTAGAAGGGAGGATATTTATATTTACAAATGCTGTTTTCCTCTTTCAACCATAAAAAAAGAGTGTGTACCAGAATAGACTACTGTGTTGCTGCAGGGCCCTGAGCTAACACTTCTCTCTGATGGTGGTTTACTCTCTCAAGCCTTGTCCCACTCTTGCGACCCCATGGACTGTAGCCCCCCAGACTTCTCTGTCCATGCAGTTTCCCAGGTAAGAATACTGGAGTGCGTTTCTATTTCCTCCTTCAGGGGATCTTCCTGACCCAGGGATCAAAATCGGGTCTCCTGCATTGCAGGTGGATTCTTTACCAAATGAGCCACCAATTATTGAGTACAGGAATAAATGAGTGAGTAAATGAATGAATGACCAAATAAGCAAAACTGAGCAAATGACCAAAATTGATCACCTAAAATGAATAGAAGTTCCAATATATATGTCTCAGTCAACACAAGAATTACCTTTCTAATCATTAGATTTTACCATCAAAGGGTGGGCCACCTCAAGCAACAGTGAGCACCTCAGGATTTTTGAGTGTGGAGGAGAGGAAACTGGGGTGACATGGAGACTGAGTTAGCATGAGTTAGCCAGATACTCAGTAAAGCCGCTCTTATTTCTACGATTCTTAACTTCTATGAAAGAAGACAAGCCTATTACCATTTAGGAACCCAAAAAGGAATAAGCAGATGAAACGAAAGCTGAGAAATAGAAAAAAACGTTCTTATTTCAAGTCTGAGGTGCAGGCAATAGATTGAAGAATAGATTATTGTGTAAACCAGAGCATCTGAAAGCATACTTGAGAAGCCTGAGGGTTAGAAGCTCCGAGTCTAAATGACTTCTGAAGTCACACAGATTAGTTTATACCACTTTTTGTGTTTTAGAATGGAACCATAAATTTTAATGTGATATCTGACCAAAACGTTGAATGAACAGAAAATGTTAGTGAAGTGTACTTCATTCATATTCAATGGGAGGAGGAGGGGCTGTGGATAATAAAGAACACTCAGTAGACATGACACTATTTCATTATTATTAGCACTCATCAGTTAAACACGGCCGGCTTGATGGAATAAGTTATTCTAGAGAATGGGTATAATCAAGATGAAAATCTTCCTCTAAACTTATATACCTAATACATTAACTGCAATCAGGTTTCCAGCCAAATTAATCAAACAGATATATAAACTATTTAAGATGTTCGAGTGGGAGAGCCAGAGCCACTCTTTCGAGGCTCAGTCTGCCAAAAACCATTGGAGGCGTCTCTATTTCTAATATTAGATACTACAATTGGACCTCCGCCTCCTGTCTCCAGATAACTACTCGGTAGGGCTGACTTTCTCTCCGCTTATGTGAAGACAGAGGAGAACAAGATTCGTGACACCCTGGGATTTTGCCAGGATTCAGTGGGTGATAGAACCAAGGCTGAAGGCCAAGGGGCAAATCCACTGACTGCACACAACACAGCCTCATGCCTTTGTTGATTAAAGCGTCATATTAGTTTTTTTTGTTTTTTCTGAGCGTGGGGGTAGGGAGGAAATAATCTACTTTTTAAAAGTGTCTCTCCAAGAAAAATAGTTCCAAGTTTAGGCTGGTATACTGTAGGGGAGGGGGGGACAGCTAAAATAAAAAGCTTAGCTGTAGTTCATTAACTTTAATTGGTTTTTGTTGCCTCTCCTCAGGTTTCCTGGATCTTTCAGCTCTCTCCTCCCCCTACTCTCTGCTTCCCCTTCTTCTACCTCTCGCCTCCTCCCCCTCCAATCTGGCTTTCCCTCCTTCCTGGCAGCATTTTTAGCTTTAATTTGATAGTAAAAAACTGAATCCAAAGTTACAAAATTCTTCAGATTCAACTTCTTTGAAAGAAAAAGAAGTTTTGGAAAAAGAATGGATATCTCAACTTAAACCTCACCCTGCTTAAAGGCACATGTCCTCACGGGTGGCAGGTGTTTTATGAAGGTGAACTGGATCATACAAACGCATGAAATCATTCATCTGTGTAAACAATGTCTTCTGGCAGGCTGGCTTAGTAAAAGCACTGTTCTGGGCCCTGGACACTAGCGGAGAACAAGCAAAGTCCCCATTCTCATGGAATATATAAATTTACTGGAAAGACAGATAAAAACAAATGAACAAACCAATATATTAAAACTTGGTAGTGAAAATGCTATGGAAAAAAACATAAAGCTGGAAGGAATAAATTAGTGTTGGGGTGCTGCTTTAGAGAGCAAAGGCTTCTTTCAGGAAGTGACTCTTGGACACCTTAAAAAGTGCGAGTACAAACCTGCGACCTTGCAGGGGAACTGTGTTCCAGAGAGGGGAAGGCCAGCAAGAAGGCCAATACATACAGAGTGAGGTTAACGTGAGGGCCGAGGGAGAAAATCAGGTCAGCAAAAAGGGAAAGAAAAAAAGGTATTAATCAAGCAATGTTTCCATTCATCTCCTACCACTGGAGAGAGAGCCGTATGCATAAGCTCTCTATAAAATTTATTAGGTTCTAAACCATTGCTGTACCAAGATGTCCTAAGCATGTATTTCTGAAATGAAACTCAGAATTCCTCACTTATACAGATTCTTTTTAAAACCAAAGCAAAAACAGAAAGGAATGCTAAATTGCTTTTTGGTCCACTGGATGATTTCCATTAGCCTTGACTTATTTTAAGTTCAAGGCACACACACAAGTACTAATTTTCATCACTAATGTCAGTCCAACCTGATCTACCCAGGCAGAACTGCACCTAAACCTCAGACTTAATTCAGGGCTTCCTAACAGAAGTGGGAGCTTCCAACTTTGGAAGAAAAAAAAAAATGTTTTACAGAAACAAAATACTGATGGACTGTAAATACTATTGGACTATAAAGAAAGCTGAGTGCCGAAGAATTGATGCTTTTGAACTGTGGTGTTGGAGAAGACTCTGGAGAGTCCCTTGGACTGCAAGGAGATCCAACCAGTCCATTCTGAAGGAGATCAGCCCTGGGATTTCTTTGGAAGGAATGATGCTAAAGCTGAAACGCCAGTACTTTGGCCACCTCATTTGGCAAAACTAATACAGTTATGTAAAGTTTAAAAATATAATAAAATTTAAAAAATAAAAAAATAAAAAATTTAAAAAAAAAAAAAAAGACTCTGATGCTGGGAGGGATTGGGGGCAGGAGGAGAAGGGGACGACAGAGGATGAGATGGCTGGATGGCATCACTGACTCGATGGACATGAGTTTGAGTAAACTCCAGGAGTTGGTGATGGACAGGGAGGCCTGACATGGTACAGTCCCTGGGGCTGCAAAAAGTCAGATATGACTGAGCAACTGAACTAAACTGAACTGAATGATTAGGCAGAGTATTGCCCTGGAACCAGTAAAACAAAGCCAGTCCTGGTATATGTTGACTAGAAAATCATTTTATTTCTCTGTTTCAGGGTCCTCATCTATACAAGGTAAGTATGTTGAACTGATGATTTCTAAAATCTATTTGAGATATTATGTTTGATCATTAAAAGATTCAAAGAAGATTTGAAATAGATCCTTGGATAATAAATCCATATCCATGACTCTATATGCTTTAGTAACACTGTATTAAGCAGAATACTTGTCAAGACTGACAACTGTCCCAAATGCAAAATAGCTTTCAGGTAAGAATAGAAAAGAAAAGGCAAAATGGGAAGAAAAGATTTTGAAAAGAAAAAATGAAAAGGGCTAGGAAAATGAAGTAAAAACAAAATTTGTAGAGCAGTATTATTCTGTAAGTACTCAAAGTAACCCCTGGATGCTGAGAGCAGAAAAAAGAAAAGAGGAAGTCCATATAGTTCAACGCTTGGAAAATAAAGATGTCCTAATGTAAGAGTAATTTAAAATGAGACATTTCTCAGGATATAACTGACTTCATGACCAATAGAATTCAGGACTTATGTTCTGTTACGGATAAATGATTGTGTCCCTCCCAAATTAATATGTTGAGGCCCTCACCTCTAACATGATGATGGTAGGTGATGGGACCTTTGGAAGATAACTGGGTTTAAAAGAGGTCATGAGGGTTGAGCCTTCATAATGGCATTAATGCTCTTATGAGAAAGAGATACCAGAGCTTCCTCTCACCACCCCATGAGGATAAAATGAGAAGGCAACTCTCTGCATGTCAGGAAAAGAATCTAAACAAGATCTACTTACCTTTATCTTGGACATCTCAGATCCAGAACTGTGAAATATAAATGACCAATGTCTGTTGTTGAAGCCATTCAGTCTATGGTATTTTGTGATAACAGACCAAACTAAGACACATTCATGTGATACATTGTTCAATGATTTATCCCCTGATGGCTCGGTGGTAAAGAATCTGCCTGCCAATGCAGGAGACGCTGGTTTGATCCCTGGTTCGGGAAGATTCCCCTGGAGGAGAAAATGGCAGCCCACTCCAGTACTCTTGCCTGGACAATCCCATGGACAGAGGAGCCTGGCAGGCTACAGTCCACGGGGTCTCAGAGAGCTGGACATGACTGAGTGCACACACACATGCCGATGATCTATCAGATGAGAAAGGTCATCTGTTAAAAGAACTTAAACCCAGAAGCTTTTGAGGGCTTCTGTTTCTTTGAAAGAAAAAGAAAGCATGAGAGAGACTGAAAGGCTTTCTACAAATTCTATTTAAAAAGACAAGGGGGAAGGGAGCAAAAGGAAGTTGAGAATAAACTTCGAGATGATGACAATACAAGGGCTCCATTTTGTACTCTTTCCCTTCAGCATGTTCCCTTCCAGACCCAAGACAGAAATAAATGTCAAACGACTCCATACGTTTCTGGTAAAGGAGGGATAGAAATTAGGTACAGAGACATTGGATTTAGTAAAGGATAAGTGTCCTAATCCAGGAGGCTGATGCTTGAGGCTTTTCCCATCCAGAAAATACCCCTTCCTGCCTAAACAAATGGTATATATTTGCCAAATTTTTTGACCTATAATCATACATGAAATAGGTCAAAGCTTTTGAAAAATTGAATAATTAGCCAGATAAGTCTCAAATAATCCACAAACTATCCTTTCTGTGACTCCACATCCCCTAGAATTTTCTCCCTTCTGAGTCTGACTTCATGATATTTTATTTGAGCAACAGGATTAATTCTGTTAAAACAAAAAAGGAAATCCTGCTTTTTGCAATTACATGAATGAAACTGGAGGGTATAATGCTAAGTGAAATAAACCAAACCAAAAAAAAAAAAAAGAGAGAGAGAGAGAGAGAAATACTGCTTGATATTACTTATATGTGAATTAAAAAAAAAAAATAGTGAAACCAGAGTAGAATGGTAGATGCCAGAGCTGGAGAGTCAAGGAAATAAGAAGAAACTGGTAAAAGGGTACAACTTTCAGTTATGAGTAAGGTCTGAGGATCTAACGTATCATATAGCGAATATAGCTGATAATACTATATTGTATAATTGAGATTCACTGATAGAGTAGAACTTGTGTTCTCATTTTTTAAAAAGGTAAATATAGGAGGCGATTAATTAATTTGATGGTGGTAATCCTTACACAATGTAAATGTATACCAAATCATCATGTTGTACACCTGAAACATATTACAATTTGATTTGTCAAGTGTACCCCAATATGGGCTTCCCAGGTGGCTCAGCTGGTAAAGAATCTGCTTGCAATGTGGGAGACCTGGTTCCAATCCCTGGGTTGCAAAGATCCCCTAGAGAAGGGAACAGCTACCCACTCCAGTATCCTGGCCTGGAGAACTCTTGGGGTTGCAAAGAGTCAGACACAACTGAGAGACTCACTCACTCACCCCGATATAGTTTAAAAAAGAAAAAAAAATGTTTTTATGATAACTTTAAGAAATTATGAATGACATGTTTTTTCTCTGATAACGCAGGATCAATACATGATTTAAAGAGTGAGAATAAAAACAAATGCAATGCAATTAGCTCTGACACAAATCCTATGCTCCTTGAATGCTTTATTGCCTTAAACTTGCTATGGTACACCATGAATAAGGGCCATGATGCTTTCAGCCTTCTCAATGGAAGAAAAAAAAGGGAGAAATAAGTTAACAGCAGTTAAACATCTCCAGGAGATATGCTATTTCAGTCATTTCACACATGCTATTTTATTAAGTTAGTCCTCAGAATACTATTCACCCCATTTTATAGATGAGAGAGCATTCAGAGTCAGTGGATTTCAGGAACATATCCAAGGCCACAAATAAGTAAATAGTAGAACTAAAATTTGAACCCAGGTCTAAAGGCAGGCTAGTTGTTTTTCAAAAAGCTTGTCAAAAGCAGAGATTATTAAAATGAATTTGCTTTGGACACTGGGAATCATCAAGATTTGAGGCTTTTAGCACCTTTGTGACGAGAATTGAGTTCACATTGATGGAACAACACAGATCTTTCAGGAAACGACAATTTGCTTGTGTATTATATACAGAACACCAAGCTAGGTGCTGTAGGAAAGAACTGTATACATACATAGATATATACATGTGCGTATCAGTTTCTCAAGTATTTGACTATTAATTAGCACCTATAATTATAAGCCATCTTCATGCCTCAGCATTCTATTTTTTATAAGAAAGGGGCAAATAATGATAAAACCAAATGATATCTGCACATAATTTCCAGGTATGCTTCTGTGTTAATAATCAGTCCATTCAACCTCTTAGCCCTGCTGCAAATATAGCTCCTCCCCTTGATCAGGATAATTTCATATTCTCAGTGGTAATCTTGAATACCATGATATCCTCAATCATCAAAGTTTGAATTATGTTGACTCTAAAATTATAGAGATAGGACAGTTTATTTGTAAATACATTTGAGGAAACAGATTTAAGAAAATGAATAAGATTTTGTTACTTCTCTCTTCAATCTCACACCAATAAAATATGCCTTTCATTCTTTTCTTTAGCCTTTAGGTGTCTAGTAACACAGGAGAATTTTTTCTCACATTTATGGACAAAATTGCTTAAAGACTTACTACTGGCATTGCACATTGTGAGATGAAGGTGAAAGATTACAACTTTTAATTGCTTTGATCCCTATGTGTGACATAGGTTTGATATATATAACCTATATACAGGTCAGGAAGCAACAGAACTGGACCAACAGAAGCAACAGTTAGAACTGGACCAGTTGAACAGACTGGTTCCAAATAGGAAAAGGAGTATGTCAAGGCTGTATGTACATTGTCACCCTGCTTATTTAACTTATATGCAGAGTACATCATGAGAAACGTTGGGCTGGAAGAAGCACAAGCTGGAATCAAGGTTGCCAGGAGAAATATCAATAACTTCAGATATGCAGATGACACCACTCTTAGGGCAGAAAAGTGAAGAGGAACTAAAAAGCCTCTTGATGAAAGTGAAAGAGGAGAGTGAAAAAGTTGGATTAAAGCTCAACATTCAGAAAACGAAGATCATGGCATCTGGTCCCATCACTTCATGGCAAATAGATGGGAAAACAGTGGAAACAGTGTCAGACTTTATTTTTCTGGGCTCCAAAATCACTAAAGATGGTGACTGCAGCCATGAAATTAAAAGACGCTTACTCCTTGGAAGGAAAGTTATGACCAACCTAGATAGCATATTGAAAAACAAAGACATTACTTTGCCAACAAAGGTTCGTCTAGTCAAGGCTATGGTTTTTCCTGTGGTCATGTATGGATGCGAGAGTTGGACTGTGAAGAAAGCTGAGCGCTGAAGAATTGAGGCTTTTAAACTGTGGTGTTGGAGAAGACTCTTGAGAGTCCTTTGGACTGCAAGGAGATCCAACCAGTCCATTTCTAAAGGAGATCAGTCCTAGGTCTTTATTGAAAGGAATGATGCTAAAGCTGAAACTCCAGTACTTTGGCCACCTCATGCGAAGAGTTGACTCATTGGAAAAGACTCTGATGCTGGGAGGGATTGGGGGCAGGAGGAGAAGGGGACGACAGAGGATGAGATGGCTGGATGGCATCACTGACTCGATGGACATGAGTCTGAGTGAACTCCGGGAGTTGGTGATGGACAGGGAGGCCTGGCGTGCTGCGATTCATGGGGTCACAAAGAGTCGGACACGACTGAGCGACTGCACTCAACTGAACTATGTGTGACTACTAACATTTAAAATAATTTGAAATATCGTTTCTTTCTCAAAGATATAATATGTTGAAACTTCATACTCCTAAGACTCTTACGTTGTGAATGACCATGTAACATTAAAGATAACAGGATGGTCTGGTGTACATGGCACACCTTCTCCTTGGGCAACATGCATGCATATTCAGTCACTCAGTGTGTCCGACTCTTTGCAGGACTGTAGACATTCAGGTTCTTTTGTCCATGGGACTTCCCAGGCAAGAATACTGGAGTGGGTTGCCATTTCCTACTCCAGGGGAATCTTTCCAACCCAGGGATCGAACCCAAATCTCCTGTATTGCAGGTGGATTCTTTTACCACCAAGCCACCTGGGAAGCCCTTGGGCAACACAGTAAGCCATTTAAGCCTTGGGATACCAACATGTCACAGATTCACCTATGTCTTAAACTAGTTTCTTTGCTTGTCTTCATTACTTTAACTTCTGCAGCTCACATTGGAAATTGTCTAAATTCCTCTTCTGGGATGGAATTTCTGTAGTTTGAATCTTAGTCAAATACAAATGTGTTATAAAAGGATAAGAATGAGTGAATAAGCAAATGAATAAAGCTACTGTTAATATCAGTTTCAGATTCTTTGCTGAGAGTTGACCTTGTGAAGACTAAGGCCTTATTTTTTATAGTCGAATAATACTCCACTGTGTGTATATGGATATGGATATACATATATATTTATAACACAACTTCTTTAACCATCAATGAAGGACACTTAGGTTGCTTCTCTGCCTTGGCTATTATGAATAATGCTGCAATGAACATGTGGGTACACATATCTCTTTGAGATAGTGATTTCATTTCCTTTGTATATATATGCAGAAGGACGATTGCTGGATCATACTATTGTTTCATTTTTAGCTTCTTAAAGAACCTCCATATCATTTTTCTGTGGCTATACCAGTTTATATTTCCACCAACAGTGTACAAGTGTTCTCTCCTCTCCACATTCTCAAAAGCATTTTTATATCTTGCATTTTTTATTACAGACCTCCTAACAGGTGTGAGGAGGCATTTATTGTGGTTTTGATTTGCATTTTCCTGATAAGTAGTGATGTGGAGAGATGTTTCGTGTATCTGTTGGTCATCTGCATGTCTTCTTTGGAAATATATCTATTCAGGTCCTTTGCCCACTTTTTGACTGTGTATTTGTTAGTTTTGCTATTGAGTTGTATGAGTTTCTTATATATATTGGATATCAACCTTGTAGCAGATGTGTAGTTTGCAAATATTTTCTCCCATTCCATAGATTGCTTTTTCATTTTGCTGGTTTTCTTTTCTATGTAGAAACTTTTTAATTTGGTGAAATCTTATTAATTTTTATTTTTGTTGCCTATGCTTTAGTGTCAAGTACAAAAAATTTTGTCCTACACCATATACAAAAATAACTCAAAATGGATTGAAGATGGTAACACAGGACATATAACCAAGAACTTCTGTAAAATAACATGGGAAGTGAATTCCTTAACATTGGTCTCAGCAATGAATTTTTTCAAAGAACACTAAAGCAAAGGCAACAAAAGCAATTTCCTTGGTTAAATTGATTACTAATTATTTTATTATTTTTATGTTAATGCAAATGAGATTACTTTCTTAATTTCTCTTTCTGACAATTTGTTTTTGATACATACAAATGTACTGATTTCCATGTATTGATTTTGTACCCTGAAACTTTATTGAATTCATTTTTAGTTCTAGCAGTCTTATGATAGAGCCCTTAGGGATTTTTTTACACATAATATCATGTTATTGGCAAACAGAGACAGTTTTATTTAGTCCTTTCTCATCTGAATGCCTTTTATTTCTTTTTCTTGCCTCTGGCTAGCACTTCCAGTACTATGCTGAATAAATGTGGCAAGAATGGATGGACATTCTTGTCTTGTTCCTGATCTTAAAAGAAGTTTAGCTTTTCACTGGTGAGTATGATGTTACTTGTGGGATTCTCATATATGGCCTTTATTATGTAGAAGTACATTTCCTCTACACCCAGGTCATTGAAATAATGTTGAATCTTGTCAAATATTTTTTTCTACATCTATTGAGACAACCACATGATTTTTGTTTTTCATTTTTTCAAAATGGTATATTACATTGATTGTTTGCATATATTGAATCATCCTTGCATTTCTGGAATACTTGATCATGGTGTATGATCTTTCTAAAGTATTGTTGAATTTAGTTTGCATATTATGTTCAGAAACTCTGCATCCACATTCATCAAGGATAATGGCCTTGGTTTTCTTTTCTTTTAGTGTATTTATCTGGTTTTTGTCTCAGAGTAATCCTGGCCTCATAAAATGAATACAAAAGTAATTCCTACTCTTCTATTTTTTGAAAGAGTTTAAGAAAGATTGGCATTAATTCCTTAAATGTTTGGTAGAATTCACCAATGAAGCCACCTGGTCCCGGACTTTGTTGGGAGGTTTTCAATTACTGATTCAATATCATTATTAATAAATGGTCTCTTCAGATTTTCTATTTATTCATGGTTCAGTCTTGTTAGGTTTAGGGTTCCAGGAACTTATCCATTTCTTCTAGTTTGTCTAGTTTTGGTGATATATAATCATTCAGGATAGTCTCATAATCTTTTGAATTTCTGTGATATCGGTTGTAATATTTCCTCTTTCATTTCTGATTTTATTCTTCTCTCTTTGGATCTTGACCAGCCTGGCTAAAGTTTTGTCAATTATGCTTATCTTTTAAAAAAAAAAAAAAAAAGCTCTTAATGTACTGATCTTTTCTTTTGTCTTTCAAGTCTATTTCTCACTTCAGATCTGTTAATATTTGCTTTAAATATTTAAGTGCTCTGAAGCTGGGTGCATAAATACTTACAATGTTTATATCTTCTTGATGAATTGACCACTTTGTCATTATATAATGACCTTCTCTATCTCTTGTTACAGTCTTTAGCTTAAAGTCTATTTTGTCTGTTATACAAATAACTACCCATGCCTTCTTTTCATTTCCATTTGTATGGAATACCTTTTTCCATCCTGTCACTTTCATTCTATGCATATCTTTAAAACTAAAGTGATTTTCTTATAGGCATATAGTTGGGTCTTGTGGGTTTTTTAATCCATTCAGCCACTCAGTGTCTTTTGGTTGGAGAATTTAGTCCTTTTACATTTGAAGTAATCACTGAAAAGTATAGTCTTACTATTGCCATTTCATTCACTGTTTTTGGTTGTCTTATACTTCCTTTCTTCCCTTTTTCCTCTCCTGCTCTTTTCCTTTGTGATCTAATGATTTCACATAGTGGTATACTTAGATTCCTTCTCTGTATCCTTTGTGCATATATATAGGCCTCTACTCCATGGTTACCATGAAGCATACATATACTATCATATAGCTGAAACAGTCTGTTTTAAATTGTTAGGTCGGTGAGGGTATGTCAAGAGCCATCAGCGTCACGAAAGGGAGGATCTAAGCTAACACATACGCAGGCTGATCAGAAGCCAAACTCTCAGACTGAAGCTGGGCAAGTATATTGTGAAGCACCTTCCAGAGAGAAACTGGGAGATAGGAGTTTTTGCCAGCTCCTCTCCACTGATCCCAGGTGTACAGATGTAGGGGGGGCAAAGGTAGAGAGAATTCCTCTTTCCACTTAAAATCTGTTTCTTTTTCACTATAGTTCTGTGGGACGCATAAATGCAAGTCCCATTGGCTATCAGGTGATTTAGGGACCCACACCCTGGTGACAGCCACAAAAGTTGGTATTCTAGATGTGTGAACAAGCTCGTAATGGTGGTTTGGTTTTACTGTTGAAGTGAACCAGAGGGAGAAGGCAGGAGAAGCGTCCACTGGTTGCCCTGGTCTCTGAGGAGCATCAAAGCTAGCCTCTAGACACAAATTAGAAGGTAGACCTTCAGACGCCAGCTTTAAATGATGTCTTCAAACCCCTTCTTGGAAAGACTGGGAGATGGGCATTATTGCCTACTCCCTCTGCCCTGAGCACTGGAAGTTGTGGTTGTGGGGGAGTGCTTATGTAACTATTAAAAACTGTTTCTCTGCTTACTATAGTCCCATGTTTCTTGTAGAGGAAAGCCCTCTTAGGTTTCAGAAATAGGTATTTGGAAGCCTAAACAAAGTGGGGTCTTAAAAGCTGAAGCACTAGATAATGCAGTCCAAATGCTTCACTCCTCAGGGACAATCTGGGAGTTGGGGGTTCCCTCTCAATCATATGGGACTATGATAGGGGTGGGGTGTGTGCCAAGAATGTATTGCAGCTTCCTATCTGTTTCAGGGGGTATTTTCTCATTTGCCCAATGTGTAGCCATCACTCAGCTAGTCTCTGAATTTCTCTCAGAGGGATTTTCCCTGTGTGTAGCTACATATCTGGTATATCTCTGGGAGGGAGAGGAGTTCTAAAGCATCCTTGCCTTGTTGCCATTTTTTAATACTGTTAGGGACTGATTACGTAAGGCTAATGAATCTGCTTCTCAGCCAGAGAGAATTTGATTTTTCTTTTGCCTTCACCATTTATATACTCTTCTTTGAAGTATGTTACACATGTTCCTGCCTTCACAAACCAAGTATTAGGAATATAATTTTTATATCAACAAATACATTTAAAGCAAGTTGCTGAACTATTGAAATAAAAAAGATTAAGAAAAACTATATTTCTGTTTTTGTGTCAGTACCTTACTGTTTTTGGTGAAGGAAAATGCAACCCATTCCAGTATTCGTACCTGGAAAATCTCATGGACAGAGAAGCCTGGCAGGCTACAGTCCATTGGGTCGCAGAGTCAGACACAACTGAGCACATAGGCACCTTACTGTTTTGATTACTATAGTTTTGAAGTATAGTCTGAAGTCAGAGAGCCTGATTCTTATAGCTCCATTTTTTAATTCCCAAGATTGTGTTAGCTACTCAGGGTCTTATGTATTTCCATAAAATTGTAAAATATTTTGTTCTAGTTCTGTGAAAAATGCTATTGGTAATTTGTCAGAGATTGTATTGAATCTATAGTAATTGGATAGTATAGTCATTTTGACAGTATTGATTCTTTCCATCCAAGAACATGGTATATCCCTCCATCTGTGTCATCTTTGATTTCTTTCATCAGTATCTTACAGTTTTCTGAGTATAGGTCTTTTGACTCCTTGGGTAGGTTTATTCCTAAGTATTTTGTTCTTTTTGATGCAATAGTAAATGGGATAATTTCCTTAATTTCTCTGTATTATAGTCATTGCCAGTGTTTAGAAATGGAACAGATTTTTTATATTAATTTTTTATCCTGCAACTTTACCAAATTCACCGATGAGCTCTAGTAGTTTTCTGGTAACATCTTTAGGATTTTTCTAGGTACAGTATTATTTTATCTGCAAACAGTTACAGTTTTACTTATTTTCCAGTTTGGTTACAAAATCCAAACATTAATCCATGCATTTCTGTTCAACTAATCTATGACAAAGGTGGCAAGAATACACAGTGGAGAAAAAATAGTTTCTTCAGTAAGTGGGGGTGTGAAAAGTGGACAGCTACATGTAAAAGAATTAAATTTGAATAGTCTCTCATACCGTATATGAAAATAAATTCAAAATGGATTAAAGACCTAAAAATAAAACTGAATACTATAAAATTTCTACAGGAAAACAGAACACTCTATGACAAAAATAGCACCAAGATCTTTTTTTGGTCTACCACCTGGACAAGTAAAAATAAAAACAAAATTTAAAAAATGAGACCTAATTAAACTTAAAAGCTTTTTCTTAGCAAAGGAAACCATAAACAAAATGAGAATTAAATCCATAGAATGGGAGAAACTATTTGCAAATGTTGTCGCTGACAAGGGATTAATCTCCCACATATACAAAGAGCTCAGGCAGCTCAATATAAAAAACACAAACAAGCCAATCAAAAAAAAAATGGTCAAAAGATCTAAACAGATATTTCTACAAACAAGACATACTGATGGGCAAGAGGCACATGAAAAGGTGTTTGATATCACTAATTATTAGAGATATGCAAATCAAAACTACAATGAAGTAACATCTCACACCAGTCAAAATGACTATTATCAAAAAAAAAAAAAATCTACAAACAATACATTGTGGAGAGGCTGTGGAGCAAAGGGAAACTTCCTACACTGTTGGTAGAAATGTAAGTTGGTACAGCCACTATGGACAGCAGGACAGAGAATCTTTAAAAAATTAAAAACAGAGTTACCATATGATCCAGAATTCCCACCCCTAGGCATATATCCAGAGAAAACCATAATTCAAAAAGATATATGTACCTCAATGTTCACCAAGCACTATTAACAATAAGCAGGATATTGAAGCAACTTAAAGGCCAACCATCAGAGGAATGAATAAGAAGATGTGGCATATATATACAATAGAATATAATTCAGTTATAAAAAAGAATGAAATAATGTTATTTGCAGTGACATGGATAGACCCAGAGATTGTCATACTGAGTCAAGTTAAGTCAGAGAAAGATAAATATTGGATGATATTGCTTATACGTGGACATCTAAAAAATGATACAAATGATCTTATTTACAAAACAGAAATAAGAGTCACAGATGTAGAAAATGAATTTACAGTTACCAAGAGTGAGGTAGGGGAGAGGTGAACTGGGAGACTGAGATTGACATATGCACATAACTATACATAAAATAGGTAACTAACAAACATAAAATAGGTAACTAACTAGAACCTACTGACAGCACAGGAACTACTCTGTAATGACCTATATGGGAACAAAATTTTAAAAAGAGTGTACAAAACTCTGTATAGTCAAAGTTATGGTTTTTCCAGTAGTCATGTGAGAGTTGGACCATAAAGAAGGCTGAGCACCAAAGAGTTGATGCTTTTGAATTGTGGTGTTGGAGAAGACTCTTGAGACTCCCTTGGACAGCAAGGAGGTCAAACAAGTCAATCCTAAAGGAAATCAACCCTGAAAATTCATTGGAAGAACTGATGCTGAAGCTTAAGCTCCATACTTTGCATCCAAGGATGCGAAGAGTAGACTCATTGGAAAAGATGCTGATGCTGGGAAAGATATAGGGCAGGAGAAGAAGGGGGCAATAGAGGATGAGATGATTAGATGGCATCATCGACTCAATGGACATGAGTCTGAACAAACTCCAGGAAATAATGAAGGACAGGAAAGCCTGGCATGCTGCAGGCCATGGGGTCACAAAGAGTTGGACACAACTGAATGACTGAACAATGAACAACAAAAGTGGCTAGCTTTGCTGTACAGCAGAAACTAATTCAACATTGTAAATCAACTATACTCTTGTAAAAATTAATTTTAAAAATAAAGGTAAAATAAAGTAAAAGAGAATCCTAACCCTCCCTGAACTCACAGCTTCGTTAAGAAAATTAGGAAGTAAAAAAATAATTACATTATAATAAGGCCCATTCCTAAGACTTGGTGGACCTGCGCAAGGGTATAATGGAGGCCTACATACCAGATGTCTAAATATTCAAAAAAAAATTTAAGTTAAGCTACAAACAGTTGAATAAAAAAATTGTTTTTCTACCTTGGCAAATATACCTTCTTAACAATAGAGACTATCAGGTTGAAGTTTAGAATCCCTGGATTACTCAAAATTCCAGGCTGAAAACTAATGTCATCAAAGAAGCTGCCTTCCGGCTGCAGACCTGTAGCTCTCCTCTCTTCTTTCACTGCCCCGCCCTCAGCTCTGTCTTTTATTTTGAGGGGCCTGGAGAAGGCAATGGCACCCCACTCCAGTACTCTTGCCTGGAAAATCCCATGGATGGAGGAGCCTGGTGGGCTGCGGTCTATGGGGTCGCTCAGAGTCTGATACGACTGAGCGACTTCACTTTCACTTTTCACTTTCATGCATTGGAGAAGGAAATGGCAACCCACTCCAGTATTCTTGCCTGGAGAATCCCAGGGACGGGGGAGCCTGGTGGTCTTCCGTCTATGGGGTCGCACAGAGTCGGACACGACTGAAGTGACTTAGCAGAGAACATGTATGTGGACACCCCAGTGGAATATGTGTTCGATGGTAACCCTGGGCTGTCCTTAGAATATGCTTTCCATCCTTCTCTATGTCTCTCATTTTTCTCCATAGATAGTTGCTGCTTGGCAAAGACAAGCTTAGCAGTGAAGCCAGAAAGGCCAGCATTTAGAGATTAATAAATCAACCCTGTCTAAAATGGATTTTACCCCATCAGAACCTAGTAGATACTGTAAAGGAATAGAGAAAAGGCTTTCCCTACCCAGTCCCATCAGCCACAATTCTAGAAGCTAGCTTCTCTTTCCTCTATGAAGGAGATGTCCTAACTGAAAATATGCCTGTGCACAATTTCTCTAGGGTGTCTTAGCTGTAACCTGAAGGGGATGCACCCAGGGGTGAAGAGCCTGGCCTGGCTTGTAGGAGTTTGAAGTATAGGTGGTGATTTCCAATGCCTTCCAAACAAAGAGTAGGTCCCTGAAATACAGCATGATAAAAAACATTTCTAACAAAACTCCAATTTGCATTTGAAGCATTTGTCTCATTAAGATAGTGCTCAAATAAACGGTTCACTTGACTAGGCTGAAAACAAGCCCAGAAACCAAGTTCCAACAACACTCCCTCCATACCTCTGATCTAGTGGTGCTCACATCATCAGCATGGGCTGTTTTCAGATGCAAAGACCCAAAGAAAAGACTTTCAGTAGTTCGAGGGATAAGACTTGGGCTATTAGTAGAGCTTTATGGCACCTTATATTCAGAGAATAACTTCAAAGGGGGAGGTTAGGACTTTGGATAGCACATCCCTTTGACCACATGGATCTCCCCCAACTGGAGGAGGGTCAGAGACCTTTAAATCAGGTTCACTCTTTCCTAGGCCTGGGGGTGGTACTACCTATAATTATCTTAAACAAGGTATTCATAAAAGGGCAATGTAACCCTGAATGGGAGTTCTTCTTTCCAGGAGTGAGGAAGTTTTCAGACGAGAGATGGCATTTGAGCTGGGTCTTACAGCGTGAGTGGGAGTTTCCCACGTAGAGAAAGGAGGGAAGGGCACTCCAGGAAAAGAAACAGCATATGGGGAAAAACAAGAGTTTGAAGAGTGGCATATTCAGAGAGTGGTGAGAAGTTACTTGTGGCTGAGGCGTAGGGGGCATGTGGGAGATGAGGAGAGATGAAGGTGGCAGGGTTTGCAGAGGGAAGATTGGGAAGGCTTTGATCATGAAGACTGCGGTTCTCCCAGAGGCACTGGCGATTATATAAATGGTAGCAGACTCTGAGGCATCAACCATGTGATTTCAGAAAGGACCTATGGCAGTGTGGACAGAAAAGAACTGGAGAGACCAGCTGAGAGGCAGTTACACCCAGAAAATAATGGAACATAGAGGCCCTTGTCATCACAAACATTCTTCTCTGTGTCTCACTTATGCTACGGGGTCAGGAACAAGAAGAAGAAAGAGAAAGGTCTCAAAAGCATAGAACTGTTCAAAATATGAACAGTTGCAACAAGAACAGGGACCTAAGATGAAGAAATTCTTAAGAGGGAGAACTGGGAGAACTTGGCTACTTGGCAAAGGAAGGGCGGGTGAGGCAAAGGAAGGTCTAAGTATGATGCTGAGGTTTCCAGATTCAGTAGATTGCAGGGTTTGTTAACTGAGGTGAGACGATGAGGAGAGGAACAGGTTATCTGAATTTGACAAAATTCACGTCATTCCGATGATACCGTCCTACGTGGAAGCACAGTGGCAGACCTCAGCGTTCCTGGCCTACCCTGAAAGACCCAGGGTCTTTTTTGCAATTTTTACTTTTTCCCCTTTTTAAACAGTTTCTGGTCTTTGTTAAGAGATTAGCACTTGTCTCATATTTTTGTTGTCAAAGCCCCAAAACGGACTGTAAATCAAAACATCCTCTATGTTACAGTTAAAATATTAAACAAGGACTGAAAATGGACTCAGTGGCTCCTCCAGATCAATTATGAAAACTTCAGGACACCACTGCTATGATTTCTTAAAAGTCCCATCCCAATGAGCTGACACTGTCAGATCAGATCTCCAAATAAGAGGTATAATTCCCAACATCTGCAAAGAAGGCCTTGGGGTAATTTGAAGAAGTAAGGATGTTCTTTTGTCTTTAATCCTTCTGACGACTGACTTTTCTCCTCCATAAAAATGCCTAGTTTTTATTCTCCTAGATCAACAGGAGCCCTGTTGGAAATATCTTTTATACCAACTCTGTGCATGTTTGAAATATAAAGGCAAACTACAGCTCAGCCATTTAAATTTCTCCCTCCCATTTCTCCCAAATGCTTTGGATCATTTTAAGGACTCCAGAAGAAGCATTTACAGCTAGCTCAGGCCCTGAGAGAACCACCAGGTGGACTGACCTAGGAAGAAAGCTGGTGTTCTCAGCCAAGGCCCAGGAAGAGTAAATACCGGCCAGTCCTCTGCAGAGGTCTGTAACCCACACAGGAGGCATAGCTTCAGCTACTGCAGCTGCTCTGGGAGGGAACGTCTCTGACTCTCCTTGAGCTGTCTGCGTGCTTCTCACCCTCCCAACCCGTCAATCTGGTCCCATTCAGCGATTACTAAATGTACAAACAACAATGACAAAAATCAGATACAACAAAAACAATATTAGCCGGGTAAGGAAGACAGCAATAATGTATAGACGCAGGATGACTGCTTTCAGCTTAATAGAAATATTATATCAGCAACTTGAGTAATGTAGATATCTGTGATTGTGACTGCCATATACGAAAACAACCATGAAGGCTTTTACGTAACATTCGTTCAGGCATATAATCCAAAGTAAACAGTCTTCAGGAGATTGTTTTAAAGTGCAATTTCTTTCTTCTAATTATATGAACATATTGAAGATTTTCTCCAGACTTCTTGAAAAAATTATTTTATTCCTCCCTTTTTAAGTTTCTAATTAATTCAGGGTTTTTTTTTTTCCCCCGATAGAAACATATTTTTGAAAGGCCTCAATTATTTGCTCTTCCTAAATGTTTTCCATTGCAAGGACTGGAGGTGATAAATCACATTCAGTTTATCTCCTACGGTTTCTTCTAGCACATTGTCAACTCCCCTCTCAGCCTCGTGCGCACACCCCCTGCATAGCAGCTGCACATGGGACAGTGTAAAGGCTGTGGGATAAGTGACACTATTAACACAGTGTGGTGACTTTGATGTGTACTCTCGGCAGGGCTGCCAGAAGAGTGACAGGCTCCTGCTCTAATGCACAGACTACTTCTCATTTGCTCGGCTCACTTCTAATGGTCTTCTATTACCATTAGTGGCAGAGAGCAGACAGACACCATGGCGGAAAAATTTCACATCCTTGGGATTAGTTTATTGAGTGCCAGCTTTCTGTACATAAAAACCCTTTGTTAAAAAATAAAAATAATCAAAAACACTTTTATAAAGAAAAATATTCAAACATATAATAGGTATCAGAACGAGGTCAGTTGTGTTTAATGCAACTCAGGAGAACGTCGTCTCCCACCACCACTCCCCGAGCCTGGCATAGAGGTGTGGAAACTCCATTTTCTGTGCAGTTTTCTGAGGCAAAAGCTGCCCTAGTCTCCCTGCAGGTGCCAGCGTGCCATGAATCTAGTTTTGCCATTTTCTAAGCCTTGAGCGAAACGTTGTTCCCAAACAGGAACAACAAAAATATTAATGAATAATTTTGTATCTAAAAATAAATCGTATTAATGGTTGAAATTGGAGGAAAAAAGAAAATGGGATCAAAGGCACCCAGGAAAACAGGATGGATTGAACACTGAATGAAGGAGGAGTTAACCAATGAGCAGTTAACCAGAGGGTTTAAAGCAGAAGCCAACCCACCTATAAATGTGGGAACATTTTAAGAGTGAGAAAGCTGTTAAAGGGGACTTAAAAGAACAAAAAGTACCATTTGTTCCCCTAATTAACTTTGAAGAGTCTAATTAAGGGCAACATAAAAGCTTAAGAAATGTTGGTTATTAGGCATGTACTTTAACTTGATCAGTGAGATGGTATTCTTGTAAACAAAGATGCTAATTTCACCCAGCCCAAAATAAACCTCTCTGCAAATATCTCACAACATAATCATGCAGTACCTTGGGAGCAGAATCTCTATCTAGTGCAGGCTGCCTCTCAAGGGTCTTAATTCTAGGCATTAATAGCACTCAATTTAAAGATGCCACCAAGGATAAAGAACATTCTGACAATTTGGTCTGAACATGGCCACTCCTCAAAGGAATCTTCTTCTTGTATTATAACCTGCCTGAGCAGCTCTAAGAATTGACAATTTCAATCATAGAGAGATAGAACTTGATCTCTAAAATGGAGACAAGCCAGATAAAAATTAAAGAGCATTTGTACCTGATTAAAACAATACATTAGTATTATTCAAGGTTAAGCTAGGCTTTGCTACAAGACTATGTTTAAATTTTAGTTTTTAACACAAACAGATTTAGGGAAAATAGAGAGCATTTCTTTTTAGAAAAGGAATCTGCCAGTAATATAAAAGTGATTATAATATTATAATAACAGGATTATGTGATTGTGTTTTTATCTAATTCTCCTTTAGTTGCTCTTAGGAGTTGCTCTATGAGGGAATGAAGGAACCTCCATCCCAGAGTTGAAAACTTTGACTTCTGGGAACTTGTCTTATGTTTTGATTCAGTGAAGATCAGTGCCTTCAGTTGGGGAAATTCAGATGAAGGTATTTTCTAGGAACGCTTCACAGGGAAGCTAATAAAGAGCTTTGCATTTTTTGTGAAAAAGGAATTATGATTTTTATTATTGTTAACACCAATATTAAGCACAGGAGTGTGTGAAGCTAGACAATCGTGGCTTAAGGATATAATCACACCAAATGAATTCCCAATCCTATGCAGTGCTTTGAATTACCATAGCCTGCAGTAGGTAGTGATGCTTTGCAATTGGCACACTATTAAAACTAACCCTAAAGCTTGCAGCTAGGGAAAAGAGAGGCTTCTATGATGCTTTGAGACTTGGTTCTAAGATTGGCACTCAAAAGGACAGTTTTCAAAGAGGGCAGTGTCTAAGAGCCTTGAGATGAAGGATTATAGATTATAAATAGAATGAGTATTAAATATATATTTTGGCATACAGATACGTCTAAGGATTTTCTCCTGCTAGACTCTCAATAGCCTACTGCCTGTACTTAACCTGGCAAAATCTGTAGGGACGACTACTTTGCTCAGGGATTCTTGCCCCTAGGGAACCAATAGAATGTAGAAATTACAAGACCACAAAAATGACATATGCTAGAGTCAAATTGGAAGTTACACAAAATTAAGCCTGGACTGGGTAACAGAGTGACCTAATCTTTAAGTCTACAAATAAAACTCTTGTGTGATTCTACACAAACCAGAATGTACAGAGTATCTGCAGTGTTCAAAATACTACACTTTTATTTGAAGAAGGGCAAAGACAGGGTGGAAAAGAAGGATAACACATTAAAGAATATGCAGAAGACAGAATCACTAAATCATTTTCTTTAAGACCAGATCTTGTAATTTACCCTTCAAATTATTATTTAGAAATTATTGGGCCCAGGAAAATCCTAGTGGCTCAGATGGTAAAGAATCTGCCTGCAATGTAGGAGACCTGAGTTTGATCCTTGGGTCAGGAAGATCCCCGGGAGAAGGAAATGGCAACCCACTCCAGTATTCCTGCCTGGAGAATTCCGTGGACGGGGGAGCCTGGTGGCAGGCTATAGTCCATGGGGTCCCAAAGAGTCAGACATGACTGAGCTAGGGGTCAGATCTTGAAATCGGGCCCAGGAAAACTATATTACACTGTTCCAAATTGTAATTATCCTGCCCGAGAGCATACATGCAGCTTCCATCAGCGGTTTCCTTTCTCCTGCAGTTCTTCCACCACTTAGGTTAGGGAATGCCATCATCTTCCAGAAACAAATACAGAAGCGTTTGTTACCCACACCAAATCCTTTGGGAACAAAGGGACAAGAACGAAAGACAGAATCCATTTCAGATCTGTCACCAAGTATATTTCAAGTACTACCCAAGGTTTGATAAGGCTTGACCATATCATAGAAACTACTTTCATCATCCTAATCAATTAGTGACAGGAATTACCCCCCAAGAAAATCAATGGAGACAAAAATCATTTTTCTTGTAAAAAGGAATGAGAATATGTATAGATATTTGATTACAGGATTCCTCTCTGATATGACAAAGGCTTGTCCATGGTATTTTTCTGCTACACTGGACTGTGTGATTTTAATATGTCTATGGAAACTTGTGTGTCTACCTGTAGCGAGAGACTAATTTAGTGCTAATTGCTTAGCATTGTCATCAGTCAGTGTTGTCTGCAACACCTCACTACCTGTGTGTAGCTTTGAGTATGGATGCTTGGTCTGCACATGTATCTGTTTATTAGCCTTTTCACTTATCTATATTCTTTATTATTCACTTTAGCCAAATTAAAATAAAAACAAAAATGAATTGTTACTGGGAGAACCCTAAGTGTTGCCCTATAAGTAATGTGTGAATAACTTTTCATCACTTTCCACATTTAAATGTTTACAGAAGAAATGAAGAATTCAGAAGACTGAGAGTTACCTAGGTCTGTATGCTGAGCCTCTTTTTTAATGCAGTGCATACCTATTTACACATTTTCTCACAATTTACACCCTTGCAACTTAGAGTACTTCTTTAAGGATAAAGAAACTCCCTGGCCTTCTCTTCATCAAAGGTTAGGTGATAAATAAGAGAACATGGAGCAAACTGGCCATTCTTCTCCCAGTAAAAATGAAAGCAGGCATTATTTTGAAACCTTGTGGGAAGCTAACCTACTGCTTCCTCTCAGTTGTTTCTCTGGGAATCTAGAAGCATGTTTCCTGTGGTTAATTCAGGCAGGTATGGACCTTGTCCTACCAGGGAAAGAGGGAATCTTTCTCAAATTCCATTAAGACTTGTTTTTCAAAGCTGCATTTCTTCTAGGTGTTTTTTGAAGGCGTATGTAAGATGGCTCTAGTGGTAAAGAATCCATCTGCCGATGCAGGAGACACAAGAGATGTGGGTTCAATCCCTGGGTCAGGAAGATCCCTTGGAGAGGGAAATGGTGACCCACTCTGGTATCCTTGCCTGGAAAATCCTATGGACAGAAGCCCAGCAGGCTACAGTCCATGGGGTTGCAGGGAGCCAGACACAACTGTGCACACACATAGTCGTATGTAACAGAACCATACATCTGTGTTGAAAGGCCCTGAATATGCTTTCCCTCCAAAGAATATTTCCTACTAGCATATTTGGATAAACCATGGAAGCCAAATTTTAACCTTCAGAGTCCAATACCAGAGACATATCAACCCACATCTTCACTGCCTGATATATGGAGAATGAAATGCTCTCTCCAGATGTTCTAACACTATGGGTGAGATGAATGGCTACAAAAATAATTCAGCAAGATACACTAGGGGTCACAGATTTGGGGTGGAGTTATACACCCACATTCAGAAGGAGCAGCTTGTTTCCTGTCATAGATGGAAGGGGACTTGCTAGTGAGAATGTTGTCTGCCAGACGTGACAATGGATACCCACTTTTTATGCAGCACACACTTCAAGGTATTTGGGCGCATTACTCAATGAATCTGTACTGATAAATTCACACTGTTTTTCTGTCTCCTGGTGTGAATCAACCACATCCATCCAGGATGAATAATAGAGGTTGGAGTTTATTTGCAGACATGGGGCATGGAGGAGGTAATTCAGTCTCAGGGATACAGACTTGGAATCATTGAGAAAATGTTCTTTCTAATCCATGGAGTTAACCATTTGAACAAGGGAAAGAGAGGTACTAAAATAATGTGGGTGGGCCAACATAAAATTTTTATAAGAACGGTTATATCTCAACCATTTAAATTGATACTTCCCTGAAAGACAGTTTTCAAAAGCATGATGCAGGTGAGTCTAAATTGCACAAATGAAAAAAGGAAGGTGCTAAAGTGCAAATTTACATGTCATCTCCTAAAAGTTATTCATTATTAGCATCGTGAAATACCTGAAAAACATTTGTGATTTCTGTGTGACTTGTTTTATTTTTTAACAAAAATTCTGCGTTGGTGTTAAACAGATTTTCAACCCTCAACAAACCAGATGGCTAATCCAAAATTATTACATGAAATATGAATAGGAAACTAAGAACTGTACTCTGCAAAAAGATAATGAGAATTTTTCAGCATTTACATTTTTACCAAATAAGTTATAGTTTTATTTCATTGGTATCTACTTTGGAATTGTAACAAATAGTCCCAGTGATAATTACCAAACATCTATATTTAGGGAAAACTAGCACATGTGTATCATAAATAATAGCACAAATTGATATTTCTGAATTGCCTGTTTTTCTAGATATAGACATTTGGTAATTATCGCCAGAGTTGGCATGTAAAGAGGTGTTTAGACAATTTTTTAAATGCATATTGCTTACTCAGACCATGCACTAATGATATTCTGCAGTGAAAATCATATTTAGGTAAGTTACAATAAGGTGAGATCTTGACCCAGTAGATAATAAAGGAAAAGTATACACTGCAGCTTAGTGAGCACAACCACTTCACTTTAGGGCCACCAAGAACAGCTCTGTCTGTGACTGATAAAGCATTTGCTAATCTAATAGCAGTCCCTAGGTAGAATAACTTTGACCTTAAAACTAAAATGTTTACTGCCCAAATATTATTTCTGTTCCTTGGCACAAAGAAGTTCATTAATTCTGCATTGCTTGTCTGTCTCCTGCAGCTTTCAGTTCTGACTTATTGCCTGATTGGCAAAGAGAAACTTCCAACAGAGAAAGGCTTAACACAGCTTAGCCAGAAAGGGCTTGCTTTTGGCTCCTTCACCTGGCAGAATGGATGTCTATACGAGCAAGTCTCTTTTTCTGCTCAGGTAATATACAGGTACATTCAGAGAGCAAAAAGCAGGTAGCAGATGGAAGATTTGCTTGATTCTGTCCACTACAGCGTCTGGCCAACTCTTGGCAAATATTATTTTCAGAGCACAGTGAGACATGTGAAACACCATCAGCTATTACAGCTATTACCAGGTGACACCAACAACAGAAATGGAAGCTGTGACTTGGGCAACGGGGAGGACCAACTGGCTGGAAGTAATGTGAAGTTACCAAACTAAAACTATCTTGTTCATTGCCGCTGCGAGAAGAAGATGCAGCTCAGTGGGCTGCTAATGAGAAGCAAAAGAGGAATACAAAGGCATTGCCAAGAGGCATAAGACAAGGAAGGAAGATAATTAAGAGACAGCATTTAAGCTTCTAGTAAAATCAAAAGTCTGTAGTATTAAGTTTAACGATGCAGGCCAGTTGGATTGACTAATAATAAGAATTTAACAAATATGCTTGGAATGCTTAGGCAATAAGAACAACAGAATAGCAGAGCAAAATAAATGCAATGGAAAAATAAGAACAATATGAGTAAAAATATAGTTAGTATTACAACTAAACAAAATATCAAAACAATTTCTGCTAGGATAAGTTAGTATAATAAGGTATTTTGCTGGTTCCTGGCAGGATTCTAAGAACTGGAAAAAAATTGTTCTAGATTAAGTATTTTCAATTATCTATTAATTCAGCCTATATGATGAAATGTATATATTATATAATTAAATATTGGTTCTCTTCCTTCATACACATCAACCCTCAGGGCCATGGATCTAACTGTTCATTTCATTCACATCTTTTTCTTTTGTTGTTATAGTCATTAACGGGGGCTTCCCAAGTGGTACAGTGGTAAAGAACATGGCTGCCAATGCAGGAGATACAGGAGACACTGGTTCGATCCCTGAATCAGGAAGATCCCCTGGAGCAGGAAATGGCAATCCACTCCAGTATTCTTGCCTGGAAAATTCCATGGATGGATGAGCCTGGCAGGCTACATATAATCCATGCAGTCACAAAGAGATGGACATGACAGAGTACCAAGTCATTAAACAGTAATCCTTCATGAGTCCTAATATGGTCTCACATTCTGGCAGAGAACATTAGAGCTCACCTATTATTCCATATGTGCCCTTATGTGCTTGTTTTTTTTCATGTGTCAACTTGGCTAGCTACTGTACTTCAATCAAATACTAAGATAGGTGTTGCTATGAAAGGAGTTTGCAGATGTAATTAAAAAGATACATCAACTGACTTTAAGGGGGGTTACCCTGGATAATTTGGGTGGGCCTGATTCTATCAGTTGAAAGGCCTCCAAAACAGGTGACTTCCCTGAGACAAGAAGGAAAGTCCTGCTAAGTAGAGTAGCTGAAACCCATGCCTATAAACTCCAGCCTGCTCATGGTCTCTGCTTCTTGGGTGCCCCCTTCCGATTTCAGACTTGCCTATCAGCCTCAGTAATTCTATAAACCAATTCCTTGTAGTGAATCTCTTAATACATCTACCTCCTACTGATTCCACTTCTCTAGTTGAATCCTAACAGACACAAAACTTTTCTAACCTCCCTTACAACTAGGTTGAAGCTATGTGGCTAATTTGGCAAAAGGACTAAGAATTTAGAATGGATGCATGCCACTTGCAAACTGAGACAGCTAAAATATATAATTGATGTGCCTTCTTTGTCTCTCCTTTTTCCATGGCAACCTTGAAGGCCACATGCTAAGACGGTAAAGCCATAGTCAAAAGTAGACTGTATCCCTAAGCCACAGAGTTGAAGTATCCTCTGAACTGCATCAGATTTTATAAGAACGAGAAACAAACCTGCCTTCTATTAAGGCTCAGCTGTTTTAACCTCATTTTCAGGATTTATTTATTATGTCAGTGTAGCCTTCTAGTCCCATTTAATAAATGTATTTCTGGCTTTCTTACAGATCCCTATGGACATAGATAGGGTACTTAGGAACTCACTGGGCACATTTTTTTCATAAATTATAAAACTATTGGGCTGCCGTCTATGGGGTCTCACAGAGTCGGACACTGAAGTCGACTGAAGTTGACTGAAGTGACTTAGCAGCAGCAGCAGCACTATTGTAGATGATATGAAACTTCATTTTCATTGGCAAGATTTACACTAAAAACAAGACAAAAGTGGAAAACAATTACTGGGTCAAAGCACAAGCTGTAATTATTGCACTGGCCATACATATTAGCAGAATCTTTGTTACTTTGTAAAATCAATTTTTTACTTGTTTGTTCTTAGCTCCACTGCAACCCACACTTATCAGAATCCAAAGCATCCTATGATCAGAGTCCATGGCATCCTACCACAGGCAGAAGTTGGAAGAAGAAACACCAATATAATGTCCAAGGAATGACACCTTGGAGTAGGTGTCACGCACCTACTGGAGAATCTATCACAACAAACTGGAGGGGTGGTTACTATATACGTGTGTGTGGTTACTATATATGTGTGTATGTGTGTATGTGTGTGTGTGTGTTTGGAAAATTTTTTCAATTCTTTGGTCTTATTGGCTCTTGATCTACTAATCTTACTAGATTTTATTTACTAAAATAAGAAAAGGTAAAAAATGCCTGGGAAGGTGTTTTTTAATTTAAAAGAACAGCTCTCATATACAATGTAAGGTGAACGACGTGAACAATACATATAGACATGTATATGAATATAGATACACATAGGTACACATGAGAGAGTATAAGAATGTTAGAAGTTTCACAAGTGACAAAGGTGATTATGCTAATGAAGGAAAAAATACATCATTTTAAAATTATTTCTTCTGTCTTCTCTATTTTCCAATTTTTCTAAAATAAAGATATTTTTAAATCAAGGGAAATTTTTATAATATAAGCAATAAAGGAATTAATTAAATATGGAATATTAAGAAAAGTATTGCAAAAGATGATAGCATTATAAGCATTAGTTCCTTGCATTTATTATAACATTCACTTTTCAGATGGTTTTTCATTTAAAATTCACAGCATTTGGATATTAATAACTAACTACCTTTTGTACAGAATTATCAAAAGTATTTTTTAATGAACAGCTAATCTTTCCCTAGCAACTAAGTGATTACTCTATGCAGTAAAATCTAAATCTAAATGCACATTTCTCATTTTAACAAATATCTACTCAGCTCCCTTAGTGGATTTTTTAAAATCAAATGGATAGGAATAAGTTATAATTAACATCATGAAACACTTTTTATGTCAAAAGATGCTACTAAATTTATAAGTATGCTTGAAAACACTTTATTTCTAGTCAATATAAGGATTATATCTATCTCCAAAATTTGTAAATACTATTAACTCCCATTACCTCTTGCTTAGGAAAAGTGGAGATCATCTAGTCCCCCGCCAAGTGATCACAAGGTCCTGATTTACAAGGAGTTATTCAGTTCAGTTCACTTCAGTCGCTCAGTCGTGTCCGACTCTTTGAGACTCCATGAATCACAGCACGCCAGGCCTCCCTGTCCATCACCAACTCCCGGAGTTCACTCAGACTCACGTCCATCAAGTCGGTGATGCCATCCAGCCATCTCATCCTCTGTCGTCCCCTTCTCCTCCTGCCCACGATCCCTCCCAGCATCAGAGTCTTTTCCAATGAGTCAACTCTTTGCGTGAGGTGGCCAAAGTCTGGAGTTTCAGCTTCAGCATCATTCCCTCCAAAGAAATCCCAGGGCTGATCTCCTTCAGAATGGACTGGTTGGATCTCCTTGCAGATCTCTTGGATCTCTCAAGAGTCTTCTCCAACACCACAGTTCAAAAGCATCAATTCTTCAGCGCTCAGCCTTCTTCACAGTCCAACTCTCACATCCATACATGACCACAGGAAAAACCATAGCCTTGACTAGACGAACCTTTGTTGGCAAAGTAATGTCTCTGCTTTTGAATATGCTATCTAGGTTGGACATAACTTTCCTTCCAAGGAGTAAGCATCTTTTAATTTCATGGCTGTTATTAGAAGGATTCAATTATTACTCAATTCTACTACAACCATCACATTCATGATATCACTACATTGTTCAGTACTAGTTTATTTTTGTTGGCAATATTTTTAATGTCCCAATTTTCTTCTAATCATTATAATTATGTCATGGAAATAATTTCTATCC